>NC_041381.1:208817604-208829134 GCF_002162155.2 Triticum dicoccoides | reverse complement strand
AATAGTGAGCGGTTTGGGTGGATGAACAGGACCCCGTGGAGGGCTGGATGAACAGGACGACCCCGTGGAGGGCTAGACGAACAGTAGACGGTGGAGGGATGGATGAACAGTAGCCCATGGATGAGTGGTTGAACTGGAGCCCATGGAGATGGGTGGTTGAATAGTAGCCGGTGGAGTAGCACGCGGTGGAGGCTCGATGAACAGGAGCCCGTGGATGAACAGTCGCAGGTGGATGATGGAGGAGGTCGATGGTGGATGAACAGTAGCCCGTAGAGGCTGGAGGAGGTCGACGGTGGAGATGAACAATATCCCCTGGAGTCCCGTTTTGCAGTACGCCACACCCCTCCTGATGAACATGACCCCTGTTTCGACTGTAGCGCTCCAACACAAGTTCGCTTCGTCCGTTTTGCGGTACGCCACACCCCTCCCGATGAACAGGACCCCTGTTTCGACCGTAGTACTCCAACACATGTCCGTTTCGTCTGTTTTGCAGTATGCCACCCCCCTCCCGCTCAACAGGACCCCGTTTCGACCGTAGGAGGTCCAACACAAGTCGGTTTCCTCAGTTTTGCTGTACGCCAGACCCCTCCCGCTCAACATGATCCCGTTTCGAACATGGCCGGTCGAACACAAGGCAGTTTCCTCCGTCCTGCTGTACGCCAGGCCTTGTTTCCATCACCTATTCCGTCCAAGCCGGTTGGCTCCCACGCATTCCATTGCCTCCCGATGAACACGACGCATTCCGTTGGCTCCCCATGAACACGACGACGATGCAGTTTCTCCGTTCCGACCCAGCCATGTACACGAGCCCTGGCCGTACGTATGCGCGAGTAGGCGTTCGAGACCCCGCCCGTATGTACGTACATGGCCGTATTTTCTTTCTTGCACACTGGCCGTTGTACGTACGTGTACATGCTACGTGTGCGCCTCTACTACGACACGTGCGCGCCTCTACATCCACCAATATGTACGTACACGTTCGCGACCATAATGACAACGCTACGTACGCTTCGACCAAGTGGGTCCCAACTGTCAGGCACTTCCTTGCGTGCAAAGATGTAGCTGGTGGGTCCCAGCTGTCAGGGGGGCGAATCGTTTTTTTTTGCCCGGACGCACTTCCCTGCGTGCGAAGATGTATCTGGTGGGTCCCAGCACTCAGGGGGGAAACATTTTTTCGCAAAATACGATGGCCCGTCCGGTGGGTCCCTGCTGTCAGGTGGAGGAATAATTATTTTGCACGTAATAAGGAGGCACTTCCTTGCGGCCGTCGTGGACCCAGCTATCAGCCTCTCCACGTACAGTACTCTTCCGATGGAAGTCGTTCCTTGACCATGTTGACCATGCCGCACGGAGAGCACCAGGGCGGTGGACGATGGCGAGGCCTAGGAAGGAGACGACATAGAGCCGGGGAAGATGCGGCAGCGGAAGCCCGCACGGAGAGGAGTACGAGGGTTCACTAGTTCGGCTGCGGCGTGAGGCTGCCATCGCTGCAGGGCCTGGCCAGCAGTTGGAATACTAGGGGGCAGTGAGGCCTTCGCGATAGCACAACCAGGCACGGGAGGCAGGAGCATGCGACACAACCAGCGCTGCTTTGGGCAGCTGGAGCAAGAAGACCAGAGGTTGAAGAAGCACTATGGTCGTTGGATGGACATCGTACGGTCACTGGAGCTAGAATCGTTCATATTGACTAAGCTGACAAAGCCCTCCATCCCCGTCAACTTAGTAGGCCCACAAGTCAGCCTCCCACCAAGGTGGGTCCCAGCTAGCAGGGGGAGTATTCATTTTTTTTGTGCGTAATAAGTAGGCACTTCGGGTGGGTCCGAGCTGACAGCGAGGGGAACGTTTTTTTCGTGAAATATGGTGGGTCCACAAGTGAGCCACCAAATCTGCCTGGTCCCAGCTATCATCGGAAGGAATTGTTTTTTCGCATAACAAGGAGGCACTTTCTTCCGTGCGAAGATACAGCCGGTGGGTCCCAGCTATTAGGGGAAGGAAACAGCTTAATAAGGAGGAACTTTCCTTGCGTGCGACCATGGACCTAGTGGGTCCCAGCCATCAGGCTCTCATGTAGAGTTCTCTTCCGATGACTCTCGTTTGTTGACCACGCAGCGCTGAGTGCAGCGAGGCGGTGGACGACGGTGAGGCCCCAGACTGGAACGACCCGGAGATGGGGAAGATGCGGCAGTGGAGTCGCATACGGAGAGGAGTGGGAAACTTGACTGGTTCAGGTGCGAGGTGGGCCTACACTCAGCAGAGAATAATAGGAGGTGCGGAGTGGAGGGATGGACTGGCCGTCGGCGGGGTAGCATTTCGCTGCGAGGCGCGCAAAACAACACCGCTGTACGCTGGAGGCTGGAGCAGGTGGTCCCGACAGCGCTGGGGGAAGGAGACGAGAGATTGAAGAAGAATGCCGGCCGTTGGATGTAAATCCAATGCCTTGCTTAGGCTTCGACCTACTGGCCCACATGTCAGCCAGTCCATTTGTTTTTTTAGTCCATTTGGTGGGCTGGGTGAAACAATGATGTAGCATCTATGCGGCCCATTTATATATAGTATAATTTAAAGCCCATTTGCATTTTTATCGAAATCCATGACTTGCTGGGCTGGGCGAAAATATCATGTTGGGATGGACGGAGAAATGTTATAAAAACGTAAACACATGATTGCACGTCTATTTACCACATTGGTCGGTAAAATCTTTGCAAGCTTATGTACGCAATCACTAGGAGTTAACTTGCCAAGTTATTTATAAACAATTATTATTATTATTTTGTAAGAACTTTCAATTTATGAAATAAAATATTATTTTAATTTGATGAGTTAATAGGACGTGGGGTGTTATTATTTTTTAGGCTAGACATGGGACAGTTGAGTTGGTTCTAGCGAAATGTACTGAGAGAAAACTCAGTTTACATCGAAAAAGAAAGGAAGAAACTTCAGATATAGGATTAATGAAAACAAAAAATAAAGGAAGTGGGAAGGTTTATAAAATGGTTGGACGAACGACAGGTTTAATGGAACCTTATGTTGTTTCTCTCTATATATATATATATTATTTTATTACATATATATATGTAATAAAATAAGATATATATATATATATATTATTGAAGGGAAAACATAGGTTCAGTTTTGCATTCTTATAGAAAAGAAGAACTCAGCTGTGCGTCGTCTTGAAAAAACAAACATAACTTGGGCTGCTGATGTTATAAACAAGATAGGTTGGGAGGCCCAGAGGCCGCTAGATCCAAAAAATGTTGAAACATGTCATGGGCTGCCCATGTTAAAAAAATGAGACCAACCCAAGGGCTAACCCTCGTTGGCATTTTTTTATAGGAGAAACTCCGCGAGCACCACACGTCCAAGCTGGGACTTGAACTCGGGTGGGCTGGGAACAACCTCAAGCTGCCCAGCCAATGGGTCGACAGCCCTTCCTCATGGGCTGCCCATGTTAAACAACAAAACCTAGGCCATGGACCTCCTGGGCCTGGGACTGTCAGCCTCTCGATGAACAGTTGTCTCCCGATTCCTCTTATTTTGCTGACCATGTTGGGAATGATAGATGGTGGTGCCACGGCGATAGCACCAAGGTGAAGGACGACATCGAGACCATGGACCGAATGAAACGGAGCGGGGGAAGACGCAGGCGGAGGGGAGTACGAGGGTTGACTTGTTCGGATGTAGGTTGGCCGGTGGAGCTCCTTGGTATCGTTGTCTTCTTTCATGTGGGCGTACCAGGGGTTGATGATGGTCTCAGCGAGGTCAACCACGGAGTCCTTATCCTTCCCGTTGCCGATGATCTTGTATTGCTTCTAGATGTCCACAAGCTTGCTGCACCAGATGGCCGAATCGTCGCGTTCTTCCTTCTCTCCACCGTAGCGAAGGTGCAGTTGGCGCTGCCGATGAAACAGACGAATGCTCCAGAACCTCTGATGGACCAACAATAGTGGTAGACAAGAACCTCGTCCTGCACGCATACCTGGGTGACCGTGATCCGCTGGTCCCTGTCAGGAGATAAATGGATGGGCTCAAGATCTAGTCCTGCGACCTTGTGCTTTCTCGTCCTGTAGGTACTGCTTGAACTCGGCGAGGCAGAACTTCACCGAGTCCGGATCGTTGGTGTACATCACATTCAACTTGGTGCCGCCATGGGACTGAACGGAGAACTCAAAGGTGAACTCCTTGCTGAAGTCCATATCCAGCAGGCTGACCCCTCGGATCGCCATTGGAGTTTATTCAACTGAACGAGTGAATAGGAGGCAGCAGCAGTTAGTTTTTTAGCTCTTGGGGAACTGGATTCAACAGTAAATTGAGTGTGTATAGGAGACAACATTTATAGCCCCTCCCTCACCCACTGCACGCCCTACAGAATATGCACCCTCGGCGCATTCAAATGCCTCCATTAAGAAACCTATTTCGGCCACACACGTCGGTTCACAAGTGAGTCTGTATTGGTACTGTAATAACAAGTGTTAGTGGTTAGTTTACTTAAATTTAATTAGCTTTAATTAAAATGTATTCTTAAAATAAGAAATGCATTGGCTCGTTCTACCAGTGCCACAGGATCAACATGCACAACAATTAGAATTATTATTCTCTGGACGCACATGATCAGCACATTTGCCGCACTTTCACACAGACAATACTACCAAGTTTGAATAGTTTGTTATGGTTGCTATCCTCTGCATCATCATGCCGTGTTTCCCAGCTTACAAGATTCAGAACCAACAAATAAGATTCAAATAATAAGTACAACATAGATGCCTACACATCTCATTGATTCCCAGCTTCCAAGATTCAGAACCAACAAATAAGATTCTAATAATAAGTACAACAAAGGTGCCTACACATCTCATTGATTGCCAGCTTGCAAGATTCAGAAACAACCCATTAGAGCCTTTTGCTAAAGTGAATATCGGAATTAAATCCATCTTGGCTAGCCGTGTCATATAACCAAGAACTTGGCGAATGCTCTTGACCATCACAACATATGTAGTTGAGTATTCCTGTTTGCATAGATAAAGAGCATGGGTTTAGGACTCTAGTAGCCGTAGAGATGGTTATACAAACATTGGCCTTTTCTTTTGGCCACCAATTCTATCTATGTTCCTGATGCGTCAATCTTTGACGCATCCATTGAAATTACTATAATAGTGGCACTAGTTGAAGCAAACTTTATTTCCAAAATGAGAAAAGATTGCGATAGAATAACTTTATTTAAAAAATACAACATTGGCACAACATGACAAAGCAGAATCATGTTGATAAAGGACAGTACTGACCGGTGTGAGGGTCCCTATGCCGCCACAACTCGATCTGGTGAACCTGCAACTCCACTCGGATGAGGTCAACCTCCAGCTCCATGATTCAATTCATGCACCTTTTTCTGTAGTTCACCTGAAATGAAGCAAAGATTGCATCATTCACCTAGCAAGAAGTACTTGCTCGAGTGAGTTGGTAGGTTCTTCTTTAGTAGTTGCACTAAAATTGAGCAACACTAAGGTTGGTTGTCCTGCTCACGTAAGGTGCAACTATAATTTGCTTATCCTTTTGTGCAGTTCCAGTAAAATAAAGTGCCATTGTGGTGACAGTGACGACTCATCTTGCAAAGGCTAATAAAATGTTGCACGAGATCACCAACAGAATTTGGCGGAGATTTTGGGAACTCCAGTCACCATTTTGTGCAGTTCCACCAAAATTGAGAGATGTTGCCCACATGACATTTTAGTTGAACTGCACAAGACACTCATTCCATAAAGTGTTTTGTGCAGTTCAACAAAAGGTCACAATAGCAACAAGGTGAAATGGATATCCCTATCTGCACAAAAAGATAGAAAGTAAACAGTTGATGGTCAATAAGAATGTACGAAACATACACGAAATGAAAAGAAGCATCTTAATTATGTTCATGGCAATCATTCAAGGACAGTAGAAATTTTAAAACGTCAGTAATGCTTCATGTTACCGGAAGCATTACGATCAACTATGACATTCGTCAAATATGGGATTACTTTAATTGTGGCATTGCTTGTTTACCAGATACAGTAAATCAACAGCATCTAAAGAGTTCGTTTAAGGGCATGGGACCATGGGGACACCAGGTCACTCAGTAGCGTAAAGAGGCAACTTACTTATCATACTTGGGAAAAACAGCAGGAGTGCCATTTGTTAACACAGTTTAATTGCATCATATCACTGGAGGCATTAGATTAACAATAACATTGGTTAGACATGTCCTTAAGGTAACAGTTTGATCACTTCATTTTACATGCACCCTTGCATTAACAACAGCAAAAGGTTGGTATAATGACATGCGACAGTGGACGCATCAGCACAATGTACCTACAAAGAGGCATAAAGTGGTGATGCCGAGTTTGTTCATGCTCTGTGAGGCAGCAAATCTAATCCTAGAGAATTTTTACTATGTGAGGGCAGCAAATCTAATCCCGGAGACCTTTTACTATGTGAGGGCAGCAAATCTAATCCTGGAGATCTTTTACTATGTGAGGGCAGCAAATCTAATCCTGGAGACCTTTTACTATGTGAGGGCGGCAAATCTAATCCTAGAGACCTTTTACTATGTGAGGGCAGCAAATCTAATCCTGTACATACTCTGTTGACTTGTCCACCAGCTGCCACTTTCTGTCCATTTTTCAACCAATAATAGATCTGTTCCTTATCCAGTTTGTACTGAGTTTTCCCATTATTTTCCTTTTCAACCAAGAGACCGGTTGGGCACCCGGTCTGTACTAGTTTCCCCTGTTATTTCCTCTTTGAATCAAGTCCTAGATTCATGCTATGAATTTCCCCCTTTTCTTCGTTGTTTGAACCAAGTCCTATATTCGAATGCATGAAGTAGCTTTACCTCTCATAATACTAAAATTTTAGGTGGATTTGGAAGAGCTGATGGAAGTAGAAAAAGATGCACATGCAAACACATTGGGAGCTGGGGCAGTAGAGCAAGGCCGCTTTCGAAGAACTTGTACCTGAGGTTTGTTGGGATGTCGACGGCGGCAGGTCCGATCTACGCACAATACGGCAGGGAGGAAGAAGGGTCGGAGGACCTCCTGAGTCGGCGATGTGTCGGAGAGAACGGCATGGGCAGAGGATCAGGCCCCACCGGCAGCTGTGGGTTTCCTCCCTCGGCGGCGATGACCGCGTGAACGATGCACCTTTAGGCCTCTACACACACCGGCCGAAGGGATCCGTCCGGATCTGTGACGAGCGGTTAGCAGAGAGAAAATGTCGCTACCGCTGTCTTGTTTAGATCTAGAGAGGATGAGAGAATGAAGAGAGCAACCCTAGTAAAGCAAGCGCTCAGGCCCCTTCATATATATATATATATAGTGGAGTGATTATCTTTTTCTCTCCACAAACAGTGTTTAAATTTGTGTACGTGCCATTAAATAAAAGAAACTCTCTATTTAAGGTGACTACTGTACGACTCCTACTTACTACTAGTAGTACTAGTATTGTTCACTTGTGCTCCCCGCCCCTCCATTCATTGAACAACCCCACGAGTGAATAAACATACAGTAAGTATTTATATAGAACGAACAAGCTCGAACTATTTTAGCGTAGTTAAAAGTTGAGGGCGGGGCTTTTCCCGGGCAGTACGCGTGGCAGTTTTCGAGTAGGCGGTTTGACAGAGAGGCGAGGAGGGTGAGCGAGTGGCGGATTCACAAACATACTGCTAGAAAGGTGGGGATGTGCAATTTGACGGCGCGTTATTGCTGGAAAGACTTGTGATATGACCACTCAATATAGTCATGAATTACTGGTGCTCCGACTAGGGTGATGCCCCCCTTCCGTTCTGCACTCTAATCTGGTGCATGACACGTCGACCCGGATGCTGGTTCTCCCACATGTCGGCGAAGTACGTAGTAGTAAGAAGGAGCAAAGAATGATGCATTATATACTACTACTACTACTCAGGTCGTAGGAGTGCGAACCACGGCAGCCCAGTGAACCAGCAGTGCGAACCACGGTATCCTAGTGAACCAGCAGTAGAAAATAATGTGGTGATATGACCATAAAAAACAATGTGCTACAGTCCACAATATAGCATGTATAGTACCACTCCTCTTTGTTTGGATCCTTGAGTTAGAGCTAGTTTCGGTTGAAATAGCCACAAATTATAGAAACGGGAGGGGTTAGTTATAGCTAGTTTGCTCTAAATCAGCTAAAAAAACTAGCCCGGTGGAGAAGTTCTAATTGGGTTAGTTATCCTCAGGCCCACTAAAAGAGAACTAAAAAAATCTCCCCCGCCCACACCAGATCGCTCCCCCCCTCTCGCATGACTCCTCTCTGTTCCCCATAGGGCCGCCCGCCCAAGCGCCACTCGCCCTCTCTCTCCTCCGGCCACCCTCTCCTTTCGGCCTCCGCCGCGGTACTCCGGACGCCCTCTCCCTCCGGCCTTCGAAGGTCGCCCCTCTCCCCCTTCACCTGTCGTTTTTCTCCCTCTATCATGGGCGGTGGCGGCGCATCTACCATGGAGTCGCAAGAGGGGTGAGTTTGTTCATTCCTTCTCTGTCTCACAGCCATATCATTGATCTTGCTCGCTCTAGCGCTAATTCTGATTTGGAAAAGTAGATCCTGATCAAACTTGTTATAGATTTGTGGTGCACACATGGAATTGTTTGATGTTGCTTGAGGAGGTAATAAATCTTTCTAGAGGCCCAAAGATTCAGTTCACCTTTCTAGGTATTTCAGTTTCAGGCTTGCATTATTTCTAGAGGCCCAAAGATTTAGTTCACCTTTCTAGGTATTTTAGTTTTAGGCTAGCATTATTTCTAGAGGCCCAAAGATTTAGTTCTCCTTTCTAGGTATTTCAGTTTCAGGCTTGCATTATTTCTAGAGGCCCAAAGATTCAGTTGACCTTTCTAAGTATTTTAGTTTCAGGCTTGCATTATTTCTAGAGGCCCAAATATTAAGCTCCCAGTCGGCGGCAAGCGGCCCTGCTACCCACGCCGGTGTCGACCTCAACTCGCAAGGGCTGGTGTCGAAGGGGTTCCTGGGGCTTGGGCTCTACAGAGCCTTCCTCCAGAGCGACGATGGCGAGCTCCTCCCTCGGTGCATGAAGGGCTCCGGGCTCCCTCCCTATCGTGAATGACTTCCGTGATGAGTTAGCTCATGCTTTGTTTCATGGAGTGTTTTTTTTGCGAAGTTTGATTGACGACTTGTATGTTTAAGTGGGTTCTCATTTGTATGGACAAAGTAAAAATTATCATGTTTTGCATGGTTGATTTGTAAAGATGGTTCATTTATGTCAATTGTGAGCGGGAGGAGGCCACACAAGAGCCGGCCACACCAAATCCGGCAGGAAATAGGGTCCAAAGTAGTCAAATGATTGAGAAACACTACTAGGGAAAACCCTAGTAGTAGCGTGGGTTTTTAGGCTAGCAGCAGCGCGGGTGGCCGCGCTACTAATAAGGCGCTACAGCTAACTCATAGTAGTAGCGCGGCCCTAACCCGTGCTACTATTGTTGACGATATCAGCAGCGCTTTTTAGGAACACGCTACTATTAACTAGCTGTAGCGATTTCGCCATCCCTCGCTACTGCTATATCTTCCATCATTTTCCCATTACCCCTTTCCCTTTCAGTTTCCCTTTCAGATATTAGATACTAGGTACTGCTAGTAGATATCAAATTCATAAACCATTACTAGGTAGTACTCCCTTCGTTCCAAGTTACTCGTCGTGGTTTTAGTTCAAACCACGATGAGTAATTTGGAATGAAGGGAGTACTAGATAACAATTTCATGCATAGTCAACATGCATCCTCAAGCAGTACAAGGTCATATCAACGGCCATCATCATATGTAGTTCTAGATGATATTGACGACGATCATCATATGTAGTTCTAGATGATATAGCCACACACACATATGTAGTTCTAGATGATATAGCCACACACACCCATATGTAGTTCTAGATGATATCGAAGACAATCATCATCCTCAAGCCTGGACGGTTGGTGTTCCCGATAGTAATTAGGATGGCCTATCCAACACGAAGATTCTTGCCATCGAGGAATTTCTTCCACCCAACCGAGTTTAAGTGTGTACGACCGTCCGTGTCCACGCGGTAAGTACAGGTTGTGACGGAGCCCCTTGCAGTAAGGCGTAGTCCAGCTGAGCCTTCTTCATCATGCTCGATACCATAACGCACAGATATGCTCTTTGCCAATTTCTGAATAAGAAAAACATATCAATTAATAAATATCCTCGCAAATAAGTACATATGGATTATCTACACTATTAATAGTTTCCTTAGATTCTACACTAATAAGCATGTGATCAAACTCTACACTAAAACATATCATCGACTAGATTCCACACAACATACCATATCACTGGACTGTGCACTAAGTAATTCATCGGATAATTTGCATTTGTAAGTATAACATACCATATCATGTCGATCAACCATGGTATTTGTCAAGCGGGTCACGAGTGGCACCCCGACACAGTCAGCACATGGCGGAATTATGTCCCACAGGTTGGACACCTCCTCCTCACTCAGCCTTGTTCTTTGATCTATGATGGCTTCATGAAGTGGGTCCTCATTATCTTCATCATCTTCATCATCTTCGTCATCTTCATCATCTTCCACCAGGTTGAGATAAATGACAGCTAGCTTGGGTCTTTCTGCTCAGAAGGAGAAGCTGATCAACTCATCACCAGTAAGACGCATGCGAGCGACGAAACGGGCCCATCCATGTCCTCCAATCTGCGACATATTGCGTCCTTCCTCCATACTAGTAGTGTATGGCCCCCCAGGAGACTCAAATGTCACGGTGTCTCCTGTCAGCTTGTTGAATTTCAACCTCACATTGCATGAGACGATCTGTGTAAAATAAGCAAAATGACACAATGCAGTAATGCCAACACTAAAAATAAAATAGTTATTAAATTTCATCTAATTTCTTACCACCGCATGACGAAAACTCGGCTGGAAGTAGATGCCGAACAGCTTCCCAGTTGCAAGGCTACTGGCGCATCTTGACTTGCACAGTCGACATAGTGGTGGTGGTGGTGGCGCCATTTTTCCTAAAGCAATATGAGCAAAGGATTAACGATCAACTAAGCCAAAATGTTCTAAGTGAACTAAATCAACTAGCCTACTAAATCAACTAAATCAAAATGTTCTAAATCAACTAAATCAACTAGCTAGCCTACTAAATCAACTAAATCAAAATGTTCTAAGTCAACTAAATCAACTAGCCTACTAAATCAACTAAATCATATCAACTAAATCAAAATGTTGCATCTGAACTAGCCTACTAAATCAACTAAATCAAAATGTTCTAAGTCAACTAAATCAACTAGCCTACTAAATCAGCTAAATCAAAATGTTCTAAATCAACTAAATCAACTAGCCTACTAAATCAACTAAATAAAAATATTCTAAATCAACTAAATGAACTACCCTACTAAATCAACTAAATCAAAATGTTCTAAGTCAACTAAATCAACTAAATGAACTAGCCTACTAAATCAACTAAATCAAAATGTTCTAAGTCAACTA
>NC_041381.1:208744995-208817080 GCF_002162155.2 Triticum dicoccoides | reverse complement strand
AAATCAACTAGCCTACTAAATCAGCTAAATCAAAATGTTCTAAATCAACTAAATCAACTAGCCTACTAAATCAACTAAATCAAAATATTCTAAATCAACTAAATGAACTAGCCTACTAAATCAACTAAATCAAAATGTTCTAAGTCAACTAAATCAACTAAATGAACTAGCCTACTAAATCAAATAAATCAAAATGTTCTAAGTCAACTAAATCAACTAGCCTACTAAATTATATCAACTAAACGAACTAGCCTACTAAATCAACTAAATCAAAATGTTCTAAGTCAACTAAATCAACTAAATTATATCAACTAAATCAAAATGTTGCATATGAGCAGGAGGGAGAAGGAGGGGCGACTCGAGGAGGGAGAAGAGAGTAGGATGGAGGAGGAAGGCAGAGCGAGGAGGGGCCGGCCGGCGCGGCCAGTTGAGGGAGGACAGAGGAGGAAGGCGGAGCGAGGTGGGGCCGGCCGGCGCGACCAGTTGTGGGAGGACGGAGGAGGAAGGCGGAGCGAGGAGGGGCCGGCCAGTGGCGAGTGGAGAGGGAGGACGGAGGAGGAGGCCGGTACCGAGTCCAGCAAGGAGGAGGAGGTGACGGCGCGTGGTGCAGACGCATAAGGGGCGACGGGGGTGGACCGGCACACGGCGCAGAACGAGGATTGAGTGTGTGACTGTGTGAGTGGATCGGATAGAGGAGATGGGGGTGGGAGATGAATTGCTTAGCAGTAGCGCACTGTAGGAAAAGACGCTACTGCTAAGCTATCTAACAGCAGCGCCTTTCACAATAAAGCGCTACTGCTATGTGTCAGCATGTAAAAATAGACTTTATTCAATATATCAAACATACATTGATCATCAACGATCTTTTTGTGTACAATCTGATTTGTCAATATGAGTCCTCACCGGTTTAGGAACAGGTGAAGACTCATATTGCAGCCATAAATTCTACACATAGAGTTCAATGAAGACCAAGTGCTTGTCAAAGTTTGAGAAGTAACATATTTAAGGTGGTAGAAACTCTCTTCACGGAGCGAGGTGGGACTAAATTTTTGTAGGGAACTTAGCAGTAGCGCTTATCTGAGAAATGCGCTGCTTCTATGCTACGTAGCAGTAGCGCGCCTCGCTATAACGCGATGCTGCTATAACTAGCCTCACGGCGGCCTCGTGGGAATTATAGCAGCAGCGCGTCTTTGAGCGGGCGCGCTACTGCTATATTTGTTTCAACAGCGAGTTTCGCCTGGGCACGCTACTGCTAATTAGCAGCAGCGACTTATTTTAAAGCGCGCTGCTGATAAGATTCTCTGTATAGGCTTTTCCCCTAGTAGTGAAAGAGCATTTATTGTCAATCTAGCCCTGCCATCCAGACACCTCTTTGGTTTAGAGTTAGTTCAGGGTTAGAATCTAACTCTAACCACTAACTGAGTTAGAGTTCTCCTCGTCTCGGTTCACCGCCATCATACTTTCCCCATTCCTGTGTTTTCAGTATCCTGCGAATCAAAGAGGCCCTTTTTAGGGAAAAATCAAAGAGGCTCTTAGACTGGTTTAGGTCCGGTCATTTTTTATAAACGTGTTATGTCCAAAATTTAATGAACGTGCTCCGGTGTCTATGAAAATAATCTGGTTTCATGTAGTAATTCATTCATTTATTTATTTTTCTGTGGGGGGTTTGCATTTAATTCACGAGGTCTGAAATGTAAAGTGCCCTGGCATATGCTCCGAGTCGTCCATGCACTAAGACCCAGATGCTCTATGTCCCACATGTCGGGGAATGGGAGCACATGGAAATAGCCTAGGAGTACATATAGGAGGATAAATGCGTGAAAAAATATGTACTATGAAGCGTAGTTGTGGTTCGAAAAGGAGACCTAAAGTGATGACAACTATAGGTTGCACGCACCCAACTAGTGGTACTAGACATACGACTAATTTTTCCATCACAAAAAAGAGAGGTACGAGTGCTCATTACTCCTATTCTATCAACACAAGTCCCATCTGACAACAACGTCCGTGCTACAGCTAGCTCTCCTCCCTCGTTTCTCTCTTCAAATTCTAAACTCGGATAACGCCCAGTGGGCGGGGGTGGGTTTGCTCAACTGTGGCCCCACCTCACAGTGAAACATTATGACTGGAATAAAAATGCCATATACTCCCTCCGTTCCTAAATATAAGCCTTTTTAGATACTACTTCAAATGGAATACAACATACAGATGTATGTAGACATAGTTTAGACTGTAGATTCACTCATTTTGCTCCGTATGTAGTAGTCACTTGCTGGAATCTTTAGAAAGACTTATATTTGGGAATGGAGGGAGTACTATACTAATAAAACATTAAGGCTATGAGGCGATGCAGTGCTGGTTACAGGAGGCGAGAAGAAGAGATGCATCCATCGACGACGTCCACCTCCTCGACTCAGGGCGCCAGCCCACCGAATGGCGCCTAAGTAGGAGCGGCTTTCGTAGCCAGGTCAACGTTCTTCTGAACAATGGCGTCCAAAGATTCCAGCCGCTAGAAGAAGGCCAATGTCTTTCTGTCCTCGCTTGCCTTGTAGTGGCCTATGTAGATGATTTCCTCGTAGACGTGGATGTGCAGGTCAACGGTTTCTTGCATGGCGAGGCGCTGCACGGCGAGCGTGGTCTCGAGGTGCACATTCTTCGTCGTGACCTCCGGCACCTGCAGGGCCACCAGGGCTTCAAAGAGTTCGCCACCATGGAGGCCGATGAGGGTGGCAGGCAATGAGGAGCCTGGGCGTGTGGGCTGGAGCAGTACGGCAAGGTCGTCCGCGCACTTCTTGACGGCGGTGAACTTGCGGATGGAGTTCACCATCATGTCGTCCATGCGAGAGGCGAAGCCGGCGTAGGCGACGGCTACTATGCTGGCGGTCGCCAACATCGTCTGGAAACGCTGCGTGATGCGGGGCCGCAGGCCAGCGCCTTGGATGATTTGGCACAGCCGACTACCGCTCGCGTCCATCGCTTCCATATGTTCTTGTGGCTTCTGGTCACTTGGTCTTGGATTGGAGTGAGCAGTGTTACATAGAGAGAGTAGATGGATTGGAGTGGTGGGGCGCCTTTATATGAGTGTCCAAACTCTGTTGCATTCACATCGTGCTGGCTCTATTCTGCTTCTCTATAATTCCCGCTGCATGTAATTGAGGATGCATCATTGACCGTTCAACGTCTCGGGAACCGCTACCCTCTCCCTCCTTGGCATTCAAGCACCTATGGAGGCGACTGCCCCTCGCGTCTATCGTGTCTCAGGAGACGTTCCCGTCGACGATGAGGTGCCTATGGTGACTTCGTAAATTTCAAGATGATAGTGCCGTGCGTGTGTGCGTTCATAGGGGTGAGTGTATGCGCATGTATATGAGCTCTTGCGTTGGTACTGTGTCAAAAAACCGTAAATGTGTGACAAAAAGAGACTAGTCAGTATACTCAATATTGTGCACCTCGGAGAGGAAAACGAGAGAACTACGTATTTATTTACAGTGCAGATTCACTCATTTTGCTCCATCTCGGTGTAGTCTAGTCACTTGTTGAATTCTCTAGAAAGGAAAATACTCCTTTCTGGTTTACAGGGCTATACTAGCAAGTAGTAGTACGTACTAGTACAATAGTGGGCTCACATAGCAGTTTTTTCTCATGCAAGAGCCTGTCTATATGCATGCTCCAATGTTCGCGACTGCCACGTCCGGGTTGCGCTTGGCTCTTCGACTCTTCGAGAAGACGAACAATGATGTTACTACTACTACTACTTCTACAGTGTTGAATCCACTGCTGCATGTCCGTCCACCGCGAACGGGAGGGATAGCTTGTTGTAGTAGTACCATAAGCAAAAGCCTATCCTCGTTTGCGAGCAACCGCGCGCATGGGCGAGCGAGAAGGCGTGTAGTAGTAAAATCAAGCTTCTCCTCATTGTACGAGTTGACGCGACACATCATAGCACTGGCCCCACATGCTTGCCTCTAAACTTGGCTGAAAGACCCGCAGTGTACAATATATTTGCTGCAACCTCTAACATTTACGCACCACAAATTAAAATATATATTCCTGTCTTGACCAGATGAGCGTGCAAACTACAATCTCAGGGAGACAGGTAAGGCCAAAAGACTATTTTAAATTTTTTTAAACTTCGAGATGGCCACATAGCATGGAGCTGATCCCAACGATTTTAAGCTTACAAGCACGGTACACGCTATCCTAGACTACTCTACACATGAAACTGCCACACAAGCGTCCGGGCTGCGCTTGGCTCTTCGCCTCTTCGGGAAGTCAAACAATGAAGGAGTACTACTGCACTGGAGGAGTACTACAGTACGCTTCTGGCCATCTGACACCGATTGAACTATTGCATGTCCACCACGTGCGGGAGGGAGAGCGTGTAGAGAAAGCTTCTCCTTGTCTTGCCAGCCACCACGCTCATGGGCGAGGGAGGGATGCTCCTGCCTTTGCGTGTATGACAGGTGGGTGGCCAACCTGTCATACAGCCAAAGGCAGGTGTAGTTAAGTCCGCGAGGGAGAGGATAATCAAATTTCTCATTGATGTACGAGTTGACACAACACATCAAAGCACTACACTCAATATATTTCAATAATTTGCGTTTACCGATGCATTAATTACAATGCATGCATGCATGCCATGACTCTCCTTTTGATACTTGCATGTGTTGATTCAATGCACCTTGAAGTAGTATAAATATGTGACGGTAAAGCTTTCTAATGCCCTGGCCCAAGCGAGAGATGGTTGTGCACGAGGAGGGCGTGATCATGCAGACGGAACAGGACCCGATGATGGAGCTCTCCAAGGTCTCCATGGACCTCACCATGCTCCTCTGCGCCTTGTGCCTCCGCCCCTTGATGCCTCCAGTGTATGAGGTTCCAATACACCTCGTCTGTTTGGCTGATTGAGCAAGGTGCAGGTTTCTTGATTGATGTGTTGTTCGATTGATTTCTGTAGTGCAAGGTAGGGCACCTAGCCTGCGCGGACTGCCGAGTCGAGCGCCCCGGGATCCAGCGGCAGTGCCAGAAGTGCGAGCGCAGCGGTGGATTCGACGTGTGGAACATGGCAGTGGACGTCGTACTTTTGTCGGTGAGGGTGGAGTGCCCGCACGAAGGTTGTGGGCTCTACGTCACTTACCACAAGCTCGCCGATCACTAGAGTGTGTGTCCACTCGCGCCCTGCAAATGCCCCGTGCCCGTCTGCAGGTATGAAGGCCCGCTGCCGGCGATCTACCAGCACATCAGCACCGTGCATCCCATGCCCGTGCGGCAAGTGCCACTGTCGGAGCCACGGCTCTTGTTGTTCGCGGAGGAGGACGGCCGTGCATTTTTCTTGGTCGGCGGCATGCTTGACATCGGCGCGCCTATCGCCGTGTTGGTCGTCTGCATCAGAGCGGGGGCATCCCCACTACCGCACTACGTGGCCAAGCTGTGGGCGAACGGCCCTCCGGGGGAGCCCAAAGGCACGACCGACGCCGTCAAGGTGGAAATGGAGGTGATAAGCAGCAAGGATTCCGGCGACGTCGCTGTGCAGGAGCTGACCTTCTTCACAGTTCCGCCCAAGCTGCTGGCCAGGGCTAAGCTGGTGTCCCTCCACATTCAGATTGACAAGCTCACATCCTAAATGTTTCTAGTGCCTTCTATTTATCTTAGTAATATGCTAATATAGGGATTACCTCAGTCTACTTTAGCTTAAGAAATGGTGGGTTTTGGTGGCGATGCAGCAATTACTTCGACATCAGATAAGTAATTTCCAACAGTCAAACGGATATTTTGTGTCTGTTGGATATAAAGTTCCTTTGGGTAAGAAGTACTACTTGTCATCAAAATGGATAAAAGGAGATGCATGTAGATGTATTTCAGTTCTAGATACGTCCCTTTTTATCCATTATGATGACAAGCACTCCCTCCATTCCACAATACATGCCTTCCATTTGTCAAAATATAGATGTATCTAGAAATGTTTTAGTATATAGGTACATCCATTTTTGGACAAATGGAAGTCAAGTAGAGTAGTATTTTGGAACGGAGGGAGTATATGCTTGTTTGTTCACGAAGTGTTTCATACTTGTGCAAGTTGACGCGACACATCAAAGTAGTACTACTACTAGTAGTATGCCCTCCAACCTAATTTCTCTGCGCATAGGTGGAGGTGCAGATACCAAGCAGGGCCTGGCTGTGTTGGACAACTCACCAGACTACGCACCAGGCAGACGAAAGCTCGTGTCGTGTTGGTGCCGTGTGCGGCCCGCACATTAACGAAAACCTCGCGCCTCCAGCTTAGCCTCCGCATTTTAAACTTCTCAATCTCAAGGCCAAGGAGGAACGTGAATCCTATGATAGGGCCAATCGGATGGTTGAGAAAACTACTATTCGTAGCTAAAGAGGTGTGTGTGACTCCCAGATGCTGAGGCCGGGGTCATCATCCTCCTTTTTGAGAAAAAACAGATGCGTGTGTGAGAGGATGAGTGCATGTGTGCACCTCTTCTCTTCCTGTATAACGTACTAAACTCAGAGTACAAGTTTTTGTGTGTGGCACGATGGTGCGTGTGAGAAGTCCCAAGAGATAGGTTTAATGCGTCTGGAAAAAAAAACTAGCCTATAGCTCGCCACGCGGCTATTCCTGTCGAACGCCCCATTAACCGTAAGATATGTATACCATGGTGCCAGTTATTGCACATACACAGCAGTAGAAAAAGAACTACCATGGCATATGCTACACCACGGCCGAGAACACATGCCCACATAACGCCATCCTGGAATAGTGCCGCACTTCGACACTAGAACCGTCAATAAATTTTGAGCTTGCGTCTCGTCACATTCCAAATTGCTATTACTACCACGCTATATTGAATTGCAAACCTGTTCACACCGATCATAACCTAAACGGTTTCCCACTTAGGAGTGTATTAGTACTCAGTTATAAATACTACTATGCCAAGATGACTGCACATTCCTCCTCAACTCCTCATCCACAAAAACGAACAAGTCATTCAGCATCCTTCCCTTGTGTCTGCCATGGCCATCGTGAGTTCTGGGTCGAGATATTGCCACCAAGGAGAGACGAGCATGGTAGCGGAAGCACGAGAGATGTCCCGCTTTGCTGCAAAAGTAGCCGACGTGTCCCGCCATGCGGAAGTAGCAGCACAGAGGTCTTGTGTGCCGCTGAAGCAGCACAGAGGTCCCGCCGCACCGTCGATGCAGCAGACTGGTCCGACCGTGCCGCGGAAGCAGCAGAGATGTCCCGCCGCACCGCAAATGCAGCAAAGATGTCTCGAAGCGCCGCGGCGGCCTGGGAAAATGTCTCGCGGGCAGGCCACGACTCTTATAGGCGCATGCATGCGATCGTCCATAGCCAGATGGATCAGATCTCCGGCTGGGCGAGGTTGCAGGATGAGATGAAAGCCTCGTTTGAATAGGCTACCGGCGTCATCCGACAACTAAGGGAGGGCAATGAGAGGCTCTGGGCCGAGCGCGACCTGCTGAGGGCGAAGATCTGCCGAAGTGCAGACCAGCAGGAGGAGACCAGTGCATTGTTGAAGAGGACCAGCGTCATTGTCAAGAAACTTATGGACAAGAATGACATGCTCCGCATCGAGTGCCAAAGGCTGGTGGAGGAATCCGTGGATGTTCTCAAGCAGCGTCTTGAGGACACGAAAGAGCTCATCCCCGCTCACCGCGGAGACTAGTTCCCGCGGCCTGCAGCAACGCATCAAGAAAGTAGAGATCAGCGAGCCAGATCCTTGTCTTCCTTCTTCTTTTTCCCTTGTGTATTTCAGGCGTGGCCGCATGTGGCTTTTTTAGTTATCTTCCCAATTATATAAGACAATTAATTGTCCTTATATATTTATCAGTCTTGCTATAAGTCGTAGTAGATGCTATATAGGTCTGTCGGATGTTACATCAAGATCCATGCTTTTAGATTTTCTTTTTTCTCTCTTAAATCTCAGTCGAGTGAGACATAGCCACGCCATTAAACAGAGGCTCGGGCGCCATTAATGGAGACCTTGGGAGAGAGGTGGACGGCAGATGGAGGTCAAAGGGCTCTCCTCCCGATAAGCACGCGCAGGGGTCTGATCGCACGCCTCTTGTATTCAAATAGCTACCGTGCACAGCGCCTCCTAGCTAATAAAAAAAGGGGACGCGTGGCGGCATGTAAATGGTAGTAAATAGAACGCCCACGGTTTCAATAATACTTGTGTTTCCAATTGTAACATGACAACACTTGTTCCAAAATGACTTTGTTGATTGTTAATGTGTGCGCCTTCGCAAATTGGACTGCAAAATTACACACAGCATGTTGGTGCCATGTCATGGCACCAAGCAAAGTTTCATTATTTTCATGCATGTTTTGGATTTACAGGAAGTAAAAAACTAAGTTTCTCAGTGTTTCCAGCCCAGCCACGAGGCCCAGAATTTTGAATTTCATTCCCATTTCTTGCATGCAACCTAGAAATTTACCCGAGGACACACATGTGATTTTTCAACCAACTTTGGTGCACTGGAGCATGTGCTTGTATTTCAAATTTGAATTATGCACACAAAGGTGACACATTCCCTGTCAGAACCACGAGCCTTCTTGAGAGAAGCTTCGGTTTGCAAGAGCTTATACCGAAATCTGTTCCTATTCGTTTAATTTTTTTACCACAGCATGGTAGTACCATGACATGACACCATGCTAAGTTTCATGATTTTCAGACGCGTTTTGGATTTACAAGAATTTTAAAACCAAGTTTCTCAATGTTCTCGGCCGAGCCACGATGCCCAGATGTTTGAATTTTATTGTCATTTCTTGCATGGGACCTAGAAATTCACCCGAGGACGCAGATGCGATTTTTCAACCAACTTTGGTGCATGAGAGCATGTGCTTGTAGTTCAAATTTGACTTATGCACATTAAATGACCAGAAACTCAATTAATGTATAAAAACAACAAACGAACCCGGAATAATTACAAAATTTAACAGGGCACTCATGTAGTTCTATGTTGCCTTTGTTAAGAAACTCAAGGGGGCAGCGTATATCGTTTCACACTCAAAGGTGGCACGTTCCCTCTTAGAACCACGAGCTTCCAAATCGGCCCAATTTTTTACCACAACATGTTAGTGCCATGACATGACACCATGCCAAGTTTCATGATTTCCAAGCGAGTTTTGGATTTACATGAATTTAAAATCTAAGTTTCTTGATGTTCTCGGCCGAGTCATGACGCCCAGATGTTTGAATTTCATTCTCATTCCTTCCATGGGACCTAGAAATTCAACCAAGGACACACATGTGATTTTTCAACCAACTTTGGTGCACCGGAGCATGTGCATGCAGTTCATATTTGGATTATGCACATTAAAAGTCCAGAAACACAATTAATGTATAAAAAGGCCAAACGAACCTGAAATAATTCCAAAATTTAACAGGGCACTCATATAGTTCTATGTTGCCTCAGTAAAGAAAATCAGGGGGGAGGAAGCGTATATCGTTTCGCACACAAAGGTGACACGTTCCCTCTTGGAACCACGAGGCTTGTTGAGAGAATCTCCGGTTTTGCAAGAAGCTTATACCAAAACTTGTCTCAATTCAGCCAAAAATTATACATATGAAAACAGGGTTTAGATTATCCCGAACATCTCTCTACCTAGACAAATAATGTACTATGATTTGAATTCAACATAAAATGGACACAAATATTTGAATTGGAGATCGTATGGTACATGTAGTTCATAGTGAAATATGATTACTGCTATATGCATGTTTTTTGTTATCAAGATAATATTTAAATTATTGTATAACTTGACAACAATGATATTCAAATAAGGAAAATTGTTTCAAATTTAGTCCATATGGTAGACGCCCATATATATGTTCACATGGTGGAGTAAAATGTTCATATATGATGGAAGATCAAAATGTACGACTACATCAATTATAAACTACAAGGTCACCTAATGATATATTCGAATTCAACATAACATGGATTCAAAAATTGAAATTTGAGATCCTAGCATTTGTAATCATATAAAAAGGGACAGTACTCTTTCTTTTGGTGGGAATCAATTTGTTTTTTGTTGTTGTTGAGGGAAGTGTGAATCGATTTGGTACTCTGCAGCGTAATCTTGTTCTCCCCATTTTTATTACATTTTTTTGAAGGTTTTTCAATGGCATCTATAGCAATATAGTAAAAGGGGACATGACTCTCTTGTGTCTTGTATGAATTGTTTTTTTACACGTTAGGTTTGTTCTGCAGAACAAGGAATCTGCACCTTGTTATCCTGAAATATTCAAGCTTGAGTATCTTTTGTCTCACGTACTTTGAAACTCCCGCCTCTTCAACCCGCGCTGCGCCTTGTTATCCCGAAATTTCTATGCGCGCGAAACCTCCCTCCTCATCCGAAATTTGTCCAACAGCCCAGACACGCAATGAAGCTCCATGTCGCGGTGTCAAAACCGGTGGGGGTATGCTGGTAACTTACCCTACATTTCGGACAAGCGCGTCCCTAAGCTTGGCTCCGCCTCCCCCTTAGCCCCCCCCCCAATTCGTACACCTAGGCCGCCAAAACCCGCGAAACCCCACGCTTCTCCGTCGACCTCCTGACCACCACCCAGCTGGAGACTCTTCCCCGACTACATCGTCCACTGCAATAGTTCACCGTCCCTCAACCACCGCACCGGATGAGGATCCGTTGTCGGTCTCGTCGTCCCACCGGATCAGCCGCCCCGTCCTCCACCTCCAAGGAGTTGCCCCGATGTTCGCCTCGTCTATCGCACCACCTCAATCCCAACAGCACTGTCTTAACCTGCCCCACCAGAACTTCAGCACCCTCACCAATTCCTCCGATGAAGTCGAGGCCAACTCAGCACCACCAAGGAGGTTCTGCATTCACCGCTGCATTTTATCTTTTATTCGATCTCACGGGGCTGCTGGTGCTTGATACAGAGCAGACATGGCGGGTCTCCATCGACGGCACCATTGCTGGCCACATCATCCATGACGTCTCTCCCCCATGTAGTTGCCTCCTCGGCGGCGACTTCCACAATGGCACTAGCTGCAGCTGCTCTGGCTCTCACTCGTGATGCCGCTCTGTTCTTGCTGTCGGTCGTGCTGCTGCACTGCTCTTGCTTTCGTTCGTGCTGCTACTCTACTCTTGCTCTCGCTTGCGCTGCTGCTGCTACTGCACGACCTCCAGCAGCTACAGGAGTTGCTACTTTTGCACTCGCTCGCGGTGCTACTACATGACTTACTCTCTGCTAGTGCGTTCCCTGCTCGAGCGTCTGCTGATTTAGATCACCGCTTCTCTGCTACTAGTGCTCGAACGCCCTAAACATCTATTGCAATGCTCTGCTACTAGTTCAATCAGTTTCGATAGTAAAATTCAGTTTCAACAGTAAAGTTCATGTTCTTCAGTTAAGTTCAGAGTGAACAGTACTTACAACATCTGTTAGAGCGGCCGTGGCGCGGCTGATGCGTTTTACATCTCGCACTTTTTGGTGATGTATTTTACATCATCTATTGCAGATGATATTAGGGTCCCACTTCAGATTAACGTTGTTTGTCTTGTCCTGCTTTAGCCTCGCCACCGTACACCTCATCGGACCTGCTCCAACGACGGAACCATCCATCATAGCGGAGCAGTACCCTCGGTGCCGTTTCCAGAGGCCTCAGATATTCTTCCCCGCCCCCGACAGTCACACCAACATCACCATCCTCCACGTCCAACCCAATGATGCTGAGGTCCACAAGGCTATGCCAAAGAGGTTGTACACTCGTCGCACCACTTTGTTACTATGCATTCATGTCGATCCCCCAGGGATCCTTTTCTATGGAACTACTATTCATGCATTTGGTTAGAAGGAGTGGAGCAAAGCAAAACGGGAGGATTTTTTTCCTTTGGTGTCTCTTTCGAAGAAGAAACGTAGGAATTTTATTCACTTGGACGTCCTTTTCAAATTAATATGCATGAAGAACCCTAATTGCATTAATGGCATAATAAGATTCTTATTTTTTCATTTTCATGTGGTTTGACTTTAATTTGACCATGTTTCTCCATTCCCGTGTTCTTCCAATTCATGTGAACCAAACACCCAGGTTGACTGAAATCCTATGTTTCCAAATGCTCTGTTTTGCACATGCATTCCTATCCTATTCCTGTGTTTTTCCTGTCCCTGCATTTATAGAATCCTCCAATTCTAAGGAGCCCTTACAGATTTACTTCTTTTTCAGATAGGCGTCAAAGAAAACTCTATGTGTTATGTCCTGCTCCTGTCGTGCCGTCATCCACCCCACCTGAGGTGCACCGTGGACAAAAGCGTTCACTGCAACAGAGATCCCCCCTGCAAACTTTCTTTCGCCGCCTCAGATCATCTTCCCCGTTGCCGGCAGCCATGCTGACTGCATTACCATCATCGAGTGAGCAGATGAACCTGAGGAGTACACAGCTCCAGAAGAGAGGTCGCAGTCTTTCGTGTTTGCTTACGTTATACATCGGTTATTATTACCTGCTACTTTATCGTTCAAACTTGAGTTTTGAAATGCTCGTGGGTCTCATATCGAGGCAGCAACGAATAGTATCTATCTACTATCTGGTTCATCTGGGGTCTTCTATGTGGTTCATGTTGGGTGGGCAAGAAACAATAGATGATCCATTGTCTATCTTTTTGAACTGAAGCTATAATCTACCGGCTATCATTAGTTTTGGATCCATCCACTCGTTTGCTACCATCAGTCTTGATTTTTGCATGCACCCCTTAGGCCTTACAAAATCTAACTATTTTTTTATTATGCATGTTAGATATTGTACACAATCGTACTAAACATGTAGAGAAAAAGAGAAGACCGTTGTGTGGGAATATAATGTCATGTAGATGCCGCTCCATGGTGGGCGAAGTGCCCCCCACCCCTCCTGCATTTCTAGATTGTATTCCAGAGGAAGATAACTGTTCAGATGGGGATTCAGAAGGAGCAGACCACGCCTGTTTACCACCTGAGGTGTTTGCTCTAACTTGGCATGCTGATGTTGGTCATATCATGCATATGGCACCTCGCATTTCTTACATTATACATCTTATATGTCATCATCTTAGTTTAGATTTGCTTTGTCTGAATGCCACTTGTTTGGTTTCTATATCATACTCCCACCATTACTAAATATTTGTCTTTTTAGAGATTTCAACAAGTGACTACATACGGAACAAAATGAGTGAATCTACACTCTAAAATATGTCTATATACATATGTATGTGGTAGTCCATTTGAAATCTCTAAAAAGACAAATATTTAGGAACGGAGGGAGTATATGGGAATTATGCAATGCCATCTTCTTTAGCCAGGCATCATATACGTGAATCATGCAATGCCATCCTGTTTAGCCAGTCATCGTATATGTGAATTGTATCGTGCCATATTTCTTTCCGTAATGTATTCCATTTGTCAAAAAAAATTATACATTCATCTACTCTTCCTGTGCATCAGCCATTTGAGTCGGTCATGGGAAAATCTGGAGTGAAAACAAGGTCTTCTGAGAAGGCACTGCTACTTGTCGATGCAGATTTCTTGCTGGTTACAGATAGCTCCTCAAGGGAGGATTCATAGACATATGACCAGTCGTATCCCCCCCTAAGGTGCATGCTCTAACTTGGCTGGGTTATATTGCTCATATCATGCATATGGTGTATTACATTGCCATGCCACCTGCTTAGATTAGACATGCTTTGTGTGAATGCCTCCTGTTTGCTTTCTATGTCAGATATGTGAATTATGCAATGCCATGTTTTTCAGCCAGTTATCATATATGTGAATTACGCACCGCCATGTAGCCAGGCATCATATATGTAAATTATCTCATGCTATCATAGCCTTAGAATAATGCTTGTAAATAGTGGCATTGCATACATGCATCATGTCTAAATTGTACTGAAATTTGAAATGAGGAATTTCCAGAAGCCTCATAAAATATTCTGAAATGATTAACCAAAATTTCTTCAAATGTTCCCAAGGAAATGTTCCTTTTTATCTTTGAAAAATATTGGCAAGAATAAAATTCAAACCAATATTTTTGGAGGTTCAAAAGTATTTATCTTGGGTTTCTGAGTTAATTCCTATAGTATTTGAATTCGATTTATATTCATAATAATTAGTTTATGAATCCAATAATTCTGAAAATTGGTGAGTGGCTTTGAATATAATATATATAGCCACATGATAATTTTCAGAAGCTAAAGAAAATGGTTTGGTCTTTGAACTAAGTCAAAATAGAATAGCAAAAGTAGAAAATAGAAACTAATTAAAAGAGGGAAAGCTTACCTGGCTTACCTGTGCAGCCCAGCACTGCAGCTGGCTAGCCCAGCTGGTGGCCCTGCCCATTGGCCAAGGAGTCGTCTTCAACCTCTGCCAGTAGGCAGCGGTGTGTCGACGTGCGCGCGCTCGAGGCCTCCACCTCCTGCATGCCTGCCGCCTCCCCGACGCGTCTGGACGATGCCACGCACCGCCTGGTCCTCTCCCTCACTCCCCTCGTCTTTCCCCTCCCCTGGACCCCTGTCTCTCTCACCACCGAGTGGGGCTCTTCACCACGGACGCCGTTCACCGTAGCCACCGCCTCCCCCTGAACCTCTCTCCGTCTCCGTAAGATCCCCCACGACCACCTCTTCCTCCTCGACAAGTCACGTGAGCTCGGCCGCCCTGCATTGCCGTTTGCATCGCCTTCTTATCCCTTCGGACGCCGAGATCGCTGGCAATGCCACGATGTCGTCCGTGCCTCCCCGAACCCGCTGTTCTGCTCTACGTGCGTGCCACGAGCTCCTCTCCGTTTCCCCTCTGCCCCCTTGCTCTTGTTCGTGCTGCAGCCGCTGCCCCGTGAGCTCCCTTGCCACCGTCCACCATCGCCGCCTAGCTTTCTTGACCCGAGCCCCTCTGCTCGAACTCGTGCCACCAGAAGCACGCGGATGCCACATAGCTCTTCAGCTCCTCCCCTAGCGCACCATAGCTGCGTCCCCGCTCGTGTCCGAACTCCGGCGCCGCCCCGAGCTCGTTTCCGACGAGCTCCGGCAGCCCTAGCTGTTACTGCTTGCAGCGCTAGATGCGGGTGAGCTCCAGCTCCCCGTGGGCGCTCTCCACTACTCCTCTGGATGCCGGAGGAGCGAGCTCGAGACCCTCCGCCGCGTTTTGAGGTCACCGCCAGCCATACTCCTGCGAAGCTGACGTGGCACGTCATTAGCGGCTAATCACCCGCTAATACAGCCACTAACTAACCACCTAGCTCACTTATAGACGAGCCCCACAACCCTTAATTAACCTGGATTAGTTTCTGACTAGGATTAGATTAACTCAAGTGGGCCCTGGCTGTCACGTTTGACCTGCCGAGTCAGCTTTGACGTAGCCCCACTAATCAGCCTCTCTTCCTGCCTTGTTACACTGACATGCGGGACCCACGCGTCAGGTTTGACCCGGGGCAGCCCTGTTAACCTGCTGACGCAAGCATGATGCAGTGCTGACGCAGTAAGTCATTTTCTGTATTAATTGTAATTCAGGAAATTCCAGAAAATGTCCAAAACTTCTAAAAATCATAGAAATTCAACCGTAGATCCAAATGAAATATGTTATATATGAAAAATGATCAGAAAAATCCAATCTATCCATCCGTTCCATTTTCTTGCATGTTAGAACAACTTATAGCTGCTGCTTAGGACAAATCATATAAAGTGCAATTAAACCATCACATATGGAGTTTGAATTTGAATCTTTGATTCAAACCAACTTCATTTAACCGTTGCTAGTTGCATTAGCTCAAATCATAGCATATTGACATGTCATGATCATGCATCATATTGTGCATTGCATTGATTGTGTTCTTCCTTGTTTGCTGGTGTTTGTCCCCTCTCAGTAGATGACGTACCGACGATAAGTTCGTTGGCACCGATGAAGAGCTATACTATCTTCAAAAGTGCCAGGCAAGAAAAAACCCCTTGTTCATTCCGATACAATCCCACTGTCTCGCTCCTGCTGTCCTTTATTGCATTAGGACAACAATGATTCAACTATTACATGTTGGGGTAGTTGAACCCAATTCCTATGCATGACCTGTCATTGCCACAGCAAATAGATGAAACCCACTAGCATGAGTAGGAGTTGTTTGAACCCTGATGTGCCTACTCATTCATGCTTGTTTGTCATGCATGCTATTGCTTAGAGTAAAGTCATGTCTGATTCATCGGGGGTGAATTGGAATGGTGATGAACATGTCCTAATGTGTGAGCTAAGTGTGTGAACACGATTTGGTAAAGGTAGCGGTGAGAGGCCATGTAGGAGTACATGGTGGGTTGTCTCATTGAAGCCGTCCTCAAGAACTGAGGTCTGTGTTTGTGATCCATGAACAGTTGATACCACACATTGGGTTCCGGTAACTCGACCCCTCTCGACTTATTAATCAGCCTGATCTTTGTCCAGGAGTTGCAACTAGTTTCTGTTGTTTGTAGGTAGTGCTAGTAGTCTACCAAGTGGCAGCCAGTACAGGTGGGCTTGGGATAGACTAGTTGAAGTGGCAAGGTGTACCAAGTGGCACCCGGATGGTGGGCTGGGAACCCTGCTCACATCGTTTGGGGCCGTGAGCGAAACCACGGCCAGATCTCCTTGCGTATGGAACCCGAATAGGCGATAAACCTAGACTAGAGTCTTGTGTGGTTGATACTTCTCCAACGTATCTACTTTTCCAAACACTTTTGCCCTTGTTTTGGACTCTAACTTGCATGATTTGAATGAAACTAACCGAGACTGACACTGTTTTCAGCAGAACTGCCATGGTGTTGTTTATTGTGCAGAAAACAAAAGTTCTCAGAATGAACTGAAAATCCTCGGAGATAACTTTTGGAAAATATAAAAAATACTGGTGAAAGAATCAAAGCCAGGGGGCCCACACCCTATCCACGAGGGTGGGGGGCGCCCGCCCTCCCCCTGGGCGCGCCCCCTATCTCATGGGCCCCCTGATGCTCCACCGACCTTAACTCCAACTCTATATATTCCGTTTCACGGAGAAAAAAATCAGAGAGAAAGTATCATCGCGTTTTACGATACGGAGCCGCCGCCAAGCCCTAATCTCTCTCGGGAGGGCTGATCTAGAGTCCATTTGGGGCTCCGAAGAGGGGGATTTGTCGCCAGCGTCATCGCCAACCATCCTCCATCACCAATTTCACGATGCTCACCGCCGTGCGTGAGTAATTCCATCATAGGCTTGCTGGATAGTGATGGGTTGGATGAGATTTACCATGTAATCAAGTTAGTTTTGTTAGGGTTTGATCCCTAGTATCCACTATGTTCTGAGATTGATGTTGCTATGACTTTGCTATGCTTAATGCTTGTCACTAGGGCCCGAGTGCCATGATTTCAGATCTGAACCTATTATGTTTCGATGAATATATGTGAGTTCTTGATCCTATCTTGCAAGTCTATAGTCACCTATTATGTGTTATGATCCGACAACCCCGAAGTGACAATAATGGGGATACTCCTCGGTGATGACCGTAGTTTGAGGTGTTCATGTATTCTAATATGTCCAGGAAGAATTTTTTCAAAGGAAGAAAGATGTCCAGATACTAAGTTATCCAGGTGTGGTTGAATTGACAACTCAACTGCTAATACTTGAGAATATTCTTTGGCTCCCCTTGTGTCGAATCAATAAATTTGGGTTGAATACTCTACCCTCGAAAACTGTTGTGATACCCTATACTTGTGGGTTATCAAGACTATTTTGTGGCGCCATTGCCGGGGAGCATAGGTCTATTCTTTGAGTCACTTGGGATTTATATCTATTGATCACTATGAACAACTTGAAAGATGCAAGAACTAAGAATTTTCCCTCAACTACGAGGGGAGGTGAGGAACTGCCATCTAGCTCTGCACTAGATTCTCCTTCTGTTATGAGTAAGCTTGCGACACCTAACCTGCTACTGCTATGAATTCTGATATGTCGCATGTTATTGATGATGCCACTTATGCTATGCATGATACTTATGATGAAACTACTTCTGTGCTTGATACTACTGTGCCATTAGGTGAATTTCTTGATGAACAACTTGCTAGGGTTAGAGAGAATGAAATTATGGAAGATGAAATTATTGATGGTAGTGATGATGAAGGTTCTCCCCCTAAGTATGAATTGCATGTTGTTCCTGAGGGTTATGTTATGGATGAAGAAACTGCTAGAGATCTTTTTGCTTGCAATGATAGATCTGATCTTAAGATGTTACTAGCTAAACTTAAACAAAAAACTCTGAATGCCAGAATGAAATATGACCCTGCTTTTGCTACTTCACCTATCTTTGTTACTGATAAGGATTATGAATTCTCTATTGATCCTGAAATAATTACTTTGGTTGAATCTGATCCTTTTTATGACAATGAATCCGAAACTGTTGTGGCACGTCTTACTAAGTTGAATGATATACCTACCCTGTTCACTAATGATGAGAAGTCTCTCTACTATTATATCCTTAAGATATTTCCGTTCTCATTAAAGGGTGATGCTAAAACCTGGTTTAATTCTCTTGATCCTGGTTGTGTGCACAGTCCCCAGGATATGATTTATTACTTCTCTGCTAAATATTTCCCTGCTCATAAGAAACAAGCTGCCTTGTGGGAAATATATAATTTTGTGCAAATCAAAGAAGAGAGTCTCCCACAAGCTTGGGGGAGGCTTCTCTGATTACTTAATGCTTTTCCTGATCATCCTCTTAAGAAAAATGAAATAATTGATATCTTTTATAACAGACTAATCGATGCTTCCAAGGACCACTTGGATAGTTGTGCTGGTTGTGTTTTCAGGGAAAGAATAGTTGACCAAGCTGAATTGCTATTGAATAATATGTTAACTAATGAAAATAATTGGACTCTTCCTGAGCCAATTTCTGAGCCAATTGAGCCAACTCCTGAACCTATTCCTAGACCAACTCCGAAGAAGAGGGGTGTTCTATTTTTCAATCCTGAAGATATGCAAGAGGCAAAGAAATCTATGAAAGAAAAAGGTATTAAAGCTGAAGATGTTAAGAATTTACCTCCTATTGAAGAAATACATGGTCTTAATTTACCGCATGTCGAAGAAACACATTGTCTTGATAACCCGACATAGGTATTAAAGGTAAATTCTCTCTATAGATATGATAAAGTTGAAATCCCGTCTACTAAATTTCATAGCCAATGTTTAGATGCATTTGATGACTTTATGCCTAGACAAGAAAGTTTTAATGCTTATGTTGGTAGAGAATTAAAAAGTAATGCTTTCATGAACGGACATTTGAGTGATTATATGGCTAGAGTTAAAGGTGAACGTAAACTCATTAGCAAATATGCTTCCATGGTTACCACTCAAGCGGAGCAAGTACTTAAAGCTCAAAGTGATTTGCTCGATGAATTAAATAATAAACATGATTTTGCTGTTAGAGTGGCTACTAGAACTGGTAGAATGACTCAGGAACCTTTGTATCCTGAAGGCCACTCTAAGAGAATCGAGCAGGATTCTCAGAGAAGTAATTTAGATGCACCTAGTTCATCTAAAAAGAAGAAAAAGAAAAATGACAGGACTTTGCATGCTTCTAGTGAACCTGTTGTAGACACACCTGAGAATCCCAATGATATTTCTATGTCTGATGCTGAAACACAATCAGGTGATGAACATGAACCTAGTGATAATGTTAATGATAATGTTCATGTTGATGGTCAACCTAGCAATAATAATGATGTAGAGATTGAACCTGCTATTGATCTTGATAACCCACAATCAAAGAATCGACGTTATGATAAAAGAGATTTTGTTGCTAGGAAGCATGGTAAAGAAAGAGAACCATGGGTTCAGAAACCCATGCCTTTTCCTCCTAAACCATCCAAAACAAAGGATGATAAGGATTTTGTGCACTTTGCTGAAATGATTAGACCTATCTTCTTACGTATGCGCTTAACTGATATGCTTAAAGGAAACCCTTATGCTAAATATATGAAGGATATCATTACAAATAAAAGAAAGATACCGTAAGATGAAATCTCCACTGAGGGTGTTCCGGACTAGGGGGTGTCCGGATAGCCGAACTATCATCATCAGCCAGACTCCCAGACTATGAAGATACAAGATTGAAGACTTCGTCCCATGTCCGGATGGGACTTTCCTTGGCGTGGAAGGCAAGCTTGGCGATACGGATATGTAGATTTCCTACCATTGTAACCGACTCTATGTAACCCTAGCCCTCTCCGGTGTCTATATAAACCGGATGGCTTTAGTCCTTAGGACGAACAACAATCATACCATAGGCTAGCTTCTAGGGTTTAGCCTCCTTGATCTCGTGGTAGATCCACTCTTATAACACACATCATCATTATTAATCAAGCAGGACGTATGGTTTTACCTCCATCAAGAGGGCCCGAACCTGGGTAAAACATCGTGTCCCTTGTCTCCTGTTACCATCCTCCTAGACACACAGTTCGGGACCCCCTACCCGAGATCCGCCGGTTTTGACACCAACATTGGTGCTTCCATTGAGAGTTCCTCTGTGTCATCACCGATAGGATCGATGGCTTCTTCGACCGTCATCAACGACACAGTCCAGGGTGAGACCTTTCTCCCCGGACAGATCTTCGTATTCGGCGGCTTTGCACTGCGGGCCAATTCGCTTGGCCATCTGGAGCAGATCGAAAGCTACGCCCCTGGCCGTCAGGTCAGATTTGGAAGTTTGAACTTCACGGTTGACATCCGCGGGGACTTGATCCTCGATGGATTTGAGCCACAGCCGAGCGTGCCGCACTGTCACGGCGAGCATGATTTAGCTATGCAGCCGGACAGTACCCTGGAGGCCGCACTCAAACTCGCTCCGATCTTCAAATCGGAGCCGGCTGCGCAGATCGAGGACGGATGGCTAGACACCGCCTCGAGGGCTGCAACCTCTACGGCGATAGAGCCAAACACTGACCTTGTCCCTCATAAAGCTCGTGACTCCGAGGCGCCGGACTCCTTGCCGGACTCCGAACCTCCCGCACCCCCTCCGATCGAATCCGATTGGGCGCCGATCATGGAGTTCACCGCAGCAGACATCTTTCAACACTCACCTTTTGGTGGCATCTTGAGTTCGCTAAAACGTCTCTCGTTATCAGGAGAGCCCTGGCCGGACTGCGGTCAGGACGGTTGGGATGTGAACGACGAAGGAATTCAAAGCCCACCCACCACCCACTTGGTAGCCGCTGTCGACGATCTAACCGACATGCTAGACTACGACTCCGAAGACATCGACGGTATGGACGACGATGCCGGAGACGAACAAGAACCAGCGCCTACCGGGAACTGGAAAGCCACCTCATCATATGACATATACATGGTGGATATCCCAAAGGATGGGAATGGCGAAGGAACAGAGGAGGATGACCCCTCCAAGAAACAGCCCAAGCACCGGCGTCAGCGGCGCCACTCTAAATCCCGCCACAGCAAGAATGAAGATTCCGGCACCGGAGATAACAATACACCGGACAGTGCCGAAGACAACCCACTCCAGCAAGATCCAGTGCAGGAGGATGGAGACGCCAGCCCTCATGAGAGAGCGGCAGAAGAAGAGGTAGAGGATTATATGCCTCCCTCCGGAGACGAAGCAAGCCTCGACGACGACGAATTTGTCGTGCCTGAGGATCCCGTCGAACAAGAGCGTTTTAAACGCAGGCTTATGGCCACGGCAAACAGCCTCAAGAAAAAGCCGCAACAGCTTAGAGCTGATCAAAATGTGCTAGCCGACAAATGGACTGAAGTCCTCGCGGCCGAAGAGCATGAGCTCAAACGCCCCTCCAAAAGCTACCCTAAACGCAAGCTGCTCCCCGCTTAGAGGAGGAAGCGTATGAACCCGCATCACCATGAGAAAATACGGCTGACCGACCACCCCGTTGTCGCGATAGAGAGGCCTCTAGGCCCTTCAATAGACCCGTACCTCGGCATCGCTCGAAAAGCACAAGGCCACAGGGGAATGCTCCGGACTTGCGAGATATATTGGAGGATAATGCAAGACAATCAAGATCGATATATGGATCGCATGGGCGCCCCACGGTACGTGACGACAACCGTTGCACCGGACACAGTAAGTCCGGCCGGGCCGAACAGAACAGACAAAGCTCTTCTGAGCTCCTCGTGATATCGCCTAGTACAAAGGCGCCGCACACCCACTATGCTTCACAGATGAAGTAATGGATCATCAAATCCCCGAAGGGTTTAAACCCGTGAATATCGAATCTTACGATGGCACAACAGACCCCGCGGTTTGGATCGAATACTATCTTCTTCACATCCACATGGCCCGTGGTGACGATCTTCACGCCATCAAATATCTCCCCCTCAAGCTTAAAGGACCAGCCCGGCATTGGCTTAACAGCCTGCCAGCAGAGTTAATTGGGAGTTGGGAAGGCCTAGAAGCCGCATTCCTCGATAACTTCCAAGGCACGTATGTGCGACCACCAGACACTGATGACCTAAGCCACATAATTTAGCAGCCAGACGAATCGGCCAGACAATTCTGAACACGGTTCTTAACCAAGAAAAACCAAATCGTCGACTGTCCGGATGCGGAGCCTCTCGCAGCCTTCAAGCATAACATCCGCGGCGAGTGGCTTGCCCGGCACCTGGGACAGGAAAAGCCGACATCCATGGCAGCCCTTACATCACTCATGACCCACTTTTGCGCGGGTGAGGACAGCTGGCTAGCACACAGCAACAACCTCAGCAAAAATTCTAGCAGTCCGGATTTCAAGGACCGAAATGGCAGGTGCGTCGTAACAAAAGCAAACGCCGCATCAACGGCGAAAATAGTGAAGATACGGCAGTCAATGCCGGATTCAGAGGCTCTAAACCCGGTCAGCGGAAAAAGCCATTCAAAAGAACTGCTCCGGGTCTGTCCCATTTGGACCGAATACTCGACCGCTTGTGCCAGATACACGGCACCCCCGAAAAGCCAGCTAACCACACCAATAGGGACTATTGGGTATTCAAGCAGGCAGGCAAGTTAATTGCCGAAAACAATGACAAGGGGCTGCATAGCGATGACGAGGAAGAGACCCGACCATCGAACAATAGAGGACAGAAGGGTTTCCCCCCACAGGTGCGGACGGTGAACATGATATACGCAACGCACATACCCAAAAGGGAGCGGAAGCTTGCACTCAGGGATGTATACACGATGGAGCCAGTCGCCCCGAAGTTCAATCCATGGTCCTCCTGCCCGATCACTTTTGACTGAAGGGACCAGCCCACCAGCATCCGCCACAGCGGATTCGCCGCATTGGTCCTAGACCCAATCGTCGATGGATTTCACCTCACCAGAGTCCTGATGGACGGCGGCAGCAGCCTGAACCTGCTTTATCAGGATACAGTGAGCAAAATGGGCATAGAGCCCTCAAGGATTAAACCTACCAAGACGACCTTTAAAGGCATCATACCAGGTGTAGAAGCCAATTGTACAGGCTCAGTTACACTGGAAGTGGTCTTCGGATCCCCGGATAACTTCCGCAGCGAGGAGTTAATCTTCGACATAGTCCCGTTCCGCAGCGGCTATCATGCCTTGCTCGGACGTATCGCGTTTGCAAAGTTCAACACCGTGCCGCACTATGCATACCTCAAGCTCAAGATGTCAGGCCCTAGAGGAGTCATCGCGGTCAACGGAAACACTGAACGTTCTCTCCGAACGGAGGAACATACAGCGGCCCTCGCGGCAGAAGTACAATGCAGCCTCTTAAGGCAATTCTCGAGTCCGGCCATTAAGCAGCCGGACATAGCTAAGCGCGCCCGGAGTAACCTACAACAAGACCACCTGGCATGTTCCGAGCACACGTAGCAGTGCGGCCCCAACCCCAGCCCCTGCAAAACGTCCAAACAGGTCTTTCGCGTACACCATTACGCTCTGAAGATACCATGGGCATGGGGAGAGGGGCACGACCACAATAAGCCCAGACTGCGGCTCAACCACACCAGGGGCTCTCAAGTGTGTCGTTCTTTTTTCTTTTTACCTTTTATTTTTTACCTACAGGACTCCGTTCGTCAGAGGCCCTGTCCGGCAGTAGACCTGCCGAACTCACGATGCAACAGCGAGGGAAGGACCAAAGGCTACAACGAATATACAGGTGGTCTCCATTACGAGCATTTTTATACACCAGTCCACAGCCTACCCCTGGAGGGGGACATGTTTAACAGTCCCATCCCTTGCTTATCGCACTATTTGTATCGTTCTGCATTCATAGCAGCACTTATTGAATAAAACAATGCAGCACCTTTTTGCGTATAACTGCATTTCTTTTTCATACATATGTTTATTTACGACATGTCGCATCCGTACACTTTGGTACGGTTAAAACACACCGGGGGCTTATGGTTCCCGCATCGTGGTGTGACAAGTCTGAATACTTTCACAAGTGCGGCACCCCGAACTTATAGCATTATATGCATCGGCTCCGAATCATGTCTTGGGTCAATAGATGGGTTTGCCCGGCTCCCATGTTTTGGTACCTTACGTTCCGTTGTATCGGCTAAGGTAGCACTGGGAGAACCACTGCGATTGCGCCCCAGTTGAGCTGGGTTAACGCCTCAGTGGAGAAAGCTAAAACTGACCGTCATGATGAGGCGAGAGCCGGTCGCTGTTCGAGAGGTTTTTGTGAGTCCTTAAAGACTTATGCCGCTTAGAGCGAGGAGCCGGATCTTGTCCGGCCCAGGCGTGGATAGCGCCGCAAATTCGGCCTTCCGAAGACTAGGGGCTTCGCTGAAATTTAAAATTATAGAATTCTATGGCTAAGTGAGAGTGTTCAAGCATTATAAGTCTGGTTGCCTTGTTCGCTGCGTTGAGCGCCTCCCTAGATGGACCAAAAAATGGGAACAAAGAGTGCTCAAGTTTATCCCGAACACCCCAACACTCATGGCATGGGGGCTGAAGCCGACAACTTGCCATCTCTCAGATTTGATAAACAGCCGCACAGAAGGTAATATTTTAAATTAACAAGCGTTGCTTAGCGCATATGAACTAAGTTTTCAGCGCACAGGATAACAAAATGCGATTCTACTCAAAAATTACATCTTTGGAGCACTCCCCCGCAATAGTGCGGGCGCCCTTCAGCACACTCTTATAATACATCTCGGGCGTGTGATGCTCCTTGCCCTCTGGTGGCGGGTCCGTCACAAGCTTCTTCGCATCCATCTTGCCCCAGTGCACCTTTGCGCGGGCAAGAGCTCGACGGGCACCCTCAATACAGACGGAGTGCTTGATGACTTCAACCCGCGGGCACGCATCCACCAGCCACCGCACCAAGCCGAAGTAGCTCCCAGGCATGGCCTCCTTAGGCCACAGCCGAACTATGAGGCCCTTAATGGCCTGTTCGGCTGCCTTGTGGAGCTCGACCAGCTGCTTCAGCTGGTCGCTAAGGGGCACCGGATGTCCGGCCTCAGCATACTGAAACCAGAAGACCTTCTCCGTCGAGCTCCCCTCCTCGGCCCGATAGAATGCGGCAGCATCGGACACGCTGCAAGGAAGATCTGTGAACGCTCCTGGAGAGCTCCGAATTCGGGTAAGCAACAGGTAATTAACACTCACATGCTTACTTTGCATGAAAAATGCCTTACCCACTGCTATTTTCTTCATCGCCTCAATCTCCTGGAGGGCCTGGTAGGCTTCGGCCTTCGCGGATTTGGCACTCTCAAGAGCCGTTGCAAGCTCAGACTCTCGAGTCTTCGAGTCACGCTCCAGGCTCTCATGTTTTCTCACGAGATCCTGGAGCTCTTGCTGTACCTCCGCCACTCGCGCCTCCTGTTTCTCTCGCTCGGTGCGCTCTGCGGCCGCATTTCGTTCGGCCGCGGCCACCGCCTCTTTCAGGGTCACCACCTCGTTAGTGGCCCCTGCAATACCCGCGTTATCCTTGTCATTCTTTTTGCAACCAAAATCCTTTTCTGTAAGGTACAAATTTAATAAGGTGTTACTCACCTTCCTTATCCTCGAGCTGCTTCTTGGCACGGCCGAGCTTGTTCTCAGACTGCTCGAGTTTTTCCTTTAAAGTATTGACCTTCGCAGTCAGTGCGGCAGAGGTCAGCAGCGCAGCCTGCGATCCCATATTGACACATTTTTTAGGACTCCTGCATATATCTTTTTAGATCCTCAGTCCGGCTTTTCTTTCCGAACACCGAACCGAGCATCAGGGGCTACTGTCTATGCGGTACCATTTTATGCATATTGAAATTCTTACCTCAAAGCCTGTTAGAAGGCTCCTGCAGGCTTCGGTCAGCCCGCTCTTGGCGAACCGTACCTTCTGAATCACCGCACTCATAACAGTGCGGTGTTCCTCTTTGATGGAGGCGCCGTTGAGCGCCTCCAGCAAATTATCCGGCACCTGCGGTTGGACGGAGGCAGCCGGCGTCACGGTCTTGCCCTTCTTACGAAGTGGTCGCCCGCCGGACTCCGGAGCCACTATGGGTTTCGGGGCTGAGTCCGGTGCAAAGTCCGGGAGGTTGTCCTGTGACACCTCCGGGGCCTCCGCCTCCTGGTGGGTCCCTTCCTGGGATCCCACCTTGGCATCGTCCGCGGTGCGGGGGGTGGAGGCAGTCGGAAGGGAATCCATATCCGACGCACCTAAGGACCCGCTCGACGAAGCGGGAAGATCATCCTTGGGCGGACTGCAGGGTTGTATGCGGCATTAAAAAGACATTACGTGGCAAAAAGGAAAAACCTTGAAGTTATTCGGGAGTCCGGATACTTACGATCTAGCCAGGGGCTTGGCCCTTGGAGGCCAGTCCTCGTCGTCGTCGCTGGCGTTGGTGGAGCAGTCCGGGGGAAGAGTTTGTCCCTTCTTGGACCCCTCGGCCTCCCTTGTTGGGGAGGCCTTCCTTTTCTTTCCTCCCCCGGCTGGGGGAGAGGCTTTCTTCTTCTCCTCCTCGCCTTGGTGGGAGGAGTCAGCCTCGGATTCATCATCCGATAGCACCTGAAAATGGGAACTCTTCCGAGTCCTCGTGGCCTTCTTCTTGGCCTTCTTCTCCGGCACCACATGGGGTGCCGGAGCCAGCAACCCCGTTAGGTGGGCGTCCGCTGGGTCCTCTGGCAATGGGGCCGGACAGATACTCCATTCGGCTTTCGCCAGCCATTCCTGTCAAAGGTAAAGGGAGTTTAGATCCCACATAGAGTCAAACTATGGAAAACAAGCGGTGAAATCACCTACCTCGTCAGCTGGACGCTGCGAGCGGAATCCGCAATCTTCGGTAGCAGATGCAGGAGCTTCGGCGCCCTTGAACAGCACCTTCCAGACATCTTCGTATGTAGTGTCGAAGAGCCCGCTCAGGGTCTGGTGCTGCGCCGGATCAAACTCCCACATGTTGAAGCCCCGTCGTTGGCACGGGAGAATCCAGCGGATGAGCATGACCTGGACTACGTTGACAAGCTTGAGCTTCTTGTCCACCAGCTCCTGGATACAGGCTTGGAGTCCGGTCAACTCCTCCGAATCCCCCCAGATCCGGCCGCTCTCTTTCTAGGAGGTGAGCCGTGTAGGGATGCCGGATCTGAATTCGGGGGCCGCTGCCCAATCAGGGTCACGCGGCTCGGTGATGTAGAACCACCCCGACATGCCTGCCTTTAATTATCGGGGTGGTTGGGAGTCGCGGGCCGACTCCCCATAGTCGGCTTCGTTGGAGTCGCCTTTGGGACTCGGCTCGAATAGGAGTCGCCTCTGGGACTTGGCTTAACTGGAAATCGCCTCTGGGGACTCGGCTCATCTTCGAGTCGCCTCCGGGGACTCGGAGTCGCCACAGGTACTTGAGGGGCGCAGTCTGCCCCGATGTCTTGAACGGTTCTGGGGCTCGGGTTAGCCTACCTGTGGCCCATTACTCCGACACTACTTCCAGGGCCACCCCATCAAGGCCGTCTCAGCCTACCCATTGGAGAGAGTACTCCAGAGCCCTAACATCGCTCGAAGGGTCACAGAGTGGAACATTGAGCTGCAGGCGTTCCAGCTGGAGTTCAACACCACCAGGGTCATCAAGGGCGCGGCCTTCATAGATTTCATGGTGGAATGGACTGACGCCCCCGACCGTGGAATATGCGAGGATCGCTCCCTCTTGCCCGGATACGAGGCGCCGGACGGGTGGATCATGTACTTCGATGATGCGTTCGCACGTCAGGGCACGGGGGCTGGAGCAGTGCTCATCTCACCCAACAAGGACAAGCTCTGCTACGCTGTGCAACTCTGCTTCCAGCAAGGCGAGAAGGTCTCCAACAACATTGCAGAGTTTGAAGGCCTGATTGCCGGCCTCAGAGCTACAACAACGCTAGGGGTGAAGCCCATCACCATCAGGGGCGATTCCCAGCTCCTCGTCAACTTCTCCAACAAAGAGTATACCCCGAAGGACGAGCACATGGAGGTGTACCTAGAAGAGGTACGCAAGATGGAAAAGCAATTCTTGGGCTTTGAATTGCAACACGTGCCACGAGGCACAAACAAGGAGGCGGACGACATCGCTAAAAGGGCGTCCCGGCGCCTGCCGCAGGAGTCAGGCATTTTTGAGGAGCGACTCTTTAAGCCGTCGGCAGCTCCCCCTGCCGCGGAACCAGCACCGCCTCGAGAGGATCTACCCCGAGCCCCTGCGGTAGGTGCCCCTGCTTGCGGCCCGACCTTAGGGGTCCATCTGCTCCACGCGCTTGAACCCTAGGAGGTGTACTGGACCAAGGAGTTCAAGGTGTACTTGCTTCAGGGGACCCTGCCGGAGGAGGAAGATGCAGAGCGTGTGGCTCGCCGGGCCACCGCATACTGCATCTAGGATGGTGAGTTGTATCGGAAGCAGCCCAACGTTGTTTCTCTACGATGCATCTCCAGGGAACGGGGGCTCGAGCTGTTGGCCGACATACACGGCGGGGACTGCGGACACCACCCTTCATCACGCACCCTCATGGGCAAGGTGTTCCATAGTGGGTTCTATTGGCCCATGGAACTCAACGATGCCACCGAGCTGGTGAGATCTTGCGAAGCCTGCCAATTCCTCGCCAAGCAGATCCACCAGCCAGCGTAGGGCCTCCAGACTATCCCACTCACCTGGCCATTCACGGTATGGGGGCTGGACATCTTGGGACCATTTCCTCGAGCACTAGGGGGATACCGCTACCTCTACGTCACCATCGACAAATTCACCAAGTGAGCGGAGGTGGAAGCTGTCTGCACTATCCCGGTCGGCTTAGTTGGCAAGTTCATCAAGGGCATCGTGAGCCGGTTTGGGGTTCCTAATCGCATCATCACCGACAATGGCTCGCAATTCACCAGCAAGCTTTTCAAAACATATTGTGCTAACCTTGGACGTAGATATGCTACGCTTCGGTGGCACACCCTAGGAGCTACGGCCATGCCGAGCGCGCCAACGCAAAGGTCCTGAGAGGACTCAAGGCAGGAACCTTCAAGAAGAAGCTCGAGGCCAGCGGCAAGGGCTGGCTCGACGAGCTCCAGTCAGTACTTTGGTCCATCCGCACCACCACAACCAAGCCGACTGGCAAAACACCTTTCTTCCTCGTCTACGGAGCTAAAGCGGTTCTCCCACACGAGGTCAAGCATTGCTCCACACAAGTCTTGGCATTCGACGAGGCACGCCAGGACACCACATGGGGGATGGATCTCATGTTGATGGAGGAATGCTGCCATCAAACCTCACTCCAAGCGGCAAGGTACCAGCAGGCGTTGCGGCGGTACCACTGTCGCAGCGTACGCTCCAGAATGCTCGACATGGGATACCTCGTCCTGAGGCGGGTGCTCTCCAGGGAAGGGATGCACAAGCTCTCTCCCATGTGGGAGGGCCCGTTTAGGATTGCACGTGTCTCCAGGCCTGGCATTGCGTGCCTGGAGACACGGGATGGGATCCCCATCCAGAACGCCTGAAACATCCAGCACCTTTAGAAGTTCTACCCATGAAGCAAGGCTTACGCCTATGAAGGTCTCCGCTCGTGACACTCTGACGTAATAACGAGTGGGGCTGTACACGCCCCAGAGTCTCCTGAGTGTCGCCCACAGACCTCATGGGGGCTCCCTCCCACACCCTAGTGGCAGCACTTAGCTCCACGCTGTCACAGCCCCAAAATTGGGTTATCAATTTTTGTGCTGTTATTCTTTCCTGGCACTCATTTTCAAAATCTTTCTCCTGAGTTTTGTTGGATGACTCTGGGAATTCTTGTCATTTCCAACCTTTCAAAACTTGCTCATGTATTTTTGAGTGGGCAAGACCTCAGTTGCATCATCTTAAACCCTCTCAAACCCTAATTCCAAATTTTTGGAATTTGATTGTGCCCTTTGCGATTACAAAGGAGCCATCATTTTCTTTGATCTATTGATCATCCCATCTGTTCCTAGAGACCCTTCTATCCTTCTAAACCTTGGATATGCAAAAATATTGCCAAGTCCCATGCAATATTTTTGAATTATGATTTATTCCTTTTCTTGCCTTTCTGAGGAATAAAATCCAAAGGCATAGCTAGACATCTCCAAAATTCATGTGAATTGGTGGAGTTGATAATTATGCCTAACCCAAGCTCTCGCAATCATATTGGCCATAATTAAATAAGGAAAATTTGCTTTTCCTATTTAATACCAATATTCCAATTCTGCCATTTTCTAAAGGAACTAATATTTTTATAGCTGGGAAATTTCTCACATAAATTGTGGAGCTTGACCTTGCTATATAATCACTAGTTCCATCATCATCTCATGTTCCACAGATCAAAAATTGAGCACATGATCCAATGCAAGTTTCTGCCTTCTCTGAAATTTTGTAAAGGAAGTGCTATATTGATAATTCCATTTGAGCTGAAATTTTGCAGAGCGATTAATATTGATAAATAACCCATGGATACCAAAGATGAGCTCAATCCAATCATCCTAGCTCCCTGTGCAATTTCTCAAAGTTTCTGACCAGATTGTCACTTTGTGAAGGAAGTACCTTCATAGAGTTTCAAAATGGGATGAAACTTTGCCATCCTCTCAAGTATCCCAAATAATTAGCCTTCACCTAAATTCAGCTCATTTCATTGAGTTATGTGGGCACAGGAGAAATTCTTGTTTTCTGTCCAAATTTTTCAATTTGTGAAGCAAGTACATTTTATCTTGCTCCATTATGGCTGAAAATAATTCCAAGCCTTCTCCTATCCATATAACCTACCTACCCATGAGTTTGGCTAATTTTATTTAGCCAAAATTTTCCTAGGATTTCCTCAAGTTTCTGGTCCAGAGTAATGCTTGTGAAGAAAGTACCAATTTGGTAAGTCCATTTGGTTTGATCTTTTTACAGCATCTACTTATGACCTAATCATGAGGATTTGCCAAGTTATAGCTCAATCCATCACTCCTAGTGAGTGCTTCATCATGATTCAGTTTCTGGGTCAAACTTGGTGGTTGTACAACAACTATGGTAAATAGTTGTCCTAATGGCCTCAAAACTCCTAGGACCGTAGTCCTTGCTACCCTAAGCATCATAGACATCAATTCTACCGTTTACCATCTCTGGTTTTAACTCTAGGATGTTGCCAAGTTTGCAACAGCAAACTTGTGGAGCTTGTTTTACTCAGCTCACTTTGTCTCTGCCCAAGCATTTACCTCAGTAACACTCCATCTTCGAAGGACTACGCCGCAGACATGGTTTAACCTCAGTAAAAACCTCCAGAGCGCGCTATGCCAGCGGTGACCACGCGTGTAGCCTGCCAAAACAGTGGTCTAGCCACTGTTCTCGACGTCAGCGCTGCTCCGACCGTCCCTGACCTCGCCATTAATGTCCTTCAGCTCCGCATCGTCGTCACCGTTCGCCTAGACCTCGCGCCCCCTCCGTTTTCTTCTTCGACGAGTTGTGCCAAGGGTCAAGCAGTGCGCCCGTGGCCATCGTCGCTTTCCTCCCCGGTGTCCTCTTCCTCCTCTCGTCCGCAAGTGCCCCTCATCTCCGTGAGCCTCTGGCGCTCATCGGGACCCCCTCGTCATCTTCCCCTCCTCCCCGTGACTGCTGAGCACGGCAGAGTCGTGGCCAGACGCGATCGGCGGTGCCCGGCTATAAATAGCCTGTCCGCGCCTTGTTCGAGCACTCCAGGAGCTCCCCCTCCCTCCCAGAGACCTCCCTAGCCAGTCAACTGAGCTCCAGGAGCTCCCCATCCTCTCCTCATCGCCATGGCCACCGCCTCGGGCGCTACTCGATTCTGGCGCTGCCTCGCTCCCCTCGCTGTTCCTCCACCACCAGTGCACTTCCCTAGGTCTGGCGACCCTCCTCGTAGCCTCAGCCCCCTCATTCCCTCGCCGGAACCCCTCCCCACGCTGACGGATGAAGCCCTTCCCTTGCCTTCCGCCATGCTCGAAGCCGCCGTCGCTCCCCTCATCTCTGGAGTCCGTGGAGTGGTGGAACGGATGCACCGCTCCCCAAGGATCACGCCGATGGCCGGAGCATCGCCGGAGGTGGCCCGTGTCGCCGGTGCTCGTCGCTAGAGCGCGGCCGCCCTCTGTCCCGCGGGCGTGCATCGGGGAGGAGAAAGGAAGCGGCCGACTGAGGCGTTGACCTGGCCAGGCTGACCAGGCTGGCCCCGCGCTACCCCACCTGCCAGCGGTGCTGCAGCCCGGCCCCGCCTCTGCCCTTTGACCCCGTCCACGCCACATCACTTAAGTGGAAGGGCCCCCACCGAAGCCGTTTTCCCTTATCGAAGACGCATTTTCAGAAAAGACGCGTTCGGTTTAAAACTGTCAGGGACCTGTTTGTAGAAGAATTTTTACAGATTAGTCCCTGAGTTTTAAATACCCGTATCTTTTCAACCGTAACTCTGCTTGAGGTAAATCCAACGCCCACATCTTCGTCTCGTCGAGCCCGTTCCATTTCGATCATTTTCACTATGGTTTGACACTATGAAAATGACCTCTTTGCCATTGTCCGTAAACAGCCCCCTCCGAGAGAGAACTGTTTCCGACAATTTTTCCGCGGTCGTTTCCCACTTCTTCCCGGAGTATTTGTCGACCCCCAGGCAAGCCAACCTCTTGTCATAAGCCCCCAACTTGCATGTTGACTTTGCTTGCACCTTGTGTGTGTGTAGTTGCTGTTATTTCTTCTCGTTTTCATCTGTAGTTATTTCATTATGCTTATCATGCTGGTGTGTTCATGATATATTTTGCCATGATAATTAGAATGTTGCTATTGATGATGCCATGTCACTACTCTAATTTATTTTCAAGTCATCGTTATAAAATGCTATGATGATGGTGATGCAAAGTGGATATGTTAGTACTTGGTATTGTCATGCTCTTTATGTTGTAAGTGTTCACTTGAGAAGCTCGATGTTTTGTTAAAACATTTGTATGATGTATGCTCATGGTTGCATTCATGTTAAAATGCTGGTATGATGATTGATGATGGAGAAGATAATAACATGACTTAATAACAAAACCCCTCCGTCATAGATGGGATCGAGTCATAGTGCCGCCAAATCGAAATTTTTACAGTGCAACCACATTTGCCGGTATGGGACAGCCTTAATGCGGTCTATTGTCGTGCCTCTGGTCGGTGCCTCCAACTAGGGAAGGTTATGGGAGCGCGCTACCCTGATCAGGTAGGCGGAGCATAACCTTGTGAGCCCGTTGTTGTTATTATGTGCACGTGTCCCAGAGAGGGACGGGCCACGACGGTGGTCGTTGAGGTGTCTGGAGGTAGACACGGGGCCACCAAGGACTAGCCCAGTGGGGAGTGAGCCGGAGTGGCCGGGAGAGTGTCATGACAGTAGATCGATTTCGTCAGAATGCCGTTGGTCCACACGAATGTGAGTGTGAGGCCATGGGTTCTGTGGTGTGGGTACAGTGCGCTACCTCTGCAGAGTGTATTTGAACTATCGATAGCCGCAACCTCGGTCATGGGCACAAGTTCGTACTAGGGTACACAATCGAGTCTTGATCGAAATGGAGGATAAACCTGAAATAATTAAGCTGGGCCAGATGTCGTCGGGTTGTGATCGCCGTAAGGATCACGGGCCATTTATTGGTCGGGTTGTGATCACCGTAAGGATCACGGTTACAGTTTGGTTGTGATCGCTGTAAGGATCACGGGTCAGTTATTGGTCGGGTTGTGATCACCGTAAGGATCACGGGTTTGTCTTTGTTGGTGATCAGGAAGTGAGGTGATCACCGTTGGTAAGAGAGTCCGAGGGACTCGGTGCACAAGTTTGGTTGCATTGCATGAGTAATATTTTTGCAGGTAAAGAACCATGGTAGAACATGAGATGGTTGCATACAGTTAACATGCTATGTCTACATTTGATATGATTGGTAGTTTATTTATGCCAGGCCATGCTTTGATTGATATGATTGAGATGATATGCCATGTTTTGCTATTGCCATGTTAGAAGTAAATTTGATATACCATGTTGTTGCCATGCTAGTGGATGACATGATGTTAGTTTGATTTATGTCTTCGGTTGATATTATGCCATGCTTAGTTTCTGATATGAGTTAGGTTGTTGCATATGCTTGGTTCCTGCTTTGCCTTCTGCTTGTTTGGATGCTATGTATTTGGTTGTCTTGCAAGTACATTCAATGTACTGACCTGGCGTGTCATGCCAGTTTTGTAGGTCGTTCACTTGTTCCGTCGTGCTAGGTCGTAATCTTGCCAGTCCTGTGAGTTGTGGAGCCCAGCCAGAGTGTTATACTGCCAAATCAAGACTTTCGCCACCATTAAAATAGACTTCCGCTGCCATGTAAGTAGCCTTAGGGCTATGCCAGAAGATTATATTCATCACTGATGTAATTATATACACATGTATTTGATGAATATTCTTGTACCTGGAATGCTGTATCATGGACATGTCGTGTGTCAGGTCTTATCCTAGGCTGACATGCAAAGGCCCCCTGCTCCATGCGGATCAGGGTGCCACAAGCTTGGTATGAGAGCAGCCAGGCTGGCATAGATTATCCTAGCATTAGATCACTGCCACCATCAACCCGTAATGACCCTAAGGGATTTAACCCATCCCTGGCATCCGGCATGGCCACTGTTAATCAACAGGTGGTGCAGTCGGGACCGACACGTCCTCACCCCGTTGTCCCCGCCTAGTTATCCATGAAACGTGCAACAATCCTATCCTTTCTGGTCGGCCGCACCGCTTTCCCTTCGCCATTAAGGGAAAGGGGCCACACCATGCGGGCCTGTCCCGCATAGCTCCCTATAAATGCCCTTTCCGCTAGCCATATCGCTCGCTCCTTAGTCCGCCATGTCCCTGCAGAGAAGCTTAGCTAGTAGCACCCCAGCCATGGCTAGCAGCTCCAAAACTCCCACGCATTACACCCGCACCTATGCCGTCAACCACCCTGGCTTTCCACCCCTTCTTGCCGAGATGCTCACCAAAGCATTTGGCGGCAGGACTAGCCCTGATTACCTGGTGTTCCAATCGACACCCGTCCCTCACCTTCAATGCTTTATTGCAAGAGTGCACATTAGCCTAGGCCCTGCAGCAGATGTTCAGCCTTTGGTTTTACAGGGTAGAGCCATGCCTACCTCTTGTTTAGCCATTCAAGCCGCTTCAGTGGAGGCTATCCTACATCTCCAAACTAACTTCCCGCATGTAGCAACAAGGCGGGAGTTCTGCTTTTTCCCCACTGTGTCCAACGTAGTAATGCAGCCTTCTTCCGTTAGCCAAGGAGATGATCCTGCAATCGCTCGCCCGGTGCAGTACATCACTGCCCAGGGGATGTTGATTTCAATGCTGCTTGCTGAGTTTAGAGCCATGGACAATAATGTGGTACGAGTCGTCAAGGAAGCTTACCGTGAGGCTCGTAATTTTGCATCTCAAGTTGTTGGCCCAATGCCATCCGAACCAGTGCTATCCTCTCAACCTGTGATGTGGTCCAAGCCAAGCATCATCACCCTCGACAAGTGTCTTCTCCGGGTCCATCAGCAGCATTTTCCTGGAGCAATTCCAGCCCCACCGCCCCAACCCATAGAAGTGTCAAACGATGAAGATGGAGATTGGATCAGTCTTCGTCCTCCAGGAGAGCCCCGGCAAGGCCAGCCTTCTACCTGACTTCACTCACGCAGTCAGTGGTTCCTGCTAGTCGATCGGTCTGTCGGTTCATCCCCGATATGAGGATAGAACCATGTATCCCGGAGTGAGTAGTTTCGATTAGCGTGTAGTGCGTTTGTGCTTTGATGTATGTTGGTACTGTTGTAACCCGTCTGCTGTGTTATTTGCTTGTTTGCTCTTGTTTGTGTGTTTGTTCTTGCTTGTCTCTCTATCAAACAGAAATGTTTGACAGGGTTGGCAATGTGTGCTAACAAGATTTTAATCAGTACGACACATATACTAAAAAACAACATTGACTCGTTCCCCGTTGTTAATAAAATACGCATTGGTGTAGGTATATGTACACCAGGAGTACATATACCCACTAGCATTAAAACACCTTAGTGTGATTTGTATGGTGTTTTTCTGTTGCATGTTTATTGCTTCTGTCTATTTGTTTGGATTTTACAGCACACTACACGCATACCCGGTTCACCCACGAGTACATTTGAGCAGTACTCGGGGGAATGCAAAGTCACATATCCCTCTCAATCTGTGCATACCCCGTGTGCCAGATTTTCCAAGCCCAGAACCTCGAAGAGGCCATTTTTATCTGGCCATTTCTCGTCCCCGATTCTTTTTCGTGAACCCAATTGTGTTTCCGGAGAAACATTGCCAGCTTTATTTCTCGTGATCCGTTACAACTCCCCGATACAGATTTCAACTCCGATTCTACCTCAACACTTACATTTCGTGGAGCAATCCGCAAAAATTTCCCCGTGCCCTAAACTGATTCCTGAGCTGGCATAGCCACCTCACCTGCATCTGGATCCCTTTCACCACCGCTCCACCGCAGCACGCGATTACTCCACCCGCGTGAAGCGACGGAGGACGAAGCGTGGCGGAGGACCATCCCGTGCCCCATCTTCTTCCACACCTTGAGCCACCAGCCGCGCGTTGTCTCAAGCCTGCTCGTTCCTGATGAGAATCACCAGGAGGATCGACGAGCCGACCAGCGTGCCAGCAGTGCCGCGAGGAACAACCGTAGCGCCACCAAGAACACCTCCTCACCGAAGGAGCTCTGCTCGATCTCGTTCAAACCGAAGAGGTAGTAGAGTGGCATTGTGTGTGTGTGTGTTGGAAGTGAGCCGCGCTGCCGTTTTTATAGCCCAACCCCGGTGTACGGTGAGCGGAGTCCAGGAAACTCGCTCGTCGCCCGATCACCAGCGTCTAGGAGGCGAATCCGCGAGCAGTGCCGACAAGGTGCTGGCCCGCGACGTGAGTTCTCGCTGCACCGGCGCCGTGCACGCCGCGCACTACGACACTAGGGTCCTCATCGCCCTAGGAGCTAGATGCGTGCTGCGCCAAGCCGCAAGCGAAGCAGCAGCACGGGAGAACCAGTTAGCCAGAGGTAGAAGAAGGAGGCTGCTAGTGGGCCCTGGACCCACGTGTCAGCAGGTAAGTCCATTGTTCACTAGGTGCATCTAGCATTTTTCGAGAGTTTGCTCTTGGGTGCCCCTAGCCGTGGATTTAACCGTGTTCTCCCATATCTCTCCCTCGGTGTACCAATTATCGGTGCCCCCAACTCGTTCGAGTTTGATCAAAGGGTTAAATTTTAACCCAGAGGATATTTCCCCAGAGTGGTTATCATTTCTTTGTGCTATAACCCTAGGAATCTCGAGGACGAGATTCTTTTAAGGGGGGAAGGTTTGTCACAGCCCCAAAATTGGGTTATCAATTTTTGTGCTGTTATTCTTTCCTGGCACTCATTTTCAAAATCTTTCTCCTGAGTTTTGTTGGATGACTCTGGGAATTCTTGTCATTTCCAACCTTTCAAAACTTGCTCATGTCTTTTTCGGTGGGCAAGACCTTAGTTGCATCATCTTGAACCCTGTCAAACCCTAATTCCAAATTTTTGGAATTTGATTGTGCCCTTTGTGATTACAAAGGAGCCATCATTTTCTTTGATCTGTTGATCATCCCATCTGTTCCTAGAGACCCTTCTATCCTTCTAAACCTTGGATATGCAAAAATATTGCTAAGTCCCATGCAATATTTTTGAATTATGATTTATTCCTTTTCTTGCCTTTCTGAGGAATAAAATCCAAAGGCGTAGCTAGACATCTCCAAAATTCATGTGAATTGGTGGAGTTGATAATTATGCCCAACCCAAGCTCTGGCAATCATATTGGCCATAATTAAATAAGGAAAATTTGTCTTTTCCTATTTAATACCAATATTCCAATTCTGCCATTTTCTAAAGGAACTACTATTTTTATAGCTGGGAAAATTCTCAAATAAATTGTGGATCTTGACCTTTCTATATAATCACTAGTTCCATCATCATCTCATTTTCCACAGATCAAAAATTGAGCACATGATCCAATGCAAGTTTCTGCCTTCTCTAAAATTTTGCAAAGGAAGTGCTCTATTCCTAATTCCATTTGAGCTGCAATTTGGCAGGGTGATAACTATTGATAAATAAAGAATGGATACCAAAGATGAGCTCAATCCAATCATCCTAGCTCCCTGTGCAATTTCTCAAAGTTTTTGACCAGATTGTCACTTTGTGAAGGAAGTACCTTCATAGAGTTTCCAAATGGGATGAAACTTTCCCACCCTATCAAGTATCCCAAATCATTAGCCTTCACCCAAATTCAGCTCATTTCATTGCGTTATGTGAGCATAGGAGCAATTCTTGTTTTATGTCCAAATTTTCAGTTTGTGAAGCAAGTACAGTTTATCTTGCTCCATTATAGCTAAAAATAATTCCAAGCCTTCTCCTATCCATATAAACTACCTACTCAAGAGTTTGGATAATTTTATTTAGCCAATATTTTCCTAGGAGTTTCTGAAGTTTCTGGTCCAGAGTAATGCTTGTGAAGAAAGTACCAATTTGTTAAGTCCATTTGGTTTGATCTTTTTACATCATCTACTTATGACCTAATCATGAGGATTTGCCAAGTTATAGATCAATCCATCACTCCTAGTGAGTGCTTCATCATGATTCAGTTTCTGGGTCAGACCTGGTGGTTGTACAACAACTATGGTAAATAGTTGTCCTAATGGCCTCAAAACTACTAGGACCGTAGTCCTTGCTACCCTAAGCATCCTAGACATCAATTCTACCATTTACCATCTTTGGTTTTACCTCTAGGATGTTGCCAAGTTTGCAACAACAAACTTGTGGAGCTTGTTTTACTTAGCTCACTTTGTCTCTGCCCAAGCATTTACCTCAGTAACACTACATCTTCGAAGGACTACGCCGTAGACATGGTTTAACCTCAGTAAAACCTCCAGAGCGCGCTATGCCAGCGGTGACCATGCATGCAGCGTGCCAAAACGGTGGTCTAGCCACTGTTCTCGACCTCAGCGCTGCTCCGACCGTCCCTGACCTCGCCATTAATGTCTTTCAGCTCCGCATCGTCGTTGCCGTTCGCCTGGACCTCGCGCCCCCTCCGTTTTCTTCTCCGACGAGCCGTGCCAAGGGTCAAGCAGTGCACCCATGGCCATCATTGCTTTCCTCCCTGGTGTCCTCTTCCTCCTCTCGTCCACGAGTGCCCCTCGTCTCCGTGAGCCTTTGGCGATTGTCGGGACCCCCCTCGTCAGCTTCTCCCTCCTCCCCGTGACTGCTGAGCACGGACAAGCCGTGGCCGGACGCGCTCAGCGGTGCCCGACTCAGGTGCCCCTGCCCCGGCTATAAATAGCCCATCTGAGCCTCGTCCGAGAACTCCAGCAGCTCCCCCTTCCTCCCAGAGATCTCCCTGGCCGGTCAACTAAGTTCCAGGAGCTCCCCATCCTCTCCTCATCGCCATGGCCGTCGCCTCGGGCGCTACTCGATTCCGGCGCTGCCTCGCTCCCCTCGCTGTTCCTCCACCACCAGTGCACTCCCCTAGGTCCGGTGAGCCTCCCCATAGCCTCAGCCCCCTCATTCCCTCGTCGGAACCCCTCCCCACGCCGACGGCCGAAGCCCTTCCCCCTCCGTGCGCCGTGCTCGAAGCCGCCGTCGCTCCCCTCGTCTCTGGAGTCCGTGGAGTGGTGGAACAGATGCGCCGCTCCCCAAGGATCATGCCGGTGGCCAGAGTGTCACCGGAGGTGGCCCGAGTCGCTGGTGCTCGTCGCTGGAGCGTGGCCGCCCTCTGTCCCTTAGGCGTACGTCGGGGAGGAGAAAGGAAGCGGCCGACTGAGGCGTTGACCTGGCCAGGCTGGCCAGGCGGGCCCCGCGCGACCCCACCTGCCAGCGGCACTGCAGCTCGGCCCCACCTCTGCCCTTTGACGCCACGTCACTTAAGTGGAAGCACCCCCACCGAAGCCATTTTCCCTGATCGAAGACGCATTTTCAGAAAAGACATGTTCGGTTTAAAACTGCTAGGGACCAGTTTGTAGAAGAATTTTTACAGATTAGTCCCTCAGTTTTAAACGCCCGTATCTTTTCAACCGTAACTCCGTTTGAGGTAAATCCAACGCCCATGTCTTCGTCTCATCGAGCCCGTTCCGTTTCCGTCATTTTCACTATGGTTTGACACTATGAAAATGACCTCTTTGCCCTTGTCCGTAAACAGCCCACTCCGAGAGAGAACTATTTCCGGCAATTTTTCCGCGGTCGTTTCCCACTTCTTCCCGGAGTATTTGTCGACCCCCAGGCAAGCCAACCTCTTATCATGAGCCCTCAACTTTCATGTTGACTTTGCTTGCACCTTGTGTGTGTGTGTAGTTGCAGTTATTTCTTCTCGTTTTCATCTGCAGTTATTTCATTATGCTTATCATGCTGGTGTGTTCATGATATATTTTGCCATGATAAATAGAATGTTGCTATTGATGATGCCATGTCACTACTCTAATTTATTTTCAAGTCATCATTATAAAATGCTATGATGATGGTGATGCAAAGTGGATATGTTAGTACTTGGTATTGTCATGCTCTTTATGTTGTTAGTGTTCACTTGAGAAGCTCGATGTTTTGTTAAAACATTTGTATGATGTATCCTCATGGTTGCATTCATGTTAAAATGCTGGTATGATGATTGATGGTGGAGAAGATAATAACATGACTTAATAACAAAACCCCTCTCTCATCGATGAGATCGAGTCATAGTGCCGCCAAATCAAACTTTTCCCAGTGCAACCACATTTGACGGTATGGGATGGCCTTAATGCGGTCTATTGTCGTGCCTCTAGTCGGTGCCTCCAACTAGGGAAGGTTATGGGCGCGCGCTACCCTGATCAGGTAGGCGGAGCATAACCTTGTGAGCCCGTTGTTGTTGTTCTGTGCACGTATCCGAGAGAGGGACGGGCCACGACGATGGTCGTTGAGGTGTCTGGAGGTAGACACGGGGCCACCAAGGACTAGCGCAGTGGGGAGTGAGTCGGAGTGGCCGGGAGAGTGTCATGACAGTAGATCGGTTTCGTCGGAACGTCGTTGGTCCACACGAATGTGAGTGTGAGGCCATGGGTTCTGTGGTGTGGGTATAGTGCGCTACCTCTGCATAGTGTATTTAAACTATCGATAGCCGCGTCCTCGGTCATGGGCAAAAGTTCATAGTAGGGTACACTATCAGGTCTTGATCGAAATGGAGGATAAACCTGAAATAATTAAGCTAGGCCAGTTGTGGTCGGGTTGTGATCACCGTAAGGATCACGGGCCATTTACTTGTCGGGTTGTGATCGGCGTAAGGATCATGGTTACAGTTTGGTTGTGATCGCCGTAAGGATCATGGGACAGTTGTTGGTCGGGTTGTGAGCACCGTAAGGATCACGGGTTTGTCTCTGTTGGTGATCAGGAAGTGAGGTGATCACCGTTGGTAAGAGAGTCTGAGGGACTTGGTGCACAAGTTTGGTTGCATTGCATGAGTAATATGTTTTCATGTAAAGAACCATGGTAGAACATGAGATGGTTGCATACAGTTAACATGCTATGTCTGCATTGGATATGATTGGTAGTTTATTTATGCCAGGCCATGCTTTGATTGATATGATTGAGATGATATGCCATGTTTTGCTATTGCCATGTTATAAGTAAATTTGATATACCATGTTGTTGCCATGCTAGTGGATGCCATGATGTTAGTTTGATTTATATCTTCGGTTGATATTATGCCACGCTTAGTTTCTGATATGAGCTAGGTTGTTGCATATGCTTGGTTCCTGCTTTGTCTTCTGCTTGTTTGGACGCTATGTATTTGGTTGTCTTGCAAGTACATTCAATGTACTGACCTGGCATGTCATGGCAGTTTTGTAGGTCATTCACTTGTTCCGTCGTGCTAGGTCGTAATCTTGCCAGTCCTGTGAGTTGTGGAGCCCAGCCAGAGTGTTATGCTGCCAAATCAAGACATCGCCGCCATTAAAATAGACTTCCGCTGCCATGTAAATAACCTTAGGGCTATGCCATAAGATTATATTCATCACTGATGTAATTATATACACATGTATTTGATGAATATTCTTGTACCTGGAATGCTGTATCATGGACCTATCGTGTGTCAGGTGTTATCCTGGGCTGACGTGCGAAGGCCCCTGCTCCATGCGGATCGGGGTGCCACACACGCTGGTGAGAATACTAGACTAGGTGCTGGACGCGGTTGTTCATTTGCTTAAATTCTGTAGTTGGTTCGTAGTCTCTTAATGAATTTGGAATTTTCGCGTTTTGATTCACCAAGTTGGGTTTTCTCTCCTCTCACTCCAGTCGTTCTTAGCCTTGGCCAAGAAAGGGTGGCAGTTGCCTGTCGCTCTTCCTCGCGCACCCCGTGCGTGGGGGCTAGGCAAGTGTGTGCGCTCAGGTCTACCCGCATGCAAGCACGCCTTGCCGAAATCCCGTTGCCCCAGTGCTTTGGCTTTCTTAATCCTCACGAGACACCCTCGATCGAGCTCGTGAGCATTTGCGCCCTCTCATGTCCATGCCCCTCGGGCAGCACGATGCGGTGCATTAAGCCACAGCTAAGCCTGTGGCAGGGGGGTCGCGCAAGGAGGAATGAGATGCCCTGTTAAAGTTTTTTCTTTCAACAACTCTGCAGCAGCTCTATAGCGCCTCTCGAGATCAATGGCTCCCAAGTCATCAGGAAGGAGGGCTCCGCCAGGCATCAAGAGTTGAGCCCTCGCGAGGTGGGAAGCTATCGCGAGCATGTCAAGCTAAGTTACCCTACCCATGCCCACTCAGAATACAAATATCATGGCACATCATTAAGATAATAAGCAAAGCATAAGGGCATAACTGCCACAGTTCATTACACACCCCAGCAGGGCACCCTACTTTTTTCAAATTGTAGAAGAAAGAAAAGGTTAAACAGAAGTGGCCCACAAGGCTGCATCGGATCCTAAAGCCAAGCTCGGCAGCCCAGAGCTCAAATCGGGCCCTCCTCCTGCTTCACCGGGGCGTGGTGGCGAGGCGATCCATTGCCTTCCTTGCTGCAAGCTCGGCAACACGGAGGTTGGTCATTGCCGCCGCTGCTGGAGCTCTCGCCTGAAGAAGAGCCGCCGCTGCGGGAGGAAGTGTGGACGTCGTCAAGGCCAAGCTCACCCTCGTCACTGATGCGGCCGATGTCAAGGCCAAGATCATTGTCGCCGCTGCCGTCTTCTGGGCAGCACCCCGCGTGGCGGTCGTCTTCCCTGAACAACCTAATGAAGAGGGTCGCAAAGTCATCATACTTGAAGTGGAGGGTGCACCTCCCACTCAGGCCTCACGCGCGGGCAAACACCTGCCAGCCGTGGGCCAGGACCATGTTGCCTGCGGCGGTGACCTTGATCCCAACCCACGAGGCCCTGCTATAGCAGCCTTCAGCCTATTGCCAGAGGCCGTCGAGTCCCGAGGTCGGCAGCTCGCCAGTGAAGAAGCGTGGAAGCCGGAGCAAGGTGACGGCGGGCCTCTCCGACCACATGATGAACTCCGAGAGTGCACCCATCAAGGGGAAGCGCGGTCGAGGAGGATGGGCGAACATGACGCGCCTCCCCTCGTTGTAGGGGCTGCCTCATGGACAGTGGCCCCCGCCACGAGAAGAAGCACCACCATGGACGCCAAGGGAGACACCAGCTCCCAAAGAAGCACGCCTGCGCTCCCTAGAGACTACCGGCGGGGTCACGGCATGCTTGTGAGGATGGCCGCGGCTCCTCTAGGGCGGTGGCGAAGCTAGCCTCTCCTTAGGGGCCTTCTCTTTCTCAATGGTCGTGAACCTCCTCGCCGGTGCCATGAGCTTCGCAACTACGGCAAGGTGGAGAAGAAGAAGGAACTTGCAGCAAGAAGATGGAGATAGAGATGAGAGAGGGGGGAACTTCCCTTCACCTCATTTATAGTCAGAGGGAGGTTGTCGGCGTTCTGGATACGGGGGTACCCAGACTTGCCTGCCTGTAGCCCACGGCGTGGCTCCATTGACGACCTAGTATGGCCCAGCTTCAACATCAACTACTCAAGACCCTTGCGAGGGGCCAAGCCTCGCGAGGCGGATGACACCAAGACCTCCAATGGGATCGGCCCTCCTCGGGCTGGCTCCCAAGGAGCGGAGATTTCTATGCAAGGCAGACCTCACGAGGTTCGGCTGACGGGAGCCATGACAACCAAGGCTAGGTGGGTGCCAGCGGGCATAGAGTACCAACTTCCTCTTTGGTGTAGAGGAGGCAAGCATCAGGCGCATAGTCTCGAGGAATCAACCAAAGGTTTCCATTCTGGTGCAACAAGACCAAGACCGCCAGGATGGAGGTCACCACCGAGCGCACCGCAGCGTCACGACCGACAGCTTTTGCAGGTGAAGACCACTTTAGTCAGGATAGGATGTACTTGTTGTCTCCCTTCAAATTTGGCCGTTGTGGGATCCCTTCCCGCCTACATTTGGGAAGAGGACCAAGGCCACTATAAATAGGACCTAGCTACCACCAACAGATGGGATCGAGTGGATCGAGTCCATTGGATCCATTCCACCCTCACCACCTCACCAACTCACTTGAGCCCAAGAACACGCCTCCTGAGGCTATTCTCCAATGTACTAGTTCTTCCTCAGCCCCTCGAGGCAAATCCACCACAAAACAGGAGTAGGGTATTACACTACAAGGTGGCCTGAACCTGGGTAAACTGATGTGTCTTCCTTCCCTTCAAGCCCGATGAAATACGCTGTGAGGTTAGCGAGTAGGTAGACTAGGTAGGTTGAGATCTCTGCACTCACCCCAAAGTTCGAACCTCTCAAGTGTTTGCGAAACCGAAATCCGACATTTGGCACGCCAGATAGGGGTGCGTCGGATCTTCTCTTCCGTCGATCGATCCATCACTACTTCGACACTTCCATGGCTAACGCGCATTGGGTCGTGCTGAGCGCCAGGCCGCGGTTGCAGCCCGTGTCGCTCAGACGGCACCGGCAGGCGATGGCTATCCTCGCTGTCCCCCTTCACTAGCGACAAGCGCCGCCATGGGCCCTGCTGGCCACGAGCAGCAAGCTTCATCGCTGCAACCCTCCGTGTGCCGCGACGGGCGCACCGCCACTCCGTTGCTGACCCCGGCCGCTTCATCCTCCCACGCACATCGTGGCCAGGCGAACGCGCAGGCCGCATTGGCTCATGGTGCGGGAGCTCCTGTGCTACCGCCCAGTCGACGACTTTTACGAGGAGTGGCTCGAACGCATCGCCAAGCTCGTCAGCGCCGCCGGGGACTCTGCTGTGCCATCCCGCTAACTGCCTCAGCTGCCGCCTGCTGCGGGTGACGTGGCTCACGGGGCGCCTCCTCCAACTCCAGTGCAGGGCACCATCATTGAGCCATGGAGGGCAGCGCCACGGCGTGACCCGCAGCATATGATGGTGGCGCGCGAGCACCAAGATCGGGCTCCATCACCCCGACGGGCTCCTGTGACCACAACAGGGTGCCGCGCGTTCATCCCAGAGCTGCGCAATGTCATCTGGCCGGGGAAGTTCAGGCCTGACCTGCCCCCACACTACGACGGTGTCGCCGACCCCGCCGAGTTCTTGGAGCTCTGCGAACTGAGCATCAAGGCGGCCAGCGGCGATCAGAAGATCATGGCGTACTGGTTTCCCATGGCCCTAAAGGACGGCGCTGATAACCCACATGTATAGTGGATCATTTGTAACCTTCTTCGATAAATAAGAGTGTTGAACCCAACAAGGAGCTAAAGGCAAAACAAATATCCCCTCAAGTTCTATTGACCACCGATACAACTCTAAGCATAGTTGACGTTCGCTTTTCCGGAAACAAGTATGAAACTATTTTGTGAGAATAAAACTACAAGTACTTTGTGAGAATAGAACTACAAGTACTTTGCAAGACTAAAACTATGAATAAAATGCAAGGTAATAAAAGTGTATAGCTTTTGTCAACAAGAACGTCATTTGTCCCTAGGCAATCGATAACAAATACCGGTAATCATTCTTGCAATTTTATATGAGGGAGAGGCATGAGCTAACATACTTTCTCTACTTGGATCATATGCATTTATGATTGGAACTCTAGCAAGCATCCGCAACTACTAAAGATCATTAAGGTCGTGAAACCCAACCATAGCATTAAGTATCAAGTCCTCTTTACTCCCATATGACATGACCCACTTATCCGCGTTTAGGCTGCAGTCACCCCCGCAACACCCTACACCGTAGGACGGCAGCATAAATAAAATATACAATCATATCAACCAAGGTCACGATTAACCCATAGGACAAAACGGATCTACTCAAACATCATAGGATAACCAAATATCATTGGGAAATGATATATGGAGTTGAGCACCATGTTTGAGTAGAGATTAGAGCGGGGAGAAGGGGTGTTACACCACTGCATAGAGGGGGAGAGAGTTGGTGTTGACGGTAGCAAGATTGTTGATGTAGATCGCCGTAACGATCCTAGCCCCGGCACCACTCCGGAGCCACCAGGAGAGAGGGGCAGAGAGCCCCCCACCTTCTTATTCTTCCTTGCCCCCCTAGATGGGAGGAGGGTTCCCCCTCTGGTCCAGGGTCTCCATGGCGGCGGAGGGGTAGGATCCCCTCCGAGACTGGATCCCCCTCTCTGTTCTCTTCTGTTTCGCGTCCTCAGATCTGGCAGAAAATCATTTCTTATATTCCCGGAGATCCGTAACTCCGATTATGCTGATCTTTTTACATGATTTTTTTTCCTGATATAAGCTTCCTTGCACCCCAAGTACAGCTCCAGCCGACGTAAGAGGTGAGCACAACCCACCACCATGCGCCAGGGCCTTAGGGCGTGCCCTGATGTATCGTGGTCTGTGTGGGCCTCCGTTTGCGGTGATTCGAACTCCCCAAAATCACAAATATTCCAAAATAATCTCCATAGAGTTTCATCATGTTTGGAATTTGTTTGATATGGATTTTCTGCGATACAAAAACATGCAACAAACAGGAACTGGCACTGGGCACTAGATAAGTAAGCCAGTCCAAATAAATCATATAAAAAGTTGCCAAAAGTATGTAAAACTTGTATAATATTGTCATGAAAGAATAAAAAATTATAGATACGATGGAGAAATACCAGCATCCTCAAGCTTAATTCCTGCTCGTCCTCGAGAAGGTAAATGATAAAAAAGATAATTTTTGATGTGGAATGCTACCTAGCATAAACTTGATCATATATCTAGTCATGGCATGAATATTAAGACATAAGTGATTCAAAGCAATAGTCTATAATTTGACATAAAGACATCAATACTCAGGCATCCCAACAAACAATCATGTCTTTCAGAATATAAACACCAAAGAAAGCTATCCCTACAAAATCATATAGTCTTGTCATGCTCTGTCTTCTTAACACAAAGTATAAATCATGCACAACCCTGATGACAAGTCGAGCAATTGGTTCATACTTTTTAACACGCTTAATCTTTTTCAACCCTCACGCAATACATGAGAGCAAGCCATGGATATAGCACTACGGGTGGAATAGGGTATGATGATAGGGGTAAATATAAAGAAGATAAAAATGTAAGAAGGTCTCACATCAACGCGGCTAACCAACGGGCTATGGAGATGTGCATCAATTGATATCAACGTGAGGAGTAGGGATTGCCATGCAACGAATGCACTAAGAGCTATAAGTGTATCAAAGCTCATCATGAAAACTAAGTGGGTGTGCATCTAATCCTATAATGAAAAATTCCCACTAGTATATGAAAGTGATAACATATGAGACTCTCCATATGAAAAACATGATGCTACCTTGAAGCACAAGTGTGGTAAAGTATACTAACAACCTCTTTGTTTATTTTTTCTTTTTCTTTTTTTCTTTTTTTCTTTCTTTTTCTTTCTTTTTTTCTTTTTCTTTTTTTTTCTTTTTCTCACTGTCCGGAGTCTCATCCCGACTTGTGGGGGAATCATAGTCTCCATCATCCTTTCCTCACTAGGGCACTGCTCTAAAAATGATGACCATCACACTTCTATTTACTTATAACTCAAAAGGAATAAAAATTACAACTCGATACCTATAACAAAATATGACGCTATATGAATGCCTCTGGCAGTGTACCAGGAGGTGCAATGATCTAGCGTAACATGTATGAAAAATGATGAACGGTGGCTAAGCCACAAACACTATGTCAACTATATGATCATGCAAAGCTATATGACAACGAATGCTAAAGTCATCAAAACAGAAGCGATGGAAGTTGCATGGAAATATATCTCGGAATGACTGTGGAAAAGCCATAATAGGTACGTATGGTGGATGTTTTGAGGAACATATAATAAGGCTTATGTGTGATAGAGTGTATCATATCACGGGGTGTGGATGCACCTGCGAAGTTTGCACCGACTCTCGAGGTGAGAAAGGGCAATGCACGATACCGTAGAGGCTAGCAAATTTCAGATAGGTAAGAGTGCACATAATCCATGGACTCACATTAGTCATAAAGAACTCATTTAATTATTGCAAAAGTTTATTAGCCCTCGATGCAAAGTAATACTACGCATGCTCCTAGGGGGGAGGTTGGTAGGAGTTAATCATCGTGTGCCCTCAACCTTCACACAAAGATAGACAATCAAGGATAAATTGTGATCTTACTTCCCGGCATAACAAGCGACCATACGTGCATGCTTCGGGAATCACAAACCATAACACCAATATTCTTACTAACCACAACCATTTACTAGTACTTCCCACATATTCCATCTCTATATCGCAATACTATTGCAAGGAATCAAACATATCATATTCAGTCATCCATAAGTTTTATGTAGGATTTTGTGACTAACCATGAAACTGACCAATTCCGTTTGTCTCTCTAAATAGATATAAGTGAAGCATGAGAGTTCAATTCTTTCTATAAAAGACCATGCTCTAATAAATATAAGTGAAGCAAAAGAGCATTCTACGAACATCGGTTTTCTATGTGAAGAGAAATAGTTAATCCAAACTTCAAATGATATAAGTGAAGCACATGAAGCATTCTATAAAGCCATACTCAAAAGATATAAGTGAAGTGCAATGAGCATTCTATAAATCAACCATAGACTATCTCATACCAGCATGGTGCATAAAAGCAAAGTGAAAAAAACACAAAAGACGCTCCAAGATCTGCACATATCACATGAACGAAACAAATCCGAAAGCATACCGATACTTGTTGAAGAAAGATGGGATGCCTTCCGCGGAATTCCCAAGCTTAGACACTTGAGTCTCCTTGAATATTTACTTGGGGTGCCTTGGGCATCCCCAAGCTTGAGCTCTTGCCTCTCCTCCTTCTCCTTACATCGAGACCTCCTCGATCTTCAAACACTTCATCCACACAAAACTTAACCGAAGTTTTAGTGGCGGGGTTAGTGAATATGGCAATGAAATCCCATCATGTACTATTGTAACATTATTGTATAATTATAAAAAAACATTACCCACTGTATTCTATCACAATTCTATGGCCCCAAGTCAAGGAGGCTTCAAAAAGAATTCAAACATACACAAATAATGAAGCTATAACAGCAATCCGTGAAAATAGGATAGTCTGTAAAGATTTGAACATCCACCATGTAGTTTAGGGAGGGCATGTAGTTCATCTTCAACCTGCACACCCCTGAGCCGCCAGCCACCACCGGCCGAACCGCAGGCCCCAGCGCCGCCTCGCCGCCTCGAAACAATTCCCCACGACCGGTCCGCCGCCGCCCCGCCGCCTCGGCCAGCCCTCTAGGCCCCGCGCCCCCACCCTGAACCCTAAGATAGATAGTGGGGTACCTCTCCGGCGAGCCCCCGTCCCCGTTGTGGGTGGTTCTTCCTTAACTCCGGCGAGCCCCCCCCCCCCTTGAAAATCGACTGACAAAAAAGTCGATTCAGTCGACTGAAGTGTAGCTAAATCAGAGCAGAGCAGCACCACGAGCGAGGGGGAGAGCAGCAGCAGCAGCGCGAGCGAGTGAGCGAGAGCCGGAATAGCAACAACTGGGCGAGCGAGCGACCGAGCGATATCTGGAGTAGTAGCAATAGCATGAGCGATCGAGCGAGAGCCGGAGCAGCAGCAACAGATCCGGCTGGTATGGATGCCGCCACCGAAGGGGCCTTGCACTGGGGGAGAGCTGCCATGGAGATGTTGCCCGCGGCGCCGGCTTCAAGGTAGCCGCTCCACGGGGGGTGCGGGATGGAGCACAGTCGGCGCCGGGAGGTCGAGTTAAGAAGAAGGTGCCATGCGATGAGTGTACAACCTCTTTGGTGGGGCCGAGTAGGCCTGAGATTCGTCCGAGGAGTCGGTAAGGATGCTGCTGTTCTGGTGGAGCAGGTTAAGGCAGCGTTCTGGGGATGGAGCAGCCGCGATTGACGAGGCGATCGTTGGAGCAGCTCCTTGGAGGTGGAGGACGAGGTGGCTGAACTGGTAGGACGACGAGATGGACAACGGATCCTCATCCGGGGAGGTGGATGAGGGACGTCGAGCTGTTGCGGTGGACGACGTCGTCGGGGAAGAGGCTTCGGTTGGGCAGCGGTGAGGTGGAGGAAAAAGGAGGGTGGGGTTTCGTGGCTAGATTAGAGAGGTTATGGCAGCCTGGGATTTCGACTGGCGAAAAGGAGGTGATGGGAGGGGGTGAACCATGACTTAGGGACGCGCTTGTCCAAAATGTGGGGTGTGTTACAGAAGTACGCCCCACCGATTTGAACTAGCGGCCCTTTCGGCTCAGGGTTAGAAGGGGGATTTCGCGTGTCGGGATTTGGCAGCTAGAGGCAGTTTTCGTGCGCGTTGTAATTTCGGGATAGCAAGGCGCGGGTTGTGAAGGCGCCAGTTTTGGGAGCATGATATCTGAATTTTCGGGATATAACAAGTTGTGGGTTGAATTTTAGGGACAAGCCTAACGTGTAATATTGTACTTGTACGTACCAAATCAATTCGCACTTCCCTCGACCAAAAAGAAAACGAAAAAAATAAAACTATTCACACCACACAGAGAGAGAGTCTTGCCCCGTTTTACAATACAAATGCTATTCAAAGCTACTCCCTCCTTCCATCTAAATAGGGCCTAATGCGTTTTTCGATGCTAACTTTGACCAAATATTAGAGAAATAATATATGACATGCAACTTACACAAAGCACACCATTAAATTCATGTGTGAAAGGAGCTTTCAATGATATAATTCTCACATTGTGCATGTCATGTACTATTAATCTTGTCAATAGTCAAAGGCGGTCTTAAAAAATGCATTACACCCTATATAGATGGAAGGAGGGAGTATGAATCCATGTTATGTCCACTTAATTTTTTTTGCTTGCTGTATAATGCATGTAACCTACTCATACCAACATTTTAGTGCATTCCAAATGTCTATACTACCGCTGCAATTCAAACTGAATTTGAATTCGTTTCTCAATTTCAATAAGAATCTACAATCATGATCGTTGCCAACTTCAACCATCATTTGTGTATTACCTTAGTAACACACCACATGATTACTATAGAGATAGATATGAACTATGTGTACTACATGAACTTGAATTCTATTTTCTGAATACACTTAATGTTGATTCCAAATAATAGTATATTCATAATATAAACCATGTTCCATACGTACACCGTGTTTATCACACAAAGTATAGTGCCCCACCCCCTACATTATGACAAGTATTTAGACCTGAGCTGTAAAAGCCACACATTAGCCCAAATTATAATCAATGCTCTATATATTATACGTAGTACTAGCAAGATGCCCATGCGTTCCACAGAAAAATCAACATGATCAAGGGGAGGCCTAATTTGCAAATATGGAGAGGGGTGTGGGCATCTTTTTTCAAAATTGCCATAGTTTCCTTCCTATCCGTCAGATATAAATTGGACGGCCTATATTGCAGTATGGCAGGCACACCATCATCAAAAAATCCATTTTTTTATAAGAGTAGAGATAAAATATATTATATGTAGTATAACATGTTCATAACCACACCATGTGTATCACCGCTATATATATTCACACATGTGTCGGTTTAAAACACTATGCTAAATTCTTCAAATATCTGAATTCGCTTTTTATAATGAAGTATGATCTCTATTCGTCTTTTACACCCACAAAATCCTCTTATCTTTGTAGCTAGCGCTAACTTTCTCTCGTGCATGCACACGCCCGCATCCCTCTCACCCTCCCTCAGCATTCTCTAGCTCCATCGCGCAAATTTGTCTTTTCACTTTAGGTCGTTCACCCATGGTGTGTGTAGGCCCCCCAGCTCCTTCTTTATGGCACTGATAACCCACAAGTATAGGGGATCGCAACAGTTTTCGATAAGTAAGAGTGTCGAACCCAACGAGGAGCTAAAGGTAGAATAAATATTCCCTCAAGTTCTATCGACCACCGATACAACTCTACGCACACTTGACGTTCGCTTTACCTAGAACAAGTATGAAACTAGAAGTACTTTGTAGGTGTGATAGGATAGGCTTGCAAGAAAGTAAAGGACACGTAAATATAAACTAGGGGCTGTTTAGATAAAGACAAAACTAAATTAGTAAAAGTAAAGAGCTCGTTGTCACGAGAAAGTTATTTATCCCTAGGCAATCGATAACTAGATCGGTAATCATTATTGCAATTTTATTAGAGGGAGAGGCATAAGCTAACATACTTTCTCCACTTGGATCATATGCACTTATGATTGGAACTCTAGCAAGCATCCACAACTACAAAAGATTCATTAAGGTAAAACCCAAGCATAGCATTAAAGCATCAAGTCCCCTTTATCCCATACGCAACAATCCCTCTTACTCGGGTTTGTGTTTCAGTCACTCACCAACCCACTACAAGCGAATCATGAACGTATTGCAACACCCTACAGCAGGAATCCCTCATGCTTGCGCGACACAGAGGGCACCATAGGACAGCACCAATAATAAAACATACAACTCAAACCAATCACGATCATCAAATAGCCACTAGGACAAAATAGATCTACTCAAACATCATAGGATAGCCATACATCATTGGGAAATAATATATAGCGTTGAGCATCATGTTTAAGTAGAGATTACAGCGGGTAAGAGAGAGGTTACACCGCTGCATAGAGATGGGTGAAGGTGATGGAGATGTTGGTGAAGATGGCGGAGGTGTTGGTGAAGATCGCGGTGATGATGATGGCCCCCGACGGTGTTCCGGCGCCACCGGAAGCAAGGGGGAGAGGGACCCCCTTCTTCTTCTTCTTCCTTGACCTCCTCCCTAGATGGGAGAAGGGTTTCCCCTCTGGTCCTTGGCTCCCATGGCTTTGGAGGGGCGAGAGCCCCTCCGAGATTGGATCTATCTCTCTGTTTCTGCGTTCTCTGCGTTGGCAGATTCTACCCCTTCACCGTTTCCTTTATATCTCGAGATCCGTAACTCCGATTGGGGTGAATCTTTCGCTCAGATCTTCCTTGTAAAATTAGCTTTCTTGCGCTAGAAGGAGAGCATCAACCGCCCTACGGGTGGACCACGAGGGTCAGGGGCGCGCCTGGGGGATAGGGCGCCCCCCTACCTCGTGCCCACCTCGGATACCGTTTCGCGTTGATTTTACTTCTCAAAAATCATAAATATTCCAAAAAAAATCTCCGTCCATTTTTTTCCGTTTGGACTCCATTTGATATTGGGTTTCTGCAAAACAGAAAACATGCAACAGATAGGAACTGACACTGGGCACTGGATCAATATGTTAGTCCCAAAAATAATATAAAAAGTTGCCAAAAAGTATATGAAAGTGAATAATATTGGCATGGAACAATCAAAAATTATAGATACGACGGAGACGTATCAGCATCCCCAAGCTTAATTCCTGCTCGTCCTCGAGTAGGTAAATGATAAAAAAGAATAATTTTTGATGTGGAATGCTACCTAGCATAATCTTGATCATATGTCTAATCATGGCATGAATAGTAAGACATGAGTGATTCAAAGCAATAGTCTATCATTTGACCTAAAAACAATAACACTTCGAGCGTACCAATAAAGCAATCATGTCTTTTCAAAACAACAAGGCAAAAGCAAGCTTATCCCTACAAAATCATATAGTTCGGCCATGCTTCATTTTCGTCACACAAAATGCCCCCATCATGCACAACCCCGACGACAAGCCGAGCAATTGGTTCATACTTTTTAACACGCTTCAGTTTTTTCAACCCTCACGCAATACATGAGCGCAAGCCATGGATATAGCACTATAGGTGGAAGAGAATATAATGATGGAGGTTATGTGGAGAAGACAAAAAAGGGAGAAAGTCTCACATCGACGCGGCTAACCAACGGGCTATGGAGATGCCCATCAATTGATGTCAATGCGAGGAGTAGGGATTGCCATGCAACGGATGCACTAAGAGCTATAAGTGTATGAAAGCTCAACAAAAGAAACTAAGTGGGTGTGCATCCAACTTGCTTGCTCATGAAGACCTAGGGCATTTGAGGAAGCCCATCGTTGGAATATACAAGCCAAGTTCTATAATGAAAATTCCCACTAGTATATGAAAGTGACAACATAGGAGACAATCTATATGAAGAACATGGTGCTACTTTGAATCACAAGATATGAGACTCACTACATGAAGAACATGGTGCTACTTTGAAGCACAAGTGTAGAAAAAGAGATAGTAACATTGCCCCTTTTCTTTTCTTTTCTTCTCTTTTTTTTGGTGGGCTTCTTTGGCCCCCTTTTTTATTTAGGCTTATTTGGCCTTTCCTCTTTTTTTGGGGGGGGGGGGCAATGTTCTATAATGATGATCATCACACTTTTATTTACTTACAACTCGATATTACAACTCGATACTGGAACAAATATATGACTCTATATGAATGCTTCCGGCGGTGTACCGGGATGTGCAATGATCTAGCGTAGCAATGACATCAAAAAACGGACAAGCCATGAAAACATCATGCTAGCTATCTTACAATCATGCAAAGCAATATGACAATAAATTCTCAAGTCATGTATATGATGATGATGAAAGTTGCATGGCAATATATCTCGGAATGGCTATGGAAATGCCATGTTAGGTAGGTATGGTGGTTGTTTTGAGGAAGATATAATGAGGCTTATGTGTGATAGAGCGTATCATATCACGGGGTTTGGATGCACGGGCGAAGTTTGCACCAACTCTCGAGGTGAGAAAGGGCAATGCACGGTACCGAAGAGGCTAGCAACGATGGAAGGGTGATAGTGCGTATAATCCATGGACTCACATTAGTCATAAAGAACTCATATACTTATTGCAAAAGTTTATTAGCCCTCGAAGCAAAGTACTACTACGCATGACCCTAGGGGGATAGATTGGTAGGAAAAGACCATCGCTCGTCCCCGACCGCCACTCATAAGGAAGACAATCAAAGAAACACCCCATGCTTCAAATTTGTCACACAACGGTTACCATACGTGCATGCTACGGGACTTGCAAACCTCAACACAAGTGTCTCTACAATCCACAACCACCCACTAGCATAACTCTAATATCACCATCTTTATATCGCAAAACTATTGCCAGGAATCAAAATATCATATTCAGCGATCTACAAGTTTATGTAGGATTTTATGACTAACCATGTGAATGACCAATTCATGTCATCTCTATAAAAAGATATAAGTGAAGAAAGAGAGTTTAATTCTTTCTACAAAAGATATGCCCATGCCCTAACAAATATAAGTGAAGCAAAAGAGCATTCTACAAATGGCGGTTTTCTATGTGAAGAGAAACATGCAATCCAAACTTCAAATGATATAAGTGAAGCACATGAAGCATTCTATAAAGCCACACTCAAAAGATTTAAGTGAAGTGCAATGAGCATTCTATAAATCAACCAAGGACTATCTCATACTAGCATGGTGCATAAAAGAAAAATGAAAACTAAATGCAAAAGACGCTCCAAGACTTGCACATAATGCATGAACGAAACAAATTCAAAAACATACCGATACTTGTTGAAGAAAGAGGGGATGCCTCCCCAGCATCCCCAAGATTAGATGCTTGAGTCTCCTTGAATATTTACTTGGGGTCCCTTGGGCATCCCCAATCTTGAGCTCTTGCCTCTCTTCCTTCTTCTCACATCGAAACATCCTCGATTAGACACTACATCCACACAAAACTTCAACAGAACACTCGGTAAGATCCGTTAGTATAATAAAGCAAATCACCACTCTAAGTACTGTTGAAAACCAATTCAATTTTGTTTTTTCATTGTGTCTACTGTAATATAACTTTTTCATGGATTAATCCACTGATATAAATTGATAGTTTCATCAAAACAAGCAAACTATGCATCAAAAACAGAATCTGTCAAAAACAGAACAGTCTGTAGCAATCTGAACATCCACCATACTTCTTGTACCCCAAAAATTATACCAACATTAGGAAAAATAAACAAGTTGTACAGAAAGACAGTGCAAAAATAATCAGAACAAATTGACATTCCAGATAAAAATGTAAAATCGCGCACTACAGCCAAAGTTTCTGTCCTGCACCGTACAAACCAACAAGCATTGTAAACATCCTAAAGGCAACCCTTGGCACATTATTTTTATAATACAATGGAATTGTACAAGGGGATAATTATTTTTGATGAAAAGTTTCTGTAATTAAGATTCACAAAGTTTCGGTGAGCATGAACAAAGTTCAAGGAGCTCTCCCACTTCAACAATGCTTGTCTCTCTCACTTTCACTTTCCTTTTTGAAAAGTTTTAGGTTCCCCTCTTTATTTTTTTTGTTTTTAAACTATATGAAAGCACTCAACAGAAATAAATGACTCTCTAAAACTTCCAGGTTGTCTCCCTGGCAGCGCTTTCTTTAAAGCCATTAAGCTAGGCATTTAGTGCTCAGGTAATGAATCCACCCGGATCCCAAGGTATATCAAAGCCAATTTTAATTAACAATGATTTGTAATTTAGTAGTGAGCACAAAGTAGCATATATCAAGCAACAACGAAGTATAACTCTCTTCCTATGCATCGGTATGTCATAAGAGAACAATTCATGCACACCAAGTAAAGGCCAATGCATAGTATAAGCAGTTTCTTGCAATTCTATCATATTGGAAACGTAGAGAGGTGGAGATATAGTTCCTCTATCATAATAATTGCAAGTAGGAGCAGCAAGTACATGCATATTATATTCATCAAAATCATCATGTGTAACGGTAAAAGGCAACCCATCAATATAATCCTTAATAAGTGCAAGCTTCTCTGATATAGTGTAGTCGTGAGAATTCAAAAAGATAATAGGACTATCATGCGTGGGTGCAATAGCAACAATTTCATGTTTAACATAAGGAACTATAGCAAGTTCATCTCCATAAGCATAATTCATATTGGCATCTTGACCACAAGCATAGCAAGCATCATCAAAAAGGGATATTTCAAGAGAATCAACGGGATCATAACAATCATCATAGCAATCATCATGGCAATCATCATAGCAACCATCCTTCGGTAAGCACGAAGGGAAATTAAATAATGTATGAGTTGGAGGGTTACTCTCATTAGAAGGTGGGCACGGGTAGCTAATCCGCTCCTCCTCCTTTTGTTCTTCGCTCTCCTCATCATCTTTTTCATCCAATGAGCTCATAGTTTCATCAATTTCTTCTTCCATAGCTTCCGCAAAATATTAGTCTCTTCTTGGACAGCGGAGACTTTCTTAATAAATGCATTAATGTAGTAATTGTATTTATAATTTGCATAGCAATATCTAAGTATAGCAAGATTTTCAGGCCTATAAACATCATCATCTAAAGCTTCATACTTTTCAAACAAAGCTTCAATTTCATAAGCATCCTTAAAAGCAACAAATTCTTCTATTTGTTCCACATCATAGTAATCATATATACCATTATCATAAGAAGCTAAGGTTTGATTATCATTAAATTCGCATGAAAAGGGAAGGTGTGGAGCCTCCATCCTAGAGCAACAAGTAATATCATATCTCAAGCATAGAGCCCACGCATACCAACGCAACATAATAAATTGAGCACATAATAGTTTCCCTTTTTGTGTCGAGCGATAATCCCTAAAGTATTCACGTTGATCCAACGGGTCTCCTATTATAAAGTTGAATGGTGTTTTCTCAGGATTATCAAAGTAGTATATAATATCTCTCGCATAATAAGAATTGAGGGTTTTAGGAGTTACCCCATCCTCATGAGTAGCCAGTACAGCTAATTTTTTTGGTATTTTGCATTCCATATCCATAACTAAAGATAGAGAACAACTTAGAACAGCAAATAAAAATTACTTAGTGATAAAGCAAACGAGCACACACGAGAATATTCACCCCACGCTATGACTCCGCGGCAACGGCGCCAGAAAAAGGTCTTGATAACCCACAAGTATAGGGGATCGCAACAGTTTTCGATAAGTAAGAGTGTCGAACCCAACGAGGAGCTAAAGGTAGAATAAATAGTCCCTCAAGTTCTATCGACCACCGATACAACTCTACGCAGGCTTGACGTTCGCTTTACCTAGAACAAGTATGAAACTAGAAGTACTTTGTAGCTGTGATAGGATAGGCTTGCAAGAAAGTAAAGAACACGTAAATATAAACTAGGGGCTGTTTAGATAAAGACACAACTAAATTAGTAAAAGTAAAGAGCTTGTTGTCACGAGAAAGTTATTTGTCCCTAGGCAATCGATAACTAGACCGGTAATCATTATTGCAATTTTATTTGAGGGAGAGGCATAAGCTAACATACTTTCTCTACTTGGATCATATGCACTTATGATTGGAACTCTAGCAAGCATCCGCAACTATAAAAGATTCATTAAGGTAAAACCCAACCATAGCATTAAAGCATCAAGTCCCCTTTATCCCATACGCAACAATCCCTCTTACTCGGGTTTGTGTTTCAGTCACTCACCAACCCACTATAAGCGAATCATGAACATATTGCAACACCCTACAGAGGGAATCCCTCACGCTTGCGCGACACAGAGGGCACCATAGGACAGCACCAATAATAAAACATACAACTCAAGCCAATCACGATCATCAAATAACCATTAGGACAAAACAGATCTACTCAAACATCATAGGATAGCCATACATCATTGGGAAATAATATATAGCGTTGAGCACCATGTTTAAGTAGAGATTACAGCAGGTAAGAGAGAGGTTACACCGCTGCATAGAGATGGGGGAAGGTGATGGAGATGTTGGTGAAGATGGCGGAGGTGTTGGTGAAGATCGCGGTGATGATGATGGTCCCCGGCGGCGTTCCGGCGCCACCGGAAGCAAGGGGGAGAGGGCCCCCTTCTTCTTCTTCTTCCTTGACCTCCTCCCTAGATGGGAGAAGGGTTTCCCCTCTGGTACTTGGCTCCCATTGCTTGGGAGGGGCGAGAGCCCCTCCAAGATTGGATCTATCTCTCTGTTTCTGCGTTCTCTGCGTTGGCAGATTCTACCCCTTCACCGTTTCCTTTATATCTCGAGATCCGTAACTCCGATTGGGGTGAATCTTTCTCTCAGATCTTCCTTGTAAAATTAACTTTCTTGCGCCAGAAGGAGAGTGTAAACCGCCTTACGGGTGGACCACGAGGGTCAGGGGCGCGCCTGGGGCGTAGGACGCACCCCCCTACCTCGTGCCCACCTCGGATACCGTTTCGCGTTGATTTTACTTCCCAAAAATCATAAATATTCCAAAAAAATCTCCGTCCATTTTTTTTCGTTTGGTCTCCGTTTGATATTGGGTTTCTGCGAAACAAAAAACATGCAACAGATAGGAACTGGCACTGGGCACTGGATCAATATGTTAGTCCCAAAAATAATATAAAAAGTTGCCAAAAAGTATATGAAAGTGAATAATATTGGCATGGAACCATCAAAAATTATAGATACGACGGAGACGTATCAGGCACACATTGATCGATATGCCATTCTAGCCAGGTGTGCCTAGCACAAACTTAAGCTTCCCCTCTTCTCTTATCACCGTCCATGCCTCACTCCCACCACTCTTTTCATCAATCTCGTACTCACACACTCCTTTCCCATCGATATAGTATGCCTCTCGCACCACCTCCTAGATGCATCCCTCTCTCTCTCTCTATCCTTCTCCACGTGCCTGATTTGCTTCTAACACACACATGCATATATACCGATCGATCTCCCAACATATACCTAGGTTGACTTTAACTATTCCCCCCCATCAATCGACGTACCTCACAAGTTATGTCTCTCCTTTTTCTGACAAAGGACGATTGATCTTCCTATGTAGTTACGTCTGCTATCCCCTCTCTTATTGATATTGCAGGTGTGCCCTCTATTTGTCTAGCAAGCCTATCCCACCATTTGTTAGAAGCAACTCCACTACCACCCCCTCCAACACTCTAGCTCTGTCTCCCTCCCAACCTTATTCCTCTCCTACACATATGCATGGATGTCGATCGATCTCCCTTAATACATGAGGTTGATCGTTCTCCCTTAATACATGAGGTATGCCTCTCTCCTCCTCCACACATATACCAGCCATTGTACCTCTGTAGGTCTAGCAGTTCTTCAAGTGGTAAATGAACTTGCCTTTTTACCGCTTTTTCAATCTGTTGAATCCATCCACTTCACCCAAAAGTGGTTTCTGATCTTCCAAATTTGGATCTTTCTATTTCTGAATCTAATTAGGCCTCCCTCCCCCCCACCACACACTGATAGTCGAGCGCTGTAGGTAGGTATCCATGCCACAGAGACAAACTGCATCTGCCCCTCTCACATTCCAGTAGGCTAGCCACTCTATATCTTTGACATGGCACACACAAATTCGATGGCACTCTTTATCGATCGCGCGCGCACACACACACACACATCATCCCTCTCTTCGATTCTATGGACACCTCAAGCCGATGATACCTCCACTCTCTTCTCGTGGATCGCCCCCTCTATATATATGATATCTCCAGGACTCTATTTCACACACATTGCATATGTTACATTTTTTGATTGAACCCCCCCACCCAAAAAAACTCTCACCAACCCACACACTATATCTCTCTATGTTTGTATCTCTCTCACACAACCCCACGTAGGTGGTGTATGTATACAAGAAGAGAATACGTGCACCGTGCACGTACTCACGCTTCGTGCCCAGCCACACCCGTGCGGGTACATGGTGGAGCTCATTTCTGTACGAAATGGCAGCCCATGTGCTAATTTGAACGCGTGTAGTAGTTGTTTACCTACGGAGGTCGTGTACCACACGTGCACGAAACAAAGTTCGACTTGATTCATTGGCGCGTTATTTTTAAATAAAGTTATATCGCTCAATGGCACGTACACAGAATATAAAATGATTTTTATGGAGAAAAAGGTAGTCCACTCCACTATATACAATGGAGCCTGCCTGCCTGGTTTGTCTCTCTTCAGAGTATCTCAAACAAGGCTGTGGTGGCCTCTCACTCTCTCACTGTTGGTCACTGATCCGGCCGCATCCCATCTGCCGGCGGAAAGGGAGGATGTGCATCGTTTCTCCATTCGACGACACCGAGGCAGCACATCCCAATCTGCGGTACACGTCGTTCTCTCTGACCAAGCTCAGGTGCGGTAGGGCCTACGCCACCTACTCATTGCCACAGTATGGGCAGATTCCTCCCGCTGCCGCTCACCTAGTTACATCCTGACGACCACCAGGTATCCCCTCCGGCCTTGCTCCACTACTCGTCTTCCCACGTCGCTGCATGTGGATCTTCCATAGTTCTTTGCCCAAAACGTAGCTCGTCCGACGTACTTTCCATATTGCAATCTCATCCTCACACCGTTTTAGACAAACACAACCGTGTTGTTATCTTCCCTTAGGACAAGGAATATGCTTCTTTTTTCTCATCGCATGTGTCATCAACTGTTATTGGCTAGTAATTGTTTCCTTTCTACCTCTTTTTTGCAAAAAGGGCTATCCATTTCACCTCGTTGCTATTGCGCCCTTTTGGTGAACTGCAAAAATCACTTTTTGCTTAAGAGTGTTTTGTGCAGTTGTACTAAAATATCACACGGGCAACGTCTCTACATTTCAGTATGGGAAATTTTTTGTTTTTGCCACTCTAGATTTTGCCAATTTTTCTTATGCCACTCTAGATTTTGCCATTTCACTTTTGCCACTCTTAGCTTTTGATAATTATCACAATTACCATTCTGTGGCAAAATCAAAATAATTTTATTTCATGTTTGCCACTCTTAGCTTTTGACAATTATCACAATGGCCACTCCGAAAATTTTGCTTTTGCCACGGGAATGGCAGTTGCGATAATTGTCAAAAACTAAGAGTGGCAAAAGTGAAATGTCAAAATCTAGAATGGCATAAGGAAAATTGGCAAAATCTAGAGTGGCAAAAACAAAATTTTCCCTTCAGTATGACTGCACAAAGGAGATTGGTTTTGCTCTATCCTCCTCATCCAACTCCGATCCTAATCTTCTCCAACTAGTTAGTCTTAAGAGAGACTGCAAAGGTGACCGGCTTCTATTTGTGTGTTTATTGTTTCATCATCAGTCCTCTATTATCATAATCACACTTAATATCTCTGGAACAGGGACGCTAAGCTCTACTTTAGGGGAACTGCACAAAATGATCAGAATGTTGCATGCTCCAGAAAGCTACTTTTTCCCAACATGCCTTGTTGATTTAGACAGAGCTGGGGGGACGTTGCTGCCAATGAAAGCATGGATCAATTTTAATTTAACACCTTCTCACAACTTTGTCTTCAGTTGTGATGTAAATATTAGCTCTGATCTGCTAATAATTGAGTTGCATTAGCAAGGAAGTTAGTTTTTTACTGTTTCTGAAAGAGCATCGATGGCAAGACACACGAAACAAAAGCTGAAAGCTCACACCATTGTACAATTTCATGTCGCTAGAAAATTATTTGTATAATACGTCAATTATGTAAACAAATGCTAGAATCTTGATAGCATTGCCAGAAGCCTCTTCAGCATCTGGGTCCATGTGCCATGCACAAAATTATACTCCTTCGTTCCTAAATATTTGTCTTTTTACAAATTTCAAATGGGCATATTTTAGAGTGTAGGTTCACTCATTTTGCTTCGTATGTGTACTCCCTCCGTTCCTAAATATTTGTCTTTCTAGAGATTTCAACAAGTGACTACAAATGGAGCAAAATGAGTGAATCTACACTCTAAAATATGTCTATATACATCCGTATGTCATAGTCCATTTGAATCTCTAAAAAGACAAATACTTGAGTAGTCACTCGTTGAAATCTCTAGAAAGACAAATACTCCGGAGTATAATTAAGAACGAGGGGGTAGTGCACAACCACATGGGAGAGTCAGCCCGGTCGTTGCGCTGCATTAATAGTGATTAATGAGCAATCAAATCATAAGCCCCACCTTTCCCACTGTAAGTTGCTCGGAAGAAGCAACCATCAATACGCTCATCTTTGAATCCGCTCATACTACTCCATCCGTCACTGTTTATAGAGCGCGCTTCAGAAAAAGAAAAAATCTCTGGGACCAAGGCGACTAGGGATCGGCCTGAAAAATAGCATTGGTAGTTATAGCACGGCGTCTATTACTAGAGGAAATAATGCATACACACATCACTACAAAAAAATACACTTCCGTGATGATACGTGTTTGTCACAGTAGGTCGCGTTTTTTGTCATGCATGTACATCCATGACAAATTTATGACAGAATCAAGATAGTCATACTTGTGCTATCGTAGAAGTGTTCCATGACATTACCAAAATTATCATCACGGAAGTGTCCACTTCCATGACTATAAATCGCGCATCACAGAAGTGCTTTCGTCAAGGGTGACCGACACGTGGCATCCACCGTAACGGAACGCCGTTAAGCTATCGGGTCGGATTTTGGATCCGATAACCCGTTAACAGCCCCGACCAATGCGAAATTTCCACGTGTAAAATTCTGATTGGCCGAAGGGAACACATGTCAGCTCGTCAGTGGGCCAGATGTCGCCCGTCCATTGGAGGAGACATGCCTATGATACGTCGACACATGGCTCGGCCCAACAGAGGCCCATATAGGTTAAAAAGGCCGGCCCAGTCAAAAGCCCGTAGAACTTAATTAGGTACTAGTGGGCCAGCCCAATAACGGCCTGCTTAATAAAGGCCCATTTACGGCCCGAAGCCAGATCTGGCCCGTTAATTGTTCGCGCAATATTTGGGCCCATTTACGGCCCAAAGCCAAATCTGGCCCGTTAATTGTTCGCCCAATATTTGGGCCCATTTGCGGCCCGAAGCGAGATCTGGCCCATTAATTGTTCACCAAATATTTGGGCCCAACTACAGCCCAGTGACTTTCGGCCTGTTAGAGGCCTAATGTAGACATGGGCCCATTTCAGCCCGGTGTGACTTTCGGCCTGGGAATGGCCCGTGCTGCCCATGGGCCATATATGGTCCGACGAGACATCGGGCCCACTAACGGCCCATGCTAAAGGTGGCAACAGTTAAGCCCAACGTGACTTTGGGCCTGTTAAAGGCCTGTCGCGTAATTCGACCCATTGATGCCTGTACTAAGCTTTTGGCCTCTTGAAGGCCCATGATATCAGTGGGCCAACTAAGGCCCGAGATATGTTTCGGCCTGGTAACGGCTCGTGAGCTAACTGGGCCCAAAACAGCCCGGTCTACATTTCGGCCTGCTAAAGGCCCGTCAACGACTAGTGAAAATTGAGGCCCAACATGCATTTTGGCCTGCTAAAGGCCCGTAGTTTCATCTGGGCTGTAATAGGCCAGTACAATATTCAGCTTGTTAATGGCCAAACGCTACCTGGGCCAAACTAAGCGCTGGGTCGACAAAAGGCCCAACTAAAATATAGGCTAGTGTAAGTTTGGGCATGGCGCAATGTGTGAAGGCCCCAATCATTCGGGCCCAAGAAAGATGCAGGCCAGCCTAATTGTGGCCCGCTAAAAACCTAGCCCGTTAGATTCGAATGTTTTGGCCCGATCGGCTACATCTGATTTTTTTTCAGATAGCGAATGATGGCAGTAACTAGTAGGAATTAAGAACAAACCTACTCTATACAATAAAGAAATTATGGCATAGTAACTAAGAATAAACCTACACTATACAATAAAGGATTTAAGGTATATTACATCCACTGGGCATCGAAGTTCGCCACCAGTGATCATAAAGCGCAACGAAGAAGCAGATTACAAAAACTTGGCACCATTGTAGCGTAACAAAATAATACTGAACCGAGACCACTTACAAGACAGTTCAAGAAAGGTTAGCCTTGCGGGGGAACTGCTGCGCAAGCTGCTGAGCAAGGCTATGAGACCGGCCTAGCATGTCGGTCATAGCTTCCAGGTGTAGCTGTTTAGCGATGAGGTTCTCATTGGTGTTCTCCGCAATATTTCTTAGAGATAGGACTTCAAGTCGAAGTTGAGTTGCAGAATGCCTTTCTGCTAGAACTTGGGACTGAAGAAGTCGAACTGATTTAGACAATGAATTATGTGAGCTTGTCTGACTATTAGTCTCAAGTAACTTAAACACTGCATCAAGACAAGACTTTGGGGTTGTCTTGCTATCTTCAAGATGTTTTGCCTTCTTTGCTGCAATATATGTTGGGTTTGTCTCACAGCCTTCAGCAGACTTGTGCATGCCATCAGGCATATCACCCTGAAACAAAGCAGAGAGATGATAGGTTTTGCACGTGTATAAACAAAGATGATAACTTTTCTGTCAATTCTATCCAATTTCAAATTAGAAAATAAAGAGTAAGTTCAAAATATCAATAGCATAATTTGGCATTGTTCATAATGCGGGGAGCTTCACCACACTACTGGATTACCATGTCAACATAACAAGCATAGATGAAGGGCAAAGAAAATCATTGTATCTATTTTGGATAATGTGCATGGCATGTTGTTCATATCATCAGCCACATCATTAAGATAAAATAGGAGATGACAAGGTGCAAATGTGGGCTGCTTCACCACACACTGGATTATAGATCCACAAAACCAAGCATACATATAGGGAGTATTAAGTAATGTGCATGGTATGAATAAGGAATTTGGTTTTACAAGTAAAACTTAGAACTTACGGTTCTTACGAACATGCATTTTGGTAGAAACAGCAAACTAAACAGCAGTAAATGATAGGGAGTATGAGGAAATTAAACAGCAGTTGAGGATAAAGGCTTTAGAAGGACGGACTTACATTAACAGTTAACACTGGCTTTATAATGCCCTTCTCCATGTCAAGGGAAGGATAACTCAAGAATTTAAGCACATAATCTTCTTCATAAGCATTGCATGTACTCTAAATTTTGTGGAGAGTAATTATAGATATGATAATGCTGGAAGGGATAGAGGATAATGAAGATAAGATGCAGATTGATGCTACATAATCAACTACCAATCCCTGTAAGTACAAGCGTTATAGGACAAAATGTACTGACAAGCGCAATGGCCTACACTTCTGCACTGACATTGTCTATGTATTCTACTTGTTGGTAAGATTAAATATAGATTTGATCTTTTTTAGTAAATGGTGGGCGAGGGAGACAAGATGCAGAATGCTACAAAATGAACCAATCCCTCTTCCCATAATACAAGAGTGTTTTGAACGCTGGTGTATTGTACAAAACATTCTTATATTATGGGACGGAGGGAGTAGTTGTTAATGTAAGTACAGTGATAGACCACATTCAGTCCTTACAAGAGGACTGCAGAGCTAAACCTCTTCAAAAGCATTGGATTGATTCTAAATTTGTGTAAGAGTCCATACCGATCTTATAATGTCCACCCAATGGACGATTACGAGGCTAACATGTGCAGTGATGCTACATAATCAAACAACTATGAAAGTAAGTATGGTCATACAGGGCAAGAGGTACTCACAAGAGCAATGTAGTGTGCAGTATAGTTGCGAGATGTGGTCCCTTGAGAATGAATGTTCTTCTGCTAACAGTTTTCGTACAAGTGAGACATTAAGGCAAATGCAGAAATGTAGTTCAAATTGTGATGTGATATCATAGACAGTACCTTACGCTGCAGCTGAGAGCAATGCGTAACAAGATTATTCCAGTCACCGACGGATAAATGTAGCACCGGAGACTTCACAGAAATTTTGTTCAGAGGCTTTCCATCGAAGTGCGCTTGCCTCGGGTAGGAACAATACTTCATCAATGAGTGCTTGAAAAGCGCAACCAACTCTTGCTCGTCATCACAATCCAGTTTGCTCCTCACCTATTTAAAAGAATGAAATCTTGTGTCTTCTGTCAATAGAAACATATGCAGTAATGACCATGAATAACATTAGTACATTACTTACCCGTAAGTTGCGGAGGAAGACTGGAAATTGTTTTGTGTCTGCAGTATAATCTTTCCATGAAGGAAAGATGCGCACAAAGTTCCTGACAACAACATAAGCTTCGTCTTCTAAACTGGGAAGAAATGGAACAGGGGTCCTATTTGCTGCAATTGGGGCTCTTTCTGGTTCAAAAAGGGATTTGGCAACTGGATTTGGTGTACTCTTTGCTGGAATGGGGGTTTTGCATCATACAGCTGGTGCTATGTCAACTGGCATAATCATACTGTTTGCTGCAGTTGGGGTCTGCTGAGTTGGGGCATCAGAAATGACTAGTGTAGTAGGGCTAGAGTCTACTAGAGTTGGGGTATTTTGTGGGTCAGGTGATATTGCAACTACACCTAATGGGCTATTTGATTTATCAGGTGCCACTACCTTTTCCAAATACTTTGCTTGTGCTCCTCCACGATCAGCAATCGCCCTCTTCCTTTTGAACGTCTGATACACAAGAACAATATGTGAATGGATAAATATGGTATGATGACAGATGGAATATGTACTGAAAATGGATAGGCAGGGCGTATTCACATACACGATGTGTAAACTAAGCTAATGGTAGTTCAGCAAAGTAGAAGCAATGCAAAGCATCAGTTTTGCATTGGGGGAAGCTTGATGCGGAGAAGCTGATGACTGAGGGGCCGCCGGAGGGTAAGGAGCACCGCAAGCCCGAGCTGTACTATGAGGGTTTACTGAAGGGGGCCCGCCTTGTGGCGGATAAGTGTACCAAAGACATTATATTTCCCTGAGGGCATTCATGCCGTTCTTTGTAATATGGGATAATGGCGCTTTTATTATATATTGCCTGTTTTGTTTGAACATATGTTCTTCCTGTGCGGCTGTTTATTGTATGTAAATCCTGAGAGTTGGCCAGTCGTCGGCTTTTGCCCCCATGAAAAAAATACGGGGGTGTTCGGGACATATTTGAACACTCTCTATTCCATGGTTGGGTCCTTTTAAGGAGGTGTTCCTCACCACGAACCAGGCAATCAGACTATAGTGCTTTACCACTCTCACTTAGCCATAGGAATTCGAGTATGATCGGCGCAACCCCTAGTGTTCGGAAGGCCGAACTAGGGGCTCTATTGGCGCCTGATCAGAAGACTGATCTGTCGCACTCTGCATTTATAATGGTGTTATGTAGAATAAATCTTTAAGGATTTTACAACCTCTCGAACAGCTGACCAGCTCTCGCTGTATCATGACAGTCGGTTTTCGGCTTTCTGTACTGAGTTGCTCGTCCGGCAGAACGGGGATACAATCGCAGTAGTTCTCCCAGCGCTACCTTAGCCGATGGAACGGAACGTAAGGTACCAAAACATGGGAGCCGGGCAAACCCAACCAATGACCCAAGACATGATTCGGAGCTGATGCATATAGTGTTATAAGTTCGGGGTGCCGAGCGACCGAAAAGGTGGTCGGACTTTATTGCCGTACTCTGAAGCCCCCGGCATAATCGGGCGTAACACGAGGCGTGGCTGCCGTTTTTGACAAAGAGACGTCGATGATAAACGATGGTCGGTAAGTGTTATTTAAGTCTATGCATTGTAGTAGGATGATATGTCTATGCATATGAGTACGATTTATGATTATGAAAAGAGGTGTTTTTGACGGAACCTGTGATGGCCGGACTGGAGGGGGCTTTGAGTGGATCTGAAGTGAATTCGGACTGCCTTCTTTGTGGGGGTTCACATGTATGTTCCTGCCCTTTGTGTGTCCGGGCCGATTCCACGTCGCCAATCCTGTTCTGCATCAAAGTTAGTTTGCAAAGGCAGATGCCTGGAGACAGTTGAACGTCCTCTTGCGGTTGATCCGAGGGTTCCTGATCGGATCCTGGTTAACCCAGCCATTATACCGTGGAGTAGCGCGGACTCCTCAGTGGGTGTCCGGATAGTTGGATGTCGTATCAAAACTTTGATAGGCATGCACGACTCGCTGCACCGGCAGCTGTATGGTTTCCGCTCTAAGGGCGGGGTTCGGCCTTGCCTATAAGTGTGATTATATCACACGGTGTTGGCCTAATGGTTTACCACGTGGAATCTAGTCAATGTGGTTCATCCCGTTAGCACACGGTAAATTACCGTATGAGGGGAAGGTGCCGAAGAATTATTCTTTGGCGTGGCATTTTTTGGTGATCCGAAAACAACCGTTAGAGTGGTGGGCCAATAAACTTGGCCTTTGCACCTGGCATCTTTTAGAAGATGTTATTTGTGGTTTCATACCCATGGGGGCTTTATGTGTTCTGGAGCCCCCGGACTTCTAGGTCTAGGGGTACGGCAATTGAATTGCTATGGTTGGTGTGATCGGGGGCGATCGACCATACTTTTATGCTCTGGGGGGTCTTTTGACTAGACGCCACCCCTCATTGTTTCCGGCACACGACTGGCCGCTCTGTTTTGAGGATCCAGCATTCTCTATTGGTATGCTTTGCCGTCCTTCTAGGAGTATCGTGAATTTCACATGGTTGATCGAGTATGTGGCTCGGGCCGGATAGGCTTGAGCTGTTCTTTGTTCGTTGACCGGACTGGGAGTTGCTGGACTTGGCACCAGCTTCCCTGACTTGACGTTTATGACCATTGCGCCGAGGCTTGAGGATGCCTCTTCGTGTATCCTTCTTACTGTCTTGGACTGTAGTGATCTGTTGACGTCGGGGTGTGTGCCTTGGGTTCTCCTGCTTAGGTTGAGGTAGCCAGTTGTGCCGCGTGTGCCCTTTGTCGGGGTGGTCGAGTCCATATTTTTTGGTGGCCAGGATCTTGGTCCACCTATCCACGAGCAAATCTTGGTCAGCTTTAAGCTGCTCTTGCTTCCTTTGTAGGCTCCTTGCCGTGGCCATGAGCTGTCGCTTGAAGCGAAGTTGTTCTACTGGATCTTCAGGCATGCCGAATTCGTCATTGCCGAGGCTTACCTCGTCCTCGGAGGGGGGTGTATAGTTGTCCCTCTCCAAGTATCCCACCTTGGCCAGTCCGGCCTGCTTGAAGTTAGGCTGATCAGGGTTGTGTTCATCTTTAGTGCCATTCGGATTGTTTTCGTCTCCTGGGCCGGTATCGCTGTGGCGGGGCTTGGAGCGGCGCTGACAACGCCCATCCTTTGTTTTTCTCCCTGAGGGGTTATCCTCTGTTGCCTCATCGCCATTGGTTTCCTTCGGAGTGTCCACCATATATATATTGTATGAGGAGGTGGTTGTCCACCGCCCTGTGAGTGGTGGTTCATGTACTTCTCCTGCAGCGTCGTCAATACCGTCGATGTCTTCGGAGTCGGAGTCAAGCACGCCGGTTAAGTCATCGACCGTGGCAATGAAGTGGGTGGTGGGTGGGCAACGAATTCATCCGTCGCCTACTTCCCACTCGAGCCGGACATAGTTCGGCCAAGAGCCTCCTGACAAAGAGAGAGACTTTAATGAGTTCAGCATGTCGCCAAAGGGCAAGTGCTAGAAGATATCCGCAGCGGTAAACTCCATCACCAGAGCCCAACCTGGCTCGGCTGGCTCGAGAGTGTGCGGACTGGAACCAACAACCGGATACGAGTCCAGGGGTCCGGAATCACAGGCTTCCACAGGGGTGCACTACAAAAAAAAGACACATCCGTGACATTTTGGGCCGAACGAATTTTTTTTCTGTCATAGATATGACACTTCTATGACGATAATTGTGACAAAACCCGGTATCATCATAGATGTGGTGGGCTCCTACTTCCATGACAAAAAATCATGACAAAAAATGGGCTTTTCATCCTGGGCGGGCCGGAGACACAGCTGCATGACATTCTTTGGGCCGTCCATGACGGAAAAAACCGTGGTAGAAGCGAGGGGGAGGAAAATTTCGGGGAGTTGCCGATTACGATGGGAGATCGGGGGCGGAGCGATGTGCGTTTCTCTCATACATACGTGCGTGTGTGTGTGTGAGGTGTTGGCTCTAACTGAAGCCGAGTGAGGCGTTGGGCTCTAACTAAACCCGAGCGATTGCACTACGGGCTACGCGTTACTGAACCCGAGCGATCGATCGATGGCTGTTAACTGAACCCGATGGAGCGATTCCTTCGCTACTGCTGCTAACTGAAGCCGATCAATGCTGCCTCTAGGATGAACAGTGAGCGTAGTGGGGGGGGTGGATGAATAGTGAGCGGTGGCGTTGCCTCTGGATGAACAGGAACCCGTGGTGTGGATGGCTGGATGAATAGTAGACGGTGGAGGGGTGGCCGTGGAGGGGTGGTTGAACAGGACCCCGTGGTGTGGAGGGCTGGATGAACAGTAGACGATGGAGGGGTGCCCGTGGAGGGGTGGTTGAATAGTTGCCGGTGGAGTAGCACGCGGTGGAGGCTGGATGAACAGGAGCCCGTGGAGGTTGGAGGAGGTCGACGGTAGCCCGTGGAGGCTGGAGGAGGTCGACGGTGGAGATGAACAGTATCCTATGGAGTCCCGTTTTGCGGTACGCCACACTCCTC
>NC_041381.1:208744071-208744761 GCF_002162155.2 Triticum dicoccoides | reverse complement strand
TGATGAACAGGACCCCGTTTCGACCGTAGCGCTCCAACACAAGTCCGTTTCGTCCATTTTGCAGTATGCCACACCCCTCCCGATCAACAGGACCCCCGTTTCGACCGTAGGAGGTCCGTTTCGTTCGTTTTGCGGTACGCCACACCCCTCCCGATCAACAGGACCCCCGTTTCGACCGTAGGAGGTCTGTTTCCTCCGTTTTACGGGATGCCACACCCCTCCCGATCAACAGGACCCCCGTTTCGACCGTAGGAGGTCCATTTCCTCCGTTTTGCGGTATGCGCGGCTAGGCGTTTGAGACCCCGCCCGTATGTACACATACGTGACCGTATTTTCTTTCTTGCTACGTGCGCGCCTCTACTACGACACATGCACACCTCTACTACGACACATGCGCGCCTCTACATCGACCAGTATGTACGTACACGTTCGCGACCAGGATGACAACGCTACGTACGCTTCGACCAGGTGGGTCCCGACTGTCAGGAACTTCCTTGCCTGCGAAGATGTAGCTGGTGGGTCCCAGCAGTCAGGGGGCAAATCGTTTTTTTCCCGGACGCACTTCATTGCGTACGAAGGTGTAGCTGATGGGTCCCAGCAGTCAGGGGGGGCGAATCGTTTTTTTTGCCCGGACGCACTTCCTTCCGTGCGAAGGTGTAGCTACTAGGTCCCACCAGTCAGAGGGGCGAA
>NC_041381.1:208715399-208743806 GCF_002162155.2 Triticum dicoccoides | reverse complement strand
GTGGGTCCCAGCAGTCGGGGGGCGAATCGTTTATTTTTGGACGCACTTACTTGCGTGCGAAGATGTAGCTGGTGGGTCCCAGCAGTCAGGGGGGCGAATCATTTTTTTTGGACGCACTTCCTTGCATACGAAGATGTAGCTTGTGGGTCCCAGCAGTCAGGGGGCGAATCATTTTTTTTGCCAAATACGGTGGCCCGTCCGGTGGGTCCCCGCTGTCAGGTGGAGGAATAATTATTTTGCGCGTAATAAGGAGGCACTTCCTTGCGGCTGCCGTGGACCCAGCTGCCAGCCTCTCCACGTACAGTCCACGTGAAGTCGTTCCTTGACCATGTTGACCACGCCGCGCCGAGAGCACCACGGCGGTGGACGACGGTGAGGCCTAGGAAGGGGACGACGCGGAGCCGGGGAAGACGCGGCAGTGGATGCACACGCAGAGAGGAGTACGAGGGTTCACTGGTTTAGCTGCGCTACCGTCGCCGCAGAATAACAGGGGGTGTGGGTCAGTGCGTGAGTCGAGGGATGTCCTGGCCAGCGGTGGGAGTAGTAGGGGGCGGTGAGGCCTCCGCGGCAGCACAGCCGGCCACGGTAGGCAGGAGCAGGCGACACGACCGGCGCTGCTTTGGGCGGCAGGAGCAAGAAGACCAGAGGTTGGAGAAGCACGATGGCCGTTGGATGGACATCGTACGGTCACTGCAGCTAGAATCGTTTATATTGACTAAGTTGACAAAGCCCTTGGTATGTCAACTTAGTAGGCCCAGAGGTCAGCTTCCGAAATGGTGGCCCCAGATGTCAGGGGGATGAATCATTTTTTAGGCGGGTGAAGCTAGAATATCCGAGATTGAAGAAGAAGCAGGGCATCCGTTGGATGGACATCCAACAGCCACTGCTGCTAGAACCGTGTGTTGACTATAAGTTGACAAAGCCTTGCATACCCGTCAACTCTGTTTTTTTAGGGGACGCGTCAACTTAGTAAGGCCAGAAGTGTGTGGTAGAGAACTTGTAGCCCATTTGAGATTTGTAAGAATGTGTAGCCCATTTTTGAATTCTAATGGAATTTACTACAACCCATTTACAGTTTGTTAAAAGTACAGCCCATTTCAACCAACCGTTCAAAACAGAATTCAATAAAATTTCCCACATTTTGATGGGATCCGAATATTTTTATCCCAAAATTTTAGTCGGATTAAATACAATTTCAGTATAAATTTATATTGCGTAAAAATCCAACGAAACATTCCGCTCGCAACAATTAATGAAATTAAAATTTTCAATATTCCAAAAACAATATTTTATAAAGTAATCACTGTTTGGTGCATTTTTTTATAGTTACTACCCAGTTTTTATAATTACATCCCATTTATTATTTCTTAAAGCCCATTTTCTTGTTAAACATCGAAAAACTCTACAGTGCTCACACCTCAAAAACACAAATACTGCTCGAGCTGCTTGGTCCCAACTGTCGGCCGCTTCTTGTGCAATTCTCTCGTTTATTGACTACTCCCTCCTTTCCGGTTTATAATGCTCAATTCAAAAATCTCACCAATCAAGGTAGATGGCGAGTGGTGGAATACTTTTTCTAGTTTTGCAAAAGCACCTAATTAATGCTCTTGTTATCCTCAAAAAATTATGTTTGTCAATGCATTAATTGCAATGCATGCATGCATAAAGTACATGCATTGGTCAATTTTCTCTTAATACTTGCATGCAATGATTTAATGCACCTTGGAATCAGAACATGTGATGGAAAACAACCAAATTGAGCCTTATAAAATGGAAAAACTAAAATTTTGAGATAAGCCCTATAAACCGGAAAGGAGGGAGTACATAGGTAGACAATGGTGTGGGACCGTGATGTCAGGAAACCAGGAGGAAGCAAAATAAATTATAGTTATATATATATAATAAGGAGGCACTTGCGTACATGAGGCTATGGACCTGGTGGGGCCCCATTGTCATCCTATACAAGTAAAGTGATCTCCTCGCCCGCGCGCGCTTTCGGCCCGAAACAGTCAGCGCCGGCCGCCCCGCTTCCCGGTGCAGGCGATTGCTCCGCCTTCAAACAACACAAGTGCCGTCCGTCTGTCCATCTGCTGCACACATTAATGATACGCGGTTGCTGAGGCGGCTACTTCGGCGTCACACGTCCGTCCCTCTGCCCGCCCACCATTGCTATATAAACTGCTACGCCGGCCATAGCCGCAATCATCCGCATCCATTGCCTTTCTCCTGTCCACACCACTACTGCCCACCATGGCTTCCTCGCGCTCTAGCGCTCTTTGGGATGGGTGGACGACGGACCACAAGGAGATAGCAGCCATTGCTGCCGACCGGCTGGCCGGCAGGCAGCCGGAGGACGACGATGTCCCAATGGAGAACATGGTAGTCGACGATCCGGCGCCAACCCCCTCCTCCATGCCATCCTCGCCGGTGCATTGCACCATGACCATCGGCGAGGCCCGTGCCCAATATATGGACACGGTGAGGCAGATGCATGAGGAGCAGTTCCGGGAGGCGCAGGCCGACGCCGCCTACAACCACCATCTCCTCCAGGAGCACCTGCAGGCGGAGAAGCAGATCGCCATGGAGCGGGCGGAGCAGGAGGCGCATGCGGGTGGCAGAGGCTACGGCTGCCTACAAAGAGGCTAGCAAGGAGGGCGATGAAGCGGGCGAGGCGCTGTTTGGCAAGACTGAGGACGAGGCAGAGGACAATGCCGGCTCCGACGAGTCCCCGCTCCACTGGCGTCGATGACGCCCTGCTCCGACGATGCCCCGCGGCACCAACAACGAGGCAGAAGACACCGCTAGCTCCGCCGAGGCCCCGAGGTGCCAACAACGAGGCAAAGGACACCGCCGGCCCCGACGAGGCCCCGCCCCACCGACAACAAGGCAGAGGACATCGCCGGCTCAGCCGAGGCCCCATCGTGCCGGTAACATGGGGGAGGATTTCCACCGCTCTGTTGAGGCGCCGCCAGCCGGCAACGAGACAGAGGCATCGCCGGCTCCGCCGAGGCCCCGCCCCGCTTCCAACGAGGCCGCGCCACACAGAAAACGAGGAAGAGGAGAACACGGTAGGTCGCCGCCGCTCGAGTCCAAGTAAGGCCACAGCAGCTACCCTCCGGTTGAAGCCAAGCTAGGCGGGTTGATCATTGATGGCCGGTTAGCTTCTTGGCGGCGACGTGGAGTCAGAGAGCTACGCTGGAGAAGAACGCTGCTTCTACTTAACTGCTGGTGCAGTTGGCTGACTGACACGTGGGCCCAACAGGCCACATGTTAGTTATGCAACTACACCTGCAGTTAAGTCACTGAAGCTTCTGTTCGGCTCAGCGGGACACAGGTGGGTAGCTTTGGTTAATTAATTATACCTCCAGCGCACCCCTTTTTAGTTTTTTTTGGAAAGGAGGATGACCCCCGGCCTCTGCATCTGGGAGATGCATGCGGCCACAAACATCTCTTTTTAGTTGAAGAATGTATGAAATGTAATGAAATCTGGCATGTTTATATGAAATCGACCATGTATGAATGAATTTATTTCGATTAGTTCGAATTCCTATATCACTGGCATTGGATGAACATGCAAAACAATACGTACTAGCATTATTCCCAGGGTGATCACCACGTTTGCAGCAGTTTCACATGTACTCCCTCTGGTCCTTTCTAGTCTGCATACAAGTTTTGTCTGCTGTCAAAGTATCTCTACTTTGACCAACCTTATACAAAAAAGTATGCACTTTCACAATGTGTGAAGTAAAAAGGAACAGAAGGAGTACAAAGAGTTTGAGCAGCTTTTTAGCGTTTCTGTACATTGCAATCAAACACACAGGCCTGGCAATTCAGAGAGAACATTCAAAACAATCGATGATTATGCATCTCAGCAACTCACATGTCAGAGGCAATATTTACTTCACAACTAAAGAATAAAGAAAAAATTGATTGCCGCTGCTGACAGCAAAGGGCGTCCCATTCGAAAATATCAAACGCATATCTTGCTAAAATCAATGAGCAAAATTTGACAAGGTTGTACCATTCCAAAATATCAAATGCCTACGATTGTGGAATGGGCAGGGTTTGCCATCAGTTCGGACATTGACATGGAAACTCGTGCTAAATAAACCAGCTGTTCTTTTTGTGCAGTTCCACCAAAATCAACCAAATTCACGTGTAGCTTGTCTGATTTCGCCTTGAACTTATGGGCACCTCCTTTCTTGTGGTGGAAATGAATGATTCGATGTATTCATGAACATTTTTTGCAGTTCCCGTTGAAATCAAGCTGAGCACCCCTGTTTGCACAAATACAAAAAAGTGATTAGTATAAAGCAAACTGTACTATGAATTGACAGTTTCAACAGGCACATACATGGTCCATGTAGAGCACACTTTTAGAAAAATGGAACTCTCCAGAAAGAATCCTAGAACAACATTGTACTCGCGCATCACAGCAAAAAAATGGAGATTTGTCAGTCCTTCTGAGCTGAAGTTAGTTTGGTCTTGTGGGGAGTAATGTAACCATCCTTCAACTGCTCCTTCTGATGAGAAGATAGATAGTGCTTCTTCATCCTGGCATAATCGGAACTAGTCACTTCACGTACTCCATATTCTTCTTCAGAGGAAGATGATCCTGTTGTGCAAAGACAAGAGGACTACTAAATGCTAGCAACCATGTTTGCTCGAAAAAAGGAAAGGAAATATTTAAAACAGCACAGATGAAGCACTTCCCAAGGACAATACCACCTTTTCATGACAGTATCTAAACAGTAGCACAACACCAATAGAGATGACAAAGCTCAATCATATGGATGAAATCAGTGGGTGAGTACCAACCTTTGTCAAGAGGCTGATTGTGTAGAGCATACAGATGAAGCACTTCTCGGGAACCATCTGTTGCTATCTACGGGGGTGGCCATGCTTACTATATACTCCTCGATTAGTTTAATGTTTCCAACATCTTCTTGTATAGTTCCACTAAAATATATGGTATCTTCAAAGAAGATCCCTGTTTGCACAAGTAGAGATAATTACGTATGGCATCAAATCAGTGGCAAAACAATTGCTCGTTCCAGCCATAGAAATAAATTAAGATGCAAAACTATATCATTACTTGTGTCATCACAGTTCCAGTGCTTCATTATAGCACCGGGAGTTGATTATTGTTTTTCTTCCGCTTGTTCTTCCCCGTCATCACTTGGTTCAATAACAGACAAGCTTCGCCTTCAATGTAAGATTTGGCATGTCAATTGGGAGCACAAGTATAGTACTAAACTTAATTTTCTGATGAAAGTGGAAAAATACAGGCCAGCAGTTGTGAAATATCCTTATCTTACCTCAATGGGATATTACGGTGCACATACAGATTGGAAGTCTTGTCTCCATTTGTGCAGTTCACTAAAATCAAGCAACATTATCGTACAAGTAGCACAACATATGAAAGCACACTGCAGAATCATGTGAAAGAAGGCTAGTACTGACCTCTCATGATGCGGAATTCAAACAACTCACAAGAAGAAGATCTAAACCAAATTTGCCTTAACGGATAGGAAGTAAGATCTCCTCTTGTGCAGTTCCACTAAGATCAAGCAATCAAGCAACGTTATCTGTCACAACCTAGCTAGTCATGCATTAGAGTGTTGCATCATGTTTACTCTTTCATCAGAAACTTGAAATGGGGATGACAGAACCCCCAGTCCCCTCTGAAACCAGCTAGGGTTTACTAAAATAATTTTCAATGAACCTGAAATGCCCTTCTAAAATGTCCATCATTTTTGTCTTGGTTCAGAACCTCTGCCAAAAGTGGTGCACATTTTCCTAGGCCATCTTAGGGTTTTTGAATTAATTCATAAATATTTGAATTTGGGCATTTAAAATAATATAAAATATTTAAATGCTCAAATATCTCCAAACTAAAATGTTTCATGTTGGAAATAATCCAACTATGGGCCAGGAATAGTTTGGTGATTTTTGAACTAGCCTAGGTATTTTATTTAATTCAACAAAGTTGCAGAAGTATTAGAAAAACAGAAAACAGAAAAATATATAAAGGGAGAAGCTTACCTGGGCTCCTCCCTGTGCGGCCCAGCCAGCTGGCTGGCCCAGCCAGCTGGCTGGCCCAGCCAGCAGCCGGCCCAGCCCACCTCCCTCCTCTGTCGTCTTCGTCCCGACAGAGGGAGGGGAGTGTGGCCGGCGCGCGCGCGCCACCGCGCCACGCCACCTGCTCGCCTGCTTGCCTGCCCTCCCCTCCTCGCTCGACGCCCTGGACGACGCCACGCCTCTCCCCCTGCTCTCTCTCACTCTCCCCCGGCTCTCCTCTCCTCTCCCTTGCTCTCTCTCTCTCTCACGGCCGAACACCACCGTCGCCGCCGTTCGCCATAGCCATCGTCTCCGGCCACCCCTCGCTCCCCCGACTAGCTCAGAAGCTCCGCCTCGACTCCCTCCTCCTCCCCACCGCTCCACGGGTCCCCGGAAGCCCTGCATCGCCGCCACGTCGCCGTTCCCCTCTTCGGGCTCCGACCGTCGTCGCCGTCGAATTCACCGTCACCAGCGCGTCCCCGAGCCCGCTAACCATCCCTGCAGCTCCGCGGTGAGCCCCCGGATCGTTTCCCCCTTCTTCCCTGGTCTCTTTCGACTTCTAGGCCCTAGCCCCACCTCGGCCGAGAGCTCCACGCCGCCGGCGATGTCGCCGTCGTGGCCACGGTCGCCGTAGCGCCCAACCGAGCACACCATCGTGCTCCCCACCTCACCAGGAGCACGCAGCACGCACCAACGCCTCCCCAAACCCCCTGCAACACTGATCCCGACCGCACCCGAACTCCGGCCGCCGCAGCCGAGCTCGCCGCCATCAACTCCGGCCACCCCGAGCCCAACCACCACCACCAATAGTCGCGGCTCAACCTCAACAACACGTAGATGCCTTCCGCCGTCCATTTGGTTGCCGGAATGGCAAAAAGCACTTTCGCCGCCGTCTCGGGCCTCGCCGGCGTCATGTCGCCGGTGGGGTTTGACTTGTCCGACCTGGGGTTTGACCCCCCAGGGTCACTGACGCGTGGGCCCTGTCGGCCAGGTGGTTAGGTTAGCGCTAACTACTGTTAGTCAACCCCCCCTGACACTGACAGTGGGCCCCAGCGCCACTAACCCCTAATTAGGATTAATTTAATCCTGTTTAACCCCCCCTGTCACTGACGTGTGGGCCCCACACGTCAGGTTTGACCTCAGCCAGCCACAGTTGACCACTGACGTCATGCTGACGTCATGCTGACGCAATAATTATATTTCTGGAATTAAATTAAATCAGGAAATTCCAGAATATTATTTAAACTTCAAAAATTCATAACTTTTATTCTGTAACTCCAAATTGGACAAATTATATATGAAAAATGATCAGAAAAATCGAATCTATCCATCTGTACTATTTTCATGCATGATCAAACAAGTTAAATTGATGTTTTAAGCAGAACAAGAAAAGGCACTTTAAAAGGCCATATTTGAAATTGAAATTTGAATCCTTGATTCAAATTTGTTCAAGCACCCCTGGTTTTAGTTGCATTAGCCCAACACACTCATATTGCCATGTTTCATGCATGCATCATATTGTTGCATACTGTTTGGTAATGTTTGTGAATCGGTGCTCTCTGCGGCAGGTTCTGTCCCCGAAGAGTACCCTGATTACCCTAGCGAAGAACCGTATCAGTGCATCGAACCATCAGGCAAGCAACCAACCATTTGATCATATCGATACAATCCCATGTTCTCGCTCCTGCTCTCTTTTACTGCATTAAGACAACGCGATTCAAACTGCTGTGTGCTACGGTAGTTGAACCCATTTCCTCTGCATGACCTGTCATTGCCACAGTAACTAGATGAAACCCACTAGCATGTGTAGGAGTTGCTTGAGCCATATGTATGTGTTGTTCCTACCTTGCTATGCCTGCTATGCTTAGAGTCGTGTCAGGTCTGGTTCATCTGGGTGATGGGCTGGAGTGAAATGATTATGTCGGTAATGGGAGTGGTGTGGTGAACACGATTTGGTAAAGGTATCGATGAAAGGCCATGTAGGAGTACATGGTGGGTTGTTTCATTGAAGCCGACCTTAAGCACTAAGATCTGTATGTGTGATTTAAGAATCAGCTACTACCATGCATTGGGCCCGAAACCAATGGACCCTCTCGGCTTCTTATTCACCCTAGTTCTCCGTCCAGGAGTTGCAAGTAGTTTCTAGTGTTTGTAGCCTACTGGAGGCCGTGGACAGCGCTGACCGTAGGGGTGGGCTGTGATGCGGTAGGTACGTGGCCGGGTGTACCGAATACCCGTTAGGTATCTCGGGAACCCTGTTCACATCGTTCGGGGCCGTATGGGAAACCTCGGCCGGACTCCCTGCGGATGGAACCTGGATAGGCAATAAACCTGGACTGGAGGCTTAGGTGATTAGGTAGGTCGTGGCCGACACCCACGTTGGGCTTCCGCTTGAAGGTTGCCGAGTACATGTCGTGTAAACGACGGTAAGTGGTGAGAGCGTGTATGAAGAAGTACCCCCTGCAGGGTTAACATGATCTATTCGAATAGCCGCGTCCGCGGTAAAGGACTACTTGGTTGCCTATACAGTTCATAGACAAGTAAATGGAAACTACTAAAAGCCTCAAGATAAGTGTGAGTGCCGAGGATGGCTCTTCCGTAGGAAGACGGAGGCGGATCCTCGGTAGTGTATTGAATTGGTGAGTAGTGGACTCGTGTGCGCAAAACCATTTCAGTTGGAGTATCGTAGGATAGCCTAGCCAAGAGTCAAAGCTGGCTTGCTGCAATAACTCCACCAACCCTTCTTGATACTATGCATGTATGCAGGATCTGATGTAAGTCTTGCTGAGTACCTTTGTACTCATGTTGCTATAATCTACATTTTTACAGAAGACGCTGCAACCCCTTCTGATGGGTTCTATGTAGACGTTGACATCAACGAGTAGGCTAAAGACCCAGGTGGTGACCCTAAGCTTGTGAAGGACCACGTAGTATAGCTAGGCTTTCCAAGCCTCTTTTATTTTACTAGTTGTCTGTACCCAGACAAGTTATTTCCGCTGCTGGTTTGTATGACTGTATGACTTGTATGTGGGGTCGTGAGACCCGTACCTTTGTGTATGTTATGTATGGCTCACTGAGCCTTAAATAAAGTACTTGTGTCATAGAGTCATGTTGTGATGCTTCGTTGTATTTGCACATATCGAGCATATTGTGTGTATGATTGAAATGCTTGGTATGTGTGGGATCTGACTATCTAGTTGTTTATCTTTAGTAGCCTCTCTTACCGGGAAATGTCTCCTAGTGTTACCGCTGAGCCATGGTAGCTTGCTACTGCTCTGGAACACTTAGGCTGGCCGGCATGTGTCCTTCTTCGTTCCTGTGTCTGTCCCTTCGGGGAAATGTCACGCTTTGAGTACCGGAGTCCTGTTAGCCCGCTACAGCCCGGTTTACCGGAGTCCTGCTAGCCCAGTGCTACAGCCCGGACCCACTTGCTGATGACCGACACATTCGAAGCTGGGTCATGGATGCCTGTCCCTGTAAGTCTGTGCCACTTTGGGTTTACGACTAGTCATGTCAGCCCGGGCTCTTTATCATATGGATGCTAGCGACACTATCATATACGTGAGCCAAAAGGCGCAAACGGTCCCGGGAAAAAGGTAAGACGACACCCGTGGGGATACCGTGCGTGAGGCCGCAAAGTGATATGAGGTGTTACCAGCTAGATCGATGTGACATCGAGTCGGGGTCCTGACAGCGTTGGTATCAGAGCCGGACTGCCTGTAGGTTCTCCAAGCCAAACTGGTCGATGTTGAGTCTAGAAATTCTTTAGTTATATGTAGGGGAATTGTTTGTGGGTTGGAACGTAAGGCTCTTTTTACTTCTTATACCTTATGACTTTCTGATCTGAGTCAGTCCATTCTTCCACCGGGGGTTAAGGAATTAGGATCTATTCCTCTATCAGGATCACGTGTTACTAATCAGTAGTACCTTATAAGTTTGATGGTTACAAGCCTAGTTCAGTTCTACTACCACATTATGTAGTCAGAATGGTTCAGAACTTTGATATGATGATGTTGAGTGTGTATGAAATCCTTTGTCAAATGTCTCAATATCCTTTTTGAGCATTTACAGCTGTTATGCTGCCGAAATTTTGCTAGAAATTCTAACGCCTTTGCATTATAAATATGCTTTCAGATGGCCACTCGCGACCTCAATCAAGTGGTTCGCCTGACTCGATGCCTAGATGTACCCAGCCATACTGCTAAGTTGGTCAGGGTAATGACTGAGGCTGGATACCGCTGGTATCCCGAGTACACGGTCGAAGAGCAATTCCGGGACTTCAATCAAAGCCAGTATCTCTGCACTGTCAGGATATTTCCATCTTATCCTGGATCCACCGAGCCTCTTCACTGCTCCTATGGGCTCGGGGTTACTATTGAGATGGCTGTGCAGGACGCCGCCTACTCTATGATGACCATTATGCGAGTCAGATCTGGGTTATTTCGGGACTCTGATTTCCGGTATATGCCAGGATCACTTCCGGGAGCACAAGGGTATCTCCAGGCTATCTATGCTGACTCCACTCAGGAGGATTCACGGACTCGCACCACTGCTGAGATGCTCGAGGATAAGGACCGTGAAAATCGGGCCTTAAGGCTAGAGCTCTTCAACACCCGTGCTGACCACTGGGCCACTTTGACTCGGTTCGCACCGGCGGTGCAAGCTGGATATTCAGATATGCGCGATCTCTATCCTGTGAGATCTGCTCTGCCAGACGTGATGGTTTGGCGTGATGTAGGAGGCATCACCCCACCTCGCGGTCCCCGCAGGCCACCGTTTGTTGGTCCAAGGCCTCATCCTAGCCCCTATGGTCCACAAGCTCCGCGAGACCGTCTGTTTCCAGATGATCATGTTGAGCTCCCAGGCTATGGAGGTGACTTCTACGAGGACTACTACGGATCGGTCTGAGTTAGTGGTAGTATCACTAGTTCGCACTAGCTGTGTCCTCTATCGTCCCGCGTGACTCGTGGGATATGACCTAGTTTGTACTCTTCCGGAGATGTAGAAAAATAATGTATAGGAGCTTGGAATGCCTCCGATGAGATGTAATCCTCTTTTCACCGTAATAGTACCTTGTTTGGTCTTGTACTAAACTCTGTATGGTGTGTATGACGATGGAATAAAAGAAGCAGTTCTGTTTTTACCATGTCATACGGATGATCATCTTGCATTTCGAGTTATTCCTTGCATTTTTATCCTATGTCGGAATTTTATCATCCTGACTAAATCATTGTCTTGTTTACCTAGGATGGTCAACACGCGCGCTAACCCTGCTTCTCAAGAGCAGGCCGAAGGCAGTGAAGCCAGGGATGCAAATCTGCCTCATCCTCCTTCACTAGCCGAGGTTATGATGGAAGCTGAGAGAAACAAGCGGGAGACCAACCGTTTGTTGGAGCGTATTGAACAGAATACAGCACACCATCAGAGGACCAACGTGGTGTCACTCAGTGATTTTATCAAATTGCATCCACCCACGTTCCACCACTCCGTCGAGCCTCTCGACGCTGATGACTGGCTTCGCAGTATCGCTCACAAACTGCGTTCCGCGCTGGTAGCGGAGGCTGACAAGGTCACCTTTGCTGCATATCATCTTGAAGGCCCCGCCAGTCTATGGTGGGAGAATTATGGAGCTATGCGCCCAGCGGGCCATGTCACTACTTGGGCTGAATTCAGCGAGGCTTTCCGTGAACATCACATTCCGGAGGGTCTCATGGACCGTAAACGTGAAGAATTTTGCAGTTTCACCCAAGGCCGACTTTCTGTGGATGCCTATAGCAGGGAGTTTGGTAATCTCGCCCGATATGCAACTGAGGAAGTGTCTACTGACGCCAAGAAGCAAGCAAGGTTTCGTAAGGGCCTTAGTCCTGAGCTTCGCCGCGACCTCCGTCTGCATGAGTGCACATCTTTTTCGAAACTTGTCAACAAAGCCATCAGTGCTGAAACTGGTCAGACTGACTATGACGCAACACGCAAGCATGGCCGTGACACGGGTTCCTCATCCGGTGCTGGTCCTCAAAAGCGCCGCGTGTGGGTGCCCAACACTGCCCTGCCACCCAGGTTCACACCGAGGCCATCCTTCCAGGCGCCTCGCCCCGTTCAACAGTCTGCTCCAGCCAAGCCCTATGGGGGTTCAACTAACAATGCTCCTCCACGTACCAGTTCCGTGACTTGTTTCAAGTGTGGGGAATCGGGTCACTATATGCGTGAGTGTCCCCAGACCAACCCAAATCAATCTGCTAAAGCTGTTGGCCGTGGCAAGCTGACAGGGAAAGTGTTTCATGCTAAACCGGTCACCGCTTCACGTGGCCATGTCAACTGTATCTCTGCCGAAGAAGCTCAAGAGGATCCCAACGTCGTTCTCGGTACGCTTCTTGTTAACTGCCACCCGGCATCTGTTCTTTTCGATACAGGAGCCTCTCATTCTTTTATATCCGAAAGTTATGCTCGATTGCATAACGTTGCATTCTGTGACATGCCATCCACTATGGAAATCTCTACCCCTGGTTCTAGATGGCAGACCTCTAGGGTAAGCTATGGAAATGAGATCCAAGTCGACAGACTTGTTTTCCTCGCGTCTTTGATAGCCCTTAAATCTTCAGATATTAATATCATTCTGGGTATGGACTGGATGTCGGCTCATCATGCCCAAATTGATTGCTTCTCTAGGACTGTTCAACTCACCCATCCTTCGGGGAAGATAGTCCATGTCTTGACCCGAATAGCCAAGCGACAATTATATTCTCTTAACGCCAGCCCTTTGCCAGACCTTGAGGACGTTCCGGTAGTCCGTGACTTCCCGGATGTCTTTCCAGAGGAATTGCCAGGTGTTCCACCTGACAGGGATGTTGAGTTCGTAATAGACCTCATTCCAGGAACCGTTCCGATTGCTAGAAGACCTTATAAGATGGCACCCCTAGAACTAGCCGAACTTAAGAAACAACTCGATGAGTCCTTGAAAAAGGGTTTCATCCGACCTAGCTCTTCTCCGTGGGCTTGCCCCGTCCTATTCGTCAAGAAGAAGGATGGTACGGACCGGATGGTTGTAGATTACCGACCTGTCAATTTGGTCACAATCAAGAACAAATATCCACTTCCCAGGATCAACGACCTGTACGATCAGCTCGCTGGATCCTCAATCTTCTCCAAAATGGATTTGAGGTTGGGTTACCATCAAATCAAAATCAGAAACGGGGACATTCCTAAAACGGCCTTTGTTACTCGTTATGGCCAATACGAGTACACCGTCATGTCCTTCGGATTAACCAACGCTCCAGCCACCTTTTCTCGGTTAATGAACTCAATCTTCATGGAGTATTTGGATAAATTCGTCGTGGTTTACCTCGATGATATACTCATCTACTCCAAGAACGAGGAAGAACATGCCGAACATCTAAGGCTAGTGTTGCAGAAACTTCGAGAGCATCGCCTTTATGCCAAATTTTCTAAATGTGAATTCTGGTTGTCAGAAGTGACCTATCTGGGTCATGTAATATCTGGTAAAGGTATTGCTGTTAACCCCGAGCGAGTTCAAGCCGTCCTTAACTGGACTCCACCTGAATCGGTCAAGCAAGTTCGGAGTTTTCTAGGCTTAGCGAGCTATTGTCGTCGCTTTGTCGAGAACTTCTCCAAAGTTGCCAAACCTCTAACCGAACTCCTCAAGAAAGATAAGAAGTTCGAATGGACTCCACAATGTGAGCACAGCTTTCAGGAACTGAAAAGACGCCTGACTTCTGCTCCCGTACTGGTACCGCCAGACTTCTCCAAGGACTTTGTTATCTACTGCGACGCTTCGCGACAAGGACTAGGTTGCATTCTCATGCAAGATCGACACGTAATTGCCTACGCTTCACGGCAATTGCACCCACATGAGGAGAATCATCCCACTCATGATCTAGAGCTTGCAGCCGTAGTCTATGCACTTAAGACCTGGCGACATTACCTCCTCGGTAATCGTTGCGAAATATTCACTGATCACCAAAGTCTGAAGTATATTTTCACCCAACCGGATTTGAATCTCAGGCAGAGACGTTGGGTTGAATTGATCACCGACTTCGACTTAGGAATAACCTACACCCCAGGGAAAGCCAACGTCATGGCTGATGCGCTAAGTCGTAAATCTTATTGTAACAACCTGATGCTACAACAAAGTCAACCGCTTCTCCATGAGGAATTTAGGAAGCTTAACCTTCATATTGTTCCTCAAGGTTTTCTCTCCACCTTGGTGGCAAAACCTACCCTTACGGATCAAATTATCAAAGCACAGAAGGTAGATCCGGGAATCTCCCGCATCAAGAGAAACATTCAGAAAGGAATTGCGAATTGTTTCTCCGTTAATGATCAAGGAGTCGTATACTTCGGGGATCGACTAGTGGTTCCCAAGGTGCGCAACCTGAGGCGATTGATCCTTAAGGAAGCTCATGAATCTCCTCTCACCATTCATCCCGGTAGTACTAAGATGTATCAGGACCTACGCCAGAGGTTCTGGTGGACTAGGATGAAGAGAGAAATTGCTCAGTATATTGCAAATTGCGACGTCTGTCGTCGTGTAAAAGCAGAGCACCAACGGCCTGCTGGCACCCTTCAACCCTTAGCTATTCCTGAATGGAAATGGGATAAAATTGGTATGGATTTCATTACCGGGTTTCCCAGGACCAAGAGAGGGAATAATGCTATTTTCGTCGTGGTCGATCGTCTTTCCAAAGTAGCCCACTTCTTACCTGTTCGTGAGAGTATAACCGCTAGTCAGCTGGCAGACTTATACATCTCCCGTATAGTGTCTCTCCATGGTGTTCCTTTGGAAATTAACTCGGATCGAGGAAGTCTTTTCACCTCTCGATTTTGGGAAAGTTTCCAAAATGCTATGGGAACCCGTCTTTCCTTTAGCACCGCTTTCCACCCTCAGTCGAGTGGTCAAGTGGAACGCGTCAACCAAATTCTAGAAGACATGCTTCGAGCCTCTGTTATCTCATTCGGAATGGACTGGGAGAAGTGCCTTCCATTTGCCGAATTCGCTTACAACAACAGCTATCAATCTAGCTTGGGTAAAGCCCCTTTTGAAGTTCTCTATGGACGACGATGTCGAACACCCCTTAACTGGTCAGAGACCGAGGAAAGACAATTATTTGGCCCGGATATGATTCAGGAAGCAGAAGAACAAGTTCGTATCGTTCGTGAAAAGTTGAAAACAGCCCAATCTCATCAAAAGAGTCAATATGACCGAAAACATAAGGCTATGACCTTCGAGGTTGACGAGAAGGCTTATCTTCGGGTCACCCCTCTGAAGGGAACCCATCGTTTCGGTATCAAAGGCAAATTGGCTCCTCGTTATATTGGACCTTTTCGCATTCTTGCCAAACGAGGAGAAGTTGCCTACCAGTTGGAACTACCTCCGCACCTCTCCAGAGTTCACGACGTCTTCCACGTTTCTCAACTCAGGCGTTGCTTCTCGGATCCTATCCGTGAAGTGGACCACGAAACGCTTGATCTCCAGGATAATCTTACATATCGAGAGTACCCCATTCGTATCCTCGATCAGGCCGAGCGTACCACTCGACGCCAGAACATCAAGTTCCTCAAAGTTCAATGGTCGCACCATTCTGAGGATGAAGCAACTTGGGAAAGGGAGGATCGTCTTCGACTCGAGTACCCCGCTTTCTTCCCGGAGGAACCCAAATCTCGGGACGAGATTCCTTTGAGTGGGGGTGAGTTGTCACAACCTAGCTAGTCATGCATTAGAGTGTTGCATCATGTTTACTCTTTCATCAGAAACTTGAAATGGGGATGACAGAACCCCCAGTCCCCTCTGAAACCAACTAGGGTTACTAAAATAATTTTTCAATGAACCTGAAATGCCCTTCTAAAATGCCCATCATTTTTGTCTTGGTTCAGAACCTCTGCCAAAAATGGTGCACATTTTCCTAGGCCATCCTAGGGTCTTTGAATTAAATCATAAATATTTGAATTTGGGCATTTAAAATAATATAAAATATTTAAATGCTCAAATATCTCAAAACTAAAATGTTTCATGTTGGAAATAATCCAACTATGGGCCAGGAATAGTTTGGTGATTTTTGAACTAGCCTAGGTATTTTATTTAATTCAACAAAGTTGCAGAAGTATTAGAAAAACAGAAAACAGAAAAATATATAAAGGGAGAAGCTTACCTGGGCTCCTCCCTGTGCGGCCCAGCCAGCAGCCGGCCCAGCCCACCTCCCTCCTCTGTCGTCTTCGTCCCGACAGAGGGAGGGGAGTGTGGCCGGCGCGCGCGCGCGCCACCGCGCCACGCCACCTGCTCGCCTGCTTGCCTGCCCTCCCCTCCTCGCTCGACGCCCTGGACGACGCCACGCCTCTCCCCCTGCTCTCTCTCACTCTCCCCCGGCTCTCCTCTCCTCTCCCTCGCTCTCTCTCTCTCACGGCCGAACACCACCGTCGCCGCCGTTCTCCATAGCCATCGTCTCCGGCCACCCCTCGCTCCCCCGACTAGCTCAGAAGCTCCGCCTCGACTCCCTCTTCCTCCCCACCGCTCCACGGGTCCCCGGAAGCCCTGCATCGCCGCCACGTCGCCGTTCCCCTCTTCGGGCTCCGACCGTCGTCGCCGTCGAATTCACCGTCACCAGCGCGTCCCCGAGCCCGCTAACCATCCCTGCAGCTCCGCGGTGAGCCCCCGGATCGTTTCCCCCTTCTTCCCTGGTCTCTTTCGACTTCTAGGCCCTAGCCCCACCTCGGCCGAGAGCTCCACGCCGCCGGCGATGTCGCCGTCGTGGCCACGGTCGCCGTAGCGCCCAACCGAGCACACCATCGTGCTCCCCACCTCACCAGGAGCACGCAGCACGCACCAACGCCTCCCCAAACCCCCTGCAACACTGATCCCGACCGCACCCGAACTCCGGCCGCCGCAGCCGAGCTCGCCGCCATCAACTCCGGCCACCCCGAGCCCAACCACCACCACCAATAGTCGCGGCTCAACCTCAACAACACGTAGATGCCTTCCGCCGTCCATTTGGTTGCCGGAATGGCAAAAAGCACTTTCGCCGCCGTCTCGGGCCTCGCCGGCGTCATGTCGCCGGTGGGGTTTGACTTGTCCGACCTGGGGTTTGACCCCCCAGGGTCACTGACGCGTGGGCCCTGTCGGCCAGGTGGTTAGGTTAGCGCTAACTACTGTTAGTCAACCCCCCCTGACACTGACAGTGGGCCCCAGCGCCACTAACCCCTAATTAGGATTAATTTAATCCTGTTTAACCCCCCCTGTCACTGACGTGTGGGCCCCACACGTCAGGTTTGACCTCAGCCAGCCACAGTTGACCACTGACGTCATGCTGACGTCATGCTGACGCAATAATTATATTTCTGGAATTAAATTAAATCAGGAAATTCCAGAATATTATTTAAACTTCAAAAATTCATAACTTTTATTCTGTAACTCCAAATTGGACAAATTATATATGAAAAATGATCAGAAAAATCCAATCTATCCATCTGTACTATTTTCATGCATGATCAAACAAGTTAAATTGATGTTTTAAGCAGAACAAGGAAAATCACTTTAAAAGGCCATATTTGAATTTGAAATTTGAATCTTTGATTCAAATTTGTTCAAACCCTTCTGGCTTTAGTTGCATTAGCCCAATACACTCATATTGCCATGTTTCATGCATGCATCATATTGTTGCACATTGTTTGGTGATGCTTGTGTATCGATGCCCTTGCGACAGGTTCTGTCCCCGAGGAGTACCGTGATTACCCTAACGAAGAACCGTATCCGTGCATCGAACCATCAGGCAAGCAACCAACCATTTGATCATATCGATACAATCCCATGTTCTCGCTCCTGCTCTCTTTTACTGCATTAAGACAACGCGATTCAAACTGCTGTGTGCTACGGTAGTTGAACCCATTTCCTCTGCATGACCTGTCATTGTCACAGTAACTAGATGAAACTCACTAGCATGTGTAGGAGTTGATTGAGCCATATGTATGTGTTGTTCCTACCTTGCTATGCCTGCTATGCTTAGAGTCGTGTCAGGTCTGGTTCATCTGGGTGATGGGCTAGAGTGAAATGATTATGTCGGTAATGAGAGTGGTGTGGTGAACACGATTTGGTAAAGGTATCGATGAGAGGCCATGTAGGAGTACATGGTGGGTTGTTTCATTGAAGCCGACCTTAAGCACTGAGATCTGTATGCGTGATTTAAGATACAGCTACTACCATGCATTGGGCCCTGAAATATGACCCCGCTCGACTTCTTATTCACCCTAGCTCTCTGTCCAGGAGTTGCAAGTAGTTTCTGGTGTTTGTAGCCTACTGGAGGCCGTGGACAGCGCTGACCGTAGGGGTGGGCTGTGATGCGGTAGGTACGTGGCCGGGTGTACCGAATACCCGTTAGGTATCTCGGGAACCCTGTTCACATCGTTCGGGGCCGTATGGGAAACCTCGGCCGGACTCCCTGCGGATGGAACCTGAATAGGCGATAAACCTGGACTAGAGGCTTAAGTGTTTAGGTAGGTCGTGGTCTACACCCACGTCAGCTTTCGCTTGAAGTCTGCCGAGCACATGTCGTGTGCAGACGCTAAGTGGTGGAAACATGTATGAAGAAGTACACCCCTGCAGGGTTATCATAATCTATTCGAATAGCCGCCTCCGCGGTAAAGGACTACTTGGTTGCCTATACAGTTCATAGACAAGTAAATGGAAACTGTTAAAAGCCTCAAGATAAGTGTGAGTGCCGAGGATGGGTCTTCCGTAGGAAGACGGAGGTGGATCCTCGGTAGTGTATTGAATTGGTGAGTAGTGGACTCGTGTGCGCAAAACCATTTCAAGTTGGAGTATCGTAGGATAGCCTAGCCAAGAGTCAAAGCTGGCTTGCTGCAATAACTCCACCAACCCTTCTTGATACTATGCATGTATGTAGGATCTGATGTAAGTCTTGCTGAGTACCTTTGTACTCATGTTGCTATAATCTACATTTTTACAGAAGACGCTGCAACCCCTTCTGATGGGTTCTATGTAGACGTTGACATCAACGAGTAGGCTAAAGACCCAGGTGGTGACCCTGAGCTTGTGAAGGACCTTGTAGTATAGCTAGGCTTCCCAAGCCTCTTTTATTTTACTAGTTGTCTGTACTCAGACAAGCTACTTCCGCTGCTGGTTTGTATGACTGTATGACTTGTATGTGGGGTCGTGAGACCCGTACCTTTGTGTATGTTATGTATGGCTCACTGAGCCTTAAATAAAGTACTTGTGTCATAGAGTCATGTTATGATGCTTCGTTGTATTTGCACATATCGAGCATATTGTGTGTATGATTGAAATGCTTGGTATGTGTGGGATCTGACTATCTAGTTGTTTATCTTTAGTAGCCTCTCTTACCGGGAAATGTCTCCTAGTGTTGCCGCTGAGCCATGGTAGCTTGCTACTGCTCTGGAACACTTAGGCTGGCCGGCATGTGTCCTTCTTCGTTCCTGTGTCTGTCCCTTCGGGGAAATGTCACGCTTTGAGTACCGGAGTCCTGTTAGCCCGCTACAGCCCGGTTTACCGGAGTCCTGCTAGCCCAGTGCTACAGCCCGGACCCACTTGCTGATGACCGACACGTTCGAAGCTGGGTCATGGATGCCTGTCCCTGTAAGTCTGTGCCACTTTGGGTTTACGACTAGTCATGTCAGCCCGGGCTCTTTATCATATAGATGCTAGCGACACTATCATATACGTGAGCCAACAGGCGCAAACGGTCCCGGGAAAAGGTAAGACGACACCCGTGGGGATACCGTGCGTGAGGCCGCAAAGTGATATGAGGTGTTACCAGCTAGATCGATGTGACATCGAGTCGGGGTCCTGACATTATCGGTGTGACATTTTGGTTGAACTGCACAAAACACTCTTAAAACAAAAGTGTTTTGTGCAGTGCAACAAAAGGTCACAATGGCAACGAGGTGAAGTAGATAACCTTGTTTACACAGAGGTGCAAAGGAAACAATTAGTGGTCAATAACGGTGGATGACACAGAAGCCAACAAAAAGAAGCATCTACCTTATCTAAATGGGAAAGAAAGCAAGACAGTAGCATTTCTCAAACAGTGGCATTGATTAATATTAACATAGAGATTATATTAACAATAAAATTCGTTAAACATGTAATTTGCTTTTAACTGTGGCATTGCATCAATTTTCCAATGGCATTATTAGAGGGTGTTTGTTTACAGGGACATTTTGGTGTAGGGACTAAAAAACTCCATGTCAGTCACATCTAAACCAAACAGGAGGGACTTTTCGGGACTAAAAGTGGGCATTTGGGACTAAAGAAAGAAGACTCCGAGGGAGTCTTTTTGGGACTTTTTCCAACAGTTGCCCCAGCCATGGATCGCACCTTGTTTCTATTAGTTCATTACTAGGGGTAGCATGGTCTTTTATCATGTCATTTAATAACCTCTAGTCCATGTTTAGTCCCTGGAACCAAGCAGGTAGGTACTAGGGAGTTTTTAACCAAACAGGGCCATAGATTAACAACAGCTAATGTGTTGCATGGGACAGTGGACGCACCAGCACCATGTGCATCTACCGATGTACTGTGGTCATGCACAGTCTGTTGCAACAAAGAACAAACAACCAAGGAGCATATTTGTGTTGGTCCTAGTTTTGTTATCTTTAGACACCTTTCCCTATGTGAGCGCAGCAAATCTAGTCCTGCTCAAACTCTATAGCCTTGTCCCTTCCTTTCCTTTTTGAACTAGTACTTTCGCCCCTTCCTTTCCTCTTTGAACCACGTCCTAGATTTATGTGATACAACTTTCCCCACTACTTTCCCCCATTCCTTTCCTCTTTGAACCATGTCCTAGATTCATGCTATACAACTTTCCCCCTTCATTTCCTCTTTGAACCACGTCCTAGATTCATGCTATATACAACTTTTCCCACTACTTTCCCCCACTCCTTTCCTCTTTGAACCACATCCTAGATTCATGGTATACATGCAGCTAGAGAAATGCATGTGGAGTAAGTAAAATATACCTTAAGGTTCTTGGGGCGTGGTTTGGTGGGTGACGGGACGGCGGCGAAGAAGAAGGCTCGGAGGCCCTCCCGCGCCGCCGCTGGGTGGAAAGTGAACAGCAGCGCCGGTAGTGGATTCCCTCCCTCGCTGACGGCGACACCGTTAAGCCTCCTTTCCTTCCCGACGGACGGATCCTGCCGGCTCTTTGAGCAGCAGTGAGGGGAGAGAGAGGCCAACGAAGTCTTGTTTAGATCTGGAGAGGGCGATAGAGTGTGAAGAAAGCAACTACAAGCGCTGAGGATCCAGCGGGAGAGGGCGAGAGAGTGTGAAGAGAGCAACTACAAGCCCTAAGGCTCCAGCGTGTATATATATACTGGAGAGAGAGTGTGAAGTGTGCAAACCCTAGAAAACATTTTGACCAGTCAAAGAATCCTCCTGGCAAAAATTATGCTCAAGTGTAGTTATCGAACCCGAGACCTCAAGTTTGATGAGCGAACAGGCTAACCAGCTACACAACCCTCCCGTTATGTTCAACGAGAGGAAAATAACCTTTTATACATTCATGCATTCGTGTGATAGGCATGTCGTGTTTTTGTGTGTGTGGGGGGGGGAGTCATTAGGATTTCAATCATAATCGTGTCATGTGGCTTTGGTGGTAAGACCATCCACAGTGGTGCAGAAATAATGCAGCCTTAGTTACCTTACCTCTCTCCACGTAGTACGTTGGGTCCCACCAGTCAGAGGGTGAAACAAACAAATTAATAAGAAAAATTAAAAGCGCCAGCGGTGTATCTTACTACCTCACACATCTCGCTACTGCTCGGGAACACTGTCCAATTGATCCCTCTGTTCGCTCACATACTATTTTAAGTGAATCCTTATTATAACATGCACACAAATTTTGGGCACTTGTATTCGACTTAAGTCAGTGTGCCACCGTATCTCGTATACTTACTACTCCCTCCGTCTAGGTGTAATAAGTCACGTTAGAAGGTGCAACGGGACCAAGGTGCGTGCGTGTGCGTGTGTGTGTTTAACAGCATGTGTGTGTTAGAGAGTGTGACAAATCGACCTACTCCTACAGAGATATGGTGTGTAGTGCACGATTTTAGCCGCGAGAGTTGGTGCATCCTCTCGTTTCCGGCCGTGTCCGGTAGGGACATGCGGACAGCAGCCACGCCCGCTCCTGACCAGCCTGGCCCACCCAAAGCCCCTCCACCGCCCGCGCGCGCTTCCCTCCCAAAACGGTCAGCGCCGCTCCAAAGAATCGGTGCCGCATTCATGCCCAGGCAGAGTGGACGCGACCTCTCACTGGCGCAAGAGTGATGGTTGCTTCGTCCGTACAACTTACTGCTGGGTCTATGTGATTTGACGGCTCATTGGTCTTTATTACTGAGGTGGTAGGACTGCTGGATGTCCCACGCTTTCGGCGAAAGGAGGTAGGAGATTACAATTTTCTCTATTCTTGCAGCGGAGGAGTGCAAGAGCAGTGAAAACACGCAGGCTCACTGATTACATGGCCCACCTCACTCTATCACCGTGAGACACCTAACTCTTTACATAGTACTCCCTCCGTTCCTAAATATTACTAGATGAGTCCCCGCTTGTTGCCGTGGAACAGCGGTATATCTCTCTGCGCAAAATTATCGATTTCATAGAACTAAAAAAATCTATAACCGCATGACAAACGTGGTAGCCAAACTAAATAAACTCCATCATCATTTAGATCATCCCACATAAGGAAAAAAGATCAGCCAACTCCTACTGCATAATGGGATTATATTTTTCTTTTTGACATGTTAATGGGACTTAAAAGCTCACTTACATGCATGCTACCGGTGCATGCTTGCATGCAGACATGTTGATGTGATTTAAAACCCACTCACATGCATGTGCCACGGTATATCTGCATGCTTGCATGTGGCTTAGTGCTGAGCCTCTCAACGTCTAGATCAGATGGCTATTATGACTGATTTACTTCATCTAACGGCTACGTCAATTTTGATGATGTGGCTCAAGGAGAGGATAGAGAATTCCTAGTTGTGGGGGCTAGCTATTACTAGTAGATAAGTCTTTGTAGAGATTCCACTAGGTGAACTACATACAGATCAAAATGAATGAATCTACACTTAAAATGCATCTATATACATCTGCATGTGGTTAATGGTGAAATCTCTACAAAGACTTATATTTAGGAACGGAGGAAGTACTAGTATAGTACTAGTACGTACTGTAATTTATCAGCGAGATAAATTTGTACAATGCTATGAAGCTTCCAGCTCCTGTTACATGTATCTTGCATCCAAGGTTGCCCGTTGCAACATTTCATCAAATACAAAGGAGACTAACATGCATGCTATTGCATCTCAATGACTGACAGATCATAGCAAATATGTACTCCCTCCGTTCCAAAATAAGTGTCTCAACTTTGTGCAAACTTTAGTACAAAGTTGTACTACTACTAAAGTTGACACTTATTTTGGAACAGAGGCAGCTAAAGAAAAAAACGATCCATGCAGTCCCTAGCCCTTGAACCGTGAACCCTGACCAGGCTTCAATTTGCTGGCAACGTTCGAGCTTCCTAATAAATGAAGTTTGCAACCTTTTGACCATCGGATCATTTTGTGCAGTTTCACCAAAATCGAGATGAGCATCCCTGTGGCAAAGAAATTGAAGAAGCGTGATTAGAATAAGATTACTAGGACTAGTTGATGAGACATAAACTCATCACAAATACAATACGTAGAAGCCAATAGAGGTATCAGGTATATGCGGGGCAAAGAAGTAGAGAAATATCCATAGGGAGTGATGTGGGCAGCTGGAGCAGTGGTGCAAGCCGGCTGTAAAGGGAGTTGTACCTGAGGGACGTAGCTCGACCTTGAGGAGGGCGGCGGGAGGCGGCAACTGCCCACGTCGTGGCAGTGAGCAAGGGACGAAGGCAACCTCACCGGCTTCGTGAGAGAGAACGGCGGGGACCCCTGATCGGGACGTGCCAACAGTGGGTTTTCACCGTCGGCGACGGACACCACATCTACACTAAGAATCCACGCCTTCCCCAAGCGGACGTGATCTGCCGGGATGTTAGAGATGTGGCCACAGTCGTTTTGTGCGAGAGAGTGTGAAGAGAGCAACCCCAGCAAGCAACCGTGTAGGCTGGCCTGTCCTGACTATGTATATAGTGGAGTGGTTTCCTTTTCTCTCCATATGAACCTATCATATTGCGTACGTGCCACTGAAGAAAAAAAATTATTTATAAATGACGCGGCACCTACTACTCGTTCTCCTATAACCTTGCGCTTGGCATCTCCAAAATATTAACCTTGCAATTGGCTCTTCGCCTCTTCGGGAAGTCGAGCAATAATGGTAGTGTAGTATATATCATTCTGGCTATATGAGACCGAATGAATTGCTGCACATCCACCACGTGGGCGAGGGTCGAGGGGTGAGGGAGAGTGCTACTACATACGGAGCAAAATGAGTGAATGTACACTCTAAAATACGTCTATATACATCAGTGTTTGGAGTATATACTAGTAGTTCATCTTGAAATCTACTAAGGACATAAATATTCCAAACAATATGATATAATCTCTATAACCAAGGTAGTAGGGACGAGGAGTAAACGGAGGGAGTAGTAAACTTTTCTCCTCGTCCTGCGAGCCACCGCATGCATGGGCGAGGGAGGAGCAAGCTTCACCTTATCCTGCGAGCCACCGCGCCCGTGGGCGGGGGAGACGGCATACTAAGCAAGCTTCTCCTCGTTCTGCGAGTTGACGGGACACATCAAAAGTACTCCAGTGTATAGAGCCTTGCCTCTAAGGTAGGCCCCACATGGTTTGCCTCTTTTTTTAATTTAACATAACGCGTCAAGTCGCAATTTGTTTGTTCACCCGTGGTAGATGATCCTCCCTCCACCAAGTGGACAACCAGTACACGTGCCAAATTACCACGTGGGCTGCCTTTTTCGTACAAAAACGAGCTCCACCGTGTACCCGCGCGGGTGTGGTTGGGAAAGAAACGGGAGTACGTGCACCGTGCATGCACCTCTTCTCTTCGTGCACGTCCCCCACCTACGTGGGTGTGTGTGAGAGATACAAACCGTGTTCATGAGTGTTTTTTGTTTTGTGGTGGGGGTGGGGGTGGGGTGGGGGGTTGATTTCGTGAATTATTTGTGGGAATATGTGTCGATGACATCTCAAACAAAATTTTGCATGCAATGTGTGTGAAATGGAGGCCTATCCATATCATACATAGAGGGTCAGGCAATCCACGAGAAGAGAGGGAGGGGTCATAGCTATCGATAGAGTCGAAGAGAGGATCAAGTACGGGTGGGTGCGAGATCGATGAAGAGAGCCATCGAAATTGCGTGTGTGTGTGTGTGTGCAAGTCAAAAATATAGGGCGACTGGCCTACCGGAACGTTAGATGGCACATGTCAAGTTTGTGTGTGGCAGGGAGACATGACTAGAGCGCTTGATGTATCGGTGTGTGTGGGGGCGAGGGGGTGGGGGGAGGGGTAGGCAGAGGCCTAACTATAGAGGTAGAATGACTCGTATATGTGTTGAGAAGGAGAGACCCAGCTATGTCATGAGGGAGATCGGTCGACATCCATACATAACTGAAGGACGGGAAATATGATGGGACAGAGAGAGAGGAGAGAGAGAGGGAGGGAGAGGGAGGGAGAGGGGTAGAGTGCTGGATGGGTGATGGAGTTGCTTCTCGGAGATGTTGGGAGAGGCCTACTAGAAAAACTAAGGGTGGAACTGCAATGTTATCAATAAGAGTGGGGATGTGTTTCTGTGTGTGCCTGTGCGTGATAGATCTGTCGGGACGCATCCATGGATGATGAAGGGGAACCATGTGTTTGGTAAGCAAACCTAACTAGATCGGTAGATCAATTGTTGTTTGCCGGAGGAAGGGAGAGACACAACTAATGAGGTAGATCGATCGATGTGTGGGTAAAAACGAGTTATAAGGACCTAGCTGGCTATATGTATAGCGAGAGATTGGTCAGTGTACGTCCATTTGTTAGAGGCAAATAAGGCCCAGCGAGACGGATAGACAGCGAGAATGGAGCTAGGAGGTGGTGCGAGAGGCCCAACTACTAGCTGGATAGGGGGAGGAGTGTGCGGTTGTGAGATTGATTAAAAGAGGGGTGAGAGTTTACACGTGTGTCTGACAATATGAGAGACACAAGGCAAGGACACATAAAGGAGGAGATTGAAGCTGTGTGTGTATGATGTAGGCAGGCATCGCTGGAGAGGTTTATCGATCGGTGTGTGTCGGAAAGGAGTTGTGGAGACTCTGGGAGAACGACCTAAAGGAAAAAATGAATGTGCCCGGTGGATAGAATGCCGAGGGAGGGGGAGGGCGAGGAGGGCGTGTGCATGCACGAGAGAAAGTTAGTGGTAGCTACAAAGGTTAGAGGACTGTGTGGGTGTAAGAGACTAACAAAGATCATAATTTGATATGAAAGCGGATTCATATATTTGAATAGGAGATCATAGTGTTTTGAACATTGCATGCATGAATATAGCGGTGATACACGTGCTGTGCACATGTTATACCATAATGTGATAATGCATGGCGTTTGCAACTCACAGCTAAATGTCGAACAATCTAAACCATACTATACATCAAACAATCTCACATTTTATTTGAATTTGTGATAATGTGCGGCGTTTGCAGCTTACAACTAAATATCGAGCAATCTAGACAATACTATATATCGAACATTCTCACATTTTATTTGAATTTGTGGTAATGTGTGGTGTTTGCAACTCACATCTAAATACTTGTAGGCGTAGGGGTCGGGCCACCATACATAATGTGATAAACACATTATACATATGAGACATGGTTGAGATTATGAAGATCTAGCTAGAGCTAATGTAATGTGATTTGAAATCAAAATAAAGTGGATTCAAAAAATCTAGTTCGAGTTCATATAGTTCACATAGTTCATATGTAACTCGAGACTAATCATGTGGTGTGTTGTGAAGATAATACACAAACGATGGTTTAACTTGACAATAATGATGATTGTAGATCTTATTAAAACAGAGAAACAAATTCAAATGCTTTGACTTCACAACAATCATTACTGTAGATCTTATTCAAATTTAGTTCATATTGAAGCGGTAGTATATACGTTTGGAATGCACTAAAATGTTCATTTGAGTAGTAGGTTGCATGCATTACACACGTAGCGAAATATTTTAATTGAACATAACATGAATTCAATGTTTTGAATGACATTTGTAGTGCGCATTGATTTGGTACAGTACACGTTAGGCTTGTCCGGAAATTTCAACCCGCGCCTTGTTAGCCCAAAATATTTAAGATATATCTTTGTCTCGTTGTGCTCCGACAACTCCCTCCATTCAACCCGTGCCTTGCTATTCCGAAATTACAACGCGCGCGAAAACTCCCACCTCCTGTGAAATCCCGACACGCGAAATGCCTGTAGTACCCCTGAACCGAAAGAACCGCCTCAAATCGGTGATAGGTACTTTCGTAACTTACCCCACATTTCGGACAAGTGCGTCTCTAAGCCATGGTTCCCCACTGCCATCCCATCCGCCCACCCATTCATACACCGAGGTCGCGAAAACCCGCGATGAAACCCCACACCCTGCTCCGTCCACCACCCAGCTGGAGCTTCTTCCCCAACGACGTCGTCCACAGCAACACCTCGACGTCCCTCATCCACCGTACCGGATGAGGATCCATCGTCGATCTCATCGTCCCGCCGGTTCAGCCACCCAGTCCTCCACCTCCAAGGAGCTGCCCCGACATTCCCCTCGTCTTTCGCACCACCTCCATTCCCACACCACCGTCTTCACCTGCACCACCGGAAGAGCATCATCATCACCGTTTCCTCGAATGAAGCTGTGGCCTAATCGGTGAAACCAAAGAGGTTGTACACTAATCGCCGCATTTTCTTCTTGATTTGATCTCACGGTGCTGCCGGCGCTCGGTCCCGAGCCGACACGGTGCGGCTCCATCCACGGCGGCATCGCCGGCCACTTCCTCCACGGCGTCACTCCCTCGGCGGCGACGTCCACATCAATAGGAGTTGCTGCTGCTTTAGCTCTCGCTCGCGCTGCTGCTCTGCTCTTGCTCTCGGTCCCCTGCCTGGTCTGCTCTTGCTATTGCTCTTGCTCGCGCTGCTGCTCTCGCTCTTGCTCTTGCTTGCGATGCTGCTCCGATTTGGCTACACTTCAGTCGACTGAATCGACTTTTGGGTCAGTCGATTTCCAAGGGGTGGGCTCGCCGGGGTGAAGGAAGAACTAGACGCAGCGGGGAGGGGGGCTCGCCGGAGAGGTACCCCACTATCTATCTTAGGGTTCAGGATGGGGGCGGTGG
>NC_041381.1:208706942-208714972 GCF_002162155.2 Triticum dicoccoides | reverse complement strand
GGGCATTGGCGGGGCGGTGGCATGGGGATCGCCGGAAAAAAAGCTCGGCACGGGGGGGCCTAGAGGGATGGCCGGGGCGGCGGTGGGGTGGCGGTGGGGAGTGTTTTCGGGGCAGGCAGGGCGGCGCACCGCCGGCCGCGGGCGGCGGGGTGCTGCTGTTTGGCCGGTGGTGGCTGGCAGCTCAGGGGGGGTGGAGGTTGAAGATGAATGGCAGGCCCTTGATTTCGTATCCAACGGCTGCAAAATCGACTGACCAGAGATGAAAAAGTCAGTCGACCGACGTGTAGCCTCACCTTGCTAGTGCGTTCAGTTTTGACAGCAAAATTCAGTTTCGACAGCAAAATTCAGTTTGGACAGTTAGGTTCAGTTTCGACAGTTAAGTTCAGTTTCGACAGTTAAGTTCAGAGATGAGCAGCTGATATATTTTACATCTAGCACTTTGTGGTTATGTATTTTACGTCATGTATTGGAGATGATATTAGAATTCCACTCAGGTTAACGTTGTTCATTGTCTCTCTTGTCCTGCTTTAGCCTCGGCGTCGTACAACTCACCGGAGCTGCTCCAACGATGAAACCCTCCATCACAGCGGAGCAGTACCTCGGGCTCCATCTCCAGACGCCTAAGATCTTCTTCCCCTCCTCTGACAGCAAAGTCAGCCGGAGCATCCTCACCGGCCAACCCAATCATGCTGAGATCGACATGGCTTCGCCAAAGAGGTTGTACACTTGTTGCATCTCTTTTTTACTCTACATGTTATATATATTGTCCACTGAGCACACGGATTTGTTCCTTTAGTGTCTCCTTGAAAGAAAAAACGTAGAAATTTTAATTTTCACTTGTCCTCCTTTTCAAATTCCTATTCATGAAGCACAAGACTAAGAGATAGTAGCATAATAGCATTATAACCGTACATTTTCTTGTGGTTTGACTTAATCTCACCATGCTTCTTTGCATCCTATGATCTTCCAATTATTGTGAATCAAACACCCAAATTGGCAGAAATCCTGTGTTTTTAAATTCTCTGTTTTGCACGTGCATTCCTATCCAATTCCTGTCTATTTCCTATCCCTGCATTATTGGAATCCTCCAATTCAAACGAGCCCTTACAGAATTACTTCTCTTACAGATAGTTGTCAAAGAAAACCTTGAGTGGTTTGTCCCGGTCCCGCTGCGCCATCGTCCACCCCAGCTCAGCTGCTCCAACGACAGAAGGGTCCAGCAGAGCAGGGATCCGGCCTCCAGACTGTCTTTCGCCGCTTCACATCTTCTTCCCCGCCGCTGGCAGCCATGAAAACTGCATTACCATCATCAACCGAGCAGATGACCTCGAGGACTACACGGGTCCGCAAGAGAGGTCACACTCTTTCGTGTCTGCTTACGTTATGCATCGCTTAATATTACATGCTACTTTATCGTCCTGTTCACCGATTAGACTCTAAGTCAGCTCCAAATTAATGGTCAAACTTGAGTTTTTAAATGGTTGTGGGGTACATATCGGGGCCGCTATCAATAGTATCTATCTACTATCTGGTTAATCTCTGGTGTCTACTATGAGTTTCATGTTGGGTCAGAAACAAACAGTAAAGAAGCTATTATCTTTATTTATTAACTGAAGCCATTATCTGCCTGCTATTATTGGTTTTGGGTCTATCCACAGGTTGCTACCATCACTCTGGACTTCTGCATGCACTCCTTACATAATCTCACTATGTTTTATTCCTATGCATGACAGTTATTGTAAACAATGGAACTGAACATGTAGAGCAAAAGAGACGAGCCTTCCGTGTCAATATAATTTCATGCAGACGTCGCTCCATGGTAGGCGCAAAGGCAGCCCCCCCTCCACGCATTTCGGATTGTAATCGAGAGGAAGATATCTGTTCTGAGGGGATTCAGAAGGAGAAGATAACTCCTATTTACCCCCTGAGGTCTTCGCTCTAACTTGGCATGCTGATGTTGGTTATATCATGAATATGGTGTCTTGCATTGCTTACTTTATACATCAAATATGTCATCTGCTTAGTTTAGACATCCTTTGTTTTAATGCCATTTGTTTAGTTTATTCATCGTTTATGTGAATTATGCAACGCTACATTGTTTAGCCAGGCATCATATATGTGAATTTTGCAATGCCATCCTGCTTAGCCAGTCATCTTATATGTAAATTATATCAGGCCATCTTTTTTTTCATTACATATTTCATTCGTCAACAGTGTTAATACATTCAACTGCTCTTCGTGTGCATCAGCCATTTGACACGGTGATGGCAAATTCTGGAGTGAAAACAAGGTCTTCTGAGCAGACTATGCTATCTGACGAAGCACATATCTCGCTGGTTACGGATAGCTCCTCAAAGGAGGATTCAGAGACAGATGACCAGTCCTATTCCCCCCCAAGGTGTATGCTCTAACTTGGCAGGGTTATGTTGCTCATATCGTGCGTATGGTGTCTCGCATTGCTATGCCATTTGATTAGTTTAGACATGCTTTGTGTGAATGCCACCTGTTCAGCGTCTAATTACCATATATGTGAATTATGCATTGCCATCTTGTTGCAAGACATTATATATGTGAATTATACAATGCTATCTTGTTGCAAAGGCATTATATATGCGAATTATGCAATGCCATGCTGTTTAGCCAGTCATCATGTATGTGAATTATATCATGCTATCATTTTTTTGTATTACGTGTTCCATTTGTCGACAATGTTTGTATATTCAACTACTCTTCCTGTGCATCAGCCATTTGAAGCGGTGATGGAAGTATCTGGAGTGAAAACAAGGTATTCAGAGCAGACAATGCTACCTGCTGAAGCACACATCTTGCTGGCTACAGAGAGCTCCTCATAGGAGGATTCAGAGACTGATGACCAGTCCTATTTCCCCCCTGAGGTCTATGCTCAAACTTGGCAGGGTTATATTACCCATGTCATGCATGTTGTCTTGCATTGCTTAGTTTTTACATCATATATAGATTGCCATCTGCTTACTTGCTTACTATATAAATCATATATTTGAATTATAGCATGCCATCATGTTTACATAGTACATACACATCATCTATCTGAATTATGGCATGGCAACCCATTTAATAAAGACATCATATAGTTATATCATCTCATCCTGTTTAGTGTTTACAGTCATCATATTTAGAATTATGGCATTCTATCCATGAATGTATGTGAATTATGGCATGCCAACCTATTTAATAAACACATTATATAGTTATGTCATGTCATCCTGTTTACATAGTCTCATATTTTAAACTATGTCTTTCCATCTTTTTTAGTTAGCCATCATAATGTGAAATTGTGTCATGCTATCCTGTTTAGTTAGCCATCATATATGTGAAAATGTGTCATGCTATCCTGTTTGGTTAGACAACATAAATATGAATTATTTCATGCCCTCTTTTATTCCCCACTATCCATTGCACCTGTCTATCATACAATGTCTATACTTTCAATTACTTTTCTTGTTTATCAGCCATTTGAATTGGAGAGCGTGATGGCAGTATCTAAGGGAGTAACAACACGGTCTTCAGAAAAGATTGTGCTACCAGTTGATGCAGATAGAACCACGGTTGTACTTGCCCAAGGACCAAATCCACCACACATAACTCAGACTCTCGCAGATTGTACCCCTACCCAGTTGGATAGAGAACCAGCTACACCCCTTTTAACCCCAACCCCGGCAGATAGTAACCCAGTTCCAGTTGACACAGCACCATCTCCACCACAGAGCACCCAAACACGAGCGGTTAGTAAGGGAACTGGATGCCCAACTCAACACTTAAAGGAGAAGAAGATTTGTTCTCAGGTCAGGTTCTGTAGCTATTGTTCATACTCCTTTGCTCTTGCATTACTGTATTTACTCATACCAACTATTTTCAAATTTGAAGGATGGAATTGAAACTCCAATGGTGCAACAGGTATGTTTTAAACCTGTTTCTTTAACTAGTTTGCTGTTGTAACCTGCTCTATGTTGATTTCAGTTTCAATTGAATAAACAGTTATGTTCTCATGTCATGCACATTACAAGTGTTGTTATTGCTCTATAGTTACCCACACTTATCTGTCTATTCTACTTTGTCTTGAACAAATATTATTTGAACTGTGTCTCTATCTTGATTTGGCAACAAAAACTAGAATGATATAGACCATAAAGTGACCATGGCACATAGATATATGTTTGTTTCATGTTGTTATCCTGTCCACTTTACTACTGAACTCATTTACCAAAATGAGTTTCATATACAACATGGTAAACATGTGATGTGTCTGCTTGTTTCTCTTTTAGAATGCGGACAAAATATTGGAGAACAGTACCGTGTTATCCAATGGTAAAGGAAGTAATGCAGATAAGGTTCAAGATAGTGAGACATCCCTGTTGGTCTCCAAGAAAGCTGATAAAAACTATCTTGACGACAGTGAGGGAACCCAAAAGTCATGTCTTGATGTAGTGTTCGAGTTACTGGCCACTACTGCTGGCACAAGCTCTTTGAACTCGCTGCCTGAATCAGTTCGTCTTCTTGAGTCTCAACTTCAAGTTGAAAGACATCGATCAGATGTGCTGCGACAGGAAGCTGAAGGACTGAGGAAGTCCCTGCAGAATTCAGATGCATATTTTTCTCGTGCAACAGCAAGCGCTGGAGGATTTAAGCGCCAAACAAGAGAAAGTTAATAAGCTTGCTAAGCATCTTGCCAGCATTATGGGTACCCAGGATATTGTTTCTTGAGATCTTCTGAAGTGGTTTCAGTTCTGGATTTGTTTTGCTGCGGCGTTTATTTGTGCTAGTCGCCAACTTTGACAACCAGTGTATATGATATGCTACTTTGTTCCCTATATTTGCACTGGTGGCGAACTTTGATGCCCAGTGGATGTAATATGTGTAACAGCCGTGATAGCCTAGCATAAGTTGTTTGCTTATTTATTTCCTTGTTGTCTTGTTTATTTGTTTGCTTGTAGTCAGTGCAGTTCTTTTTAAAACTAGGCCACAATAACCATGGGCTAATATTTACTATAGTGACACTGGGCCTCCTCCGGGCCATAGAAACAGTGGGCCTTCTACGGGCCATAGAAACAGTAGGCCTTCTACGGGTCGTAGAAACAATGGGCCTTCTACGGGCCATAGAAACAATGGGCCTTCTATGGGCCGTAGAAACAATGGGCCTTCTACGGGCCGTAGAAACAATGGGCCTTCCACGGGCCCTATCATCAATGGGCCTTATACGGGTCGTATGACCATAACGGGCCATCGTTAATAGGCCGTATTTGATGATGCTATGAAAATGGCCCAACGTATTAACGGACCACAAACGGGCCGATGTAACCACGGGCTGAATTTGGCCCACAAGCAGAAAATGACAGTAACTGGCCGTAAGTAAATGAATGCTGGAAATGAGCCCAAGAATAAATGGGCTCTGAGAAGGCCGAAAGATAACATTTGCTGGAAACGGCCCAACTGAATAACGGGCCCTTAATGGGTATAAAGTGATATGTTGTTCATTACGGGCCAGTTTCACCACGGGCCGTTAGTGGGTGTAAAGTGATACACTGTTCATTGCGGGCCAGTTTCACCACGGGCCGTTAATAGGCCAAGAGTTACATAGGGCCTCATATGGGCCAAAAGACGTCATGGGCCATACATGGGCCAGAAGTGAAAACAGGCTGGAATCATATTGGATGGCCCAAATGACGCTACTGGGCCTAATTCGGGTAGGGCGTAATGGGCCTTGGGTTAGCGGGCTGTAAATGGGCCATATGCGAACAGGCCGTTAACAGGCTTTCCATGGGCCGGCCCGCCACCTTTTGACCAAGTCAAATGGGCCAGCCTTTTCACAGGAATGGGCCTCTGTTGGGTCGTGCCACGTGTCGACGTATCATATGCGCCTTCTGTCCAATGAGTGGATGACATCTGTCCCAACGGTGAGCCGACATGTGTTTCCTCCAGCCAATGATGATTTTACACATGGAAAATCCCCATTGGTCGGGGCTATTAACGGGTTATCGGATCCAAAACCCGACCCGATAGCTTAACGGTGTTCTGTTACGGTGGATGCCACGTGTCGGTCACCCTTGACGAAAGCAGTTCTGTGACGCGCGATTTATCCTCATGGAAGTGGACACTTCCATGATGATAATTTTGGTAATGTCATCGAACACTTCTACGACATCACAGGTATGACTATCTTGATTCTGTCATAAATTTGTCATGGATGTACATGCATGACAAAAAATGCGACCTACTGTGACAAACACGTATCATCATGGAAGTGTATTTTTTTGTAGTGGTGAGACATGTGTTCGGCTCCACCGCTGATGAGTGTGCAGCCTGCGGGGCGGGGTCCATCCCTCCGGCCTTAGGGAACGAAGCCTACTCCGGATTTAGGTCCGGGGCTACTGCAGGGGTGATATCCCGAGCATTGTCCGACAGCAGATCTAATCCGTGCTCATCGTGACTGTTCGGTGCTCCTAGCACAGGCCCAAATTCGTCGAAGATCAAGTCTCTGTGAAGGTTCGTCGTGTAGTTCAAGTTTCCGAACCTGGCCTGGTAGCCAGGGGCGTAGCTGTCGATCTGCTCCAGATGGCCAAGCGAATTGGCCCGCAGTGCGAAGCCGCCGAACACGAAGATCTGTCCGGGGAGAAAAGTCTCGCCTTGGACCGTGTTGTTGACGATTGAAGGCGCCATCAAGCCATGCAGCGATGACACGGAGGAACTCTCAATGAAAGTACCAATGTCGGTGTCAAAACCGGCAGATCTCGGGTAGGGGGTCCCGATCTGTGTGTCTTAGGCTCATGGTAACAGGAAGCAAGGGACACAATGTTTACCCAGGTTCAGGCCCTCTCGATGGAGGTAAAACCCTACTTCCTGCTTGATTAATATTGAAGATATGAGTAGTACAAGAGTAGATCCACTAGTAGAAAAAGGGCCTATTGTCCCGGTTGGTGAGGGCCTTTAGTCCCGGTTCATGAACCGGGACTAAAGGATCGGTACTAATGCCCTGACCCCTTTAGTCCCGGTTCAATCCAGAACCGGGATAGAAGGGCCTCCACGTGGCCTGTCCCCTAAGCCCAGGCAGGAGGGCCTTTGGTCCCGGTTGGTGGCACCAACCGGGACCAATAGGCATCCACGCGTCAGAGTTTATGTGGTTGTGGTTTTTGTTTTTTTTTTGAAAGGGGGGGGGGTTTTGGGGGTTTTGGGGGGTTAATTTAGGTGTTTCATATATTGTGCTATAGCTAGCTAATTAATAGAGAGAAGTGTCCTCTCTTTTGTCCGTGCTTGGTCGACGCTACGTACCATACATACATACGTATAGAGAGGACTAGCTAGACACGCTAGCTAGCTAGTAAGCAAACAAAAGATCGTCATGAACATATATGCATACAGAGAGAAGTGATATCGACCACCTCTCCTTCTCCGAGAGATTGGTCGAACAAACAAGTTCTCGTATATCTATCTGACACTACCGGCTACATATATACAATAATTATCTTTTACAAATATATAATCTCCTAAAATACGGACGCGTGGTCCACATAGTATTCTCCGTCTTCAGCGATCACATGGTCAAGAAAGAATGCCGCCAATTCCTCTTGAATTGCTCGCATGCGATCTGGTGCTAGGAGTTCATCCCGCATCCGAAACATCTAATTTTAAGAAGGGGGTCAATACATATATATATATGAATGAATGAAACTCAACACAAATGATGGTAATAAAATAAAATTGTGAATATTGTTATTTACGCACTTCATATTGTTTGTCGGAGTAGCCCCGCTCACAGGTCGTGTGGCGGATGGACTCGCAAATGTAGTATCCACAGAAATCATTCCCTTGTTCCTGCCACAACCACTTTACAAGAAATAGAGGTCAATCAAACTGATAATTAGCAAGCATGCTAAATGGTATTGATGAAACTAGCGCTTGAATCACTAGGAGATGCCTGGAATATGCTACTATATAGTACTTACTTTCGGGTGCCTAAATTGCAGCTTCTTCGGTAGTCCCGGAGCTTTTTTGGTGAA
>NC_041381.1:208678295-208705818 GCF_002162155.2 Triticum dicoccoides | reverse complement strand
AACCGGGACTAAAGGGGGGCATTAGTCCCGGTTGGTGCCACCAACCGGGACCAAAGGCACCCTTTAGTCCCGGTTGGTGCCACCAACCGGGACCAAAGGCCTTGTGCTGCCCCGCGCCAAATGTTTAGTCCCACCTCGCTAGTTGAGAGGGAGCCGCACCAGTTTATAAGGTGCGGTGCGGCTCCCCTCTCGAGCTCCTCTCTAAAGCAGGCTTTCGGGCCTAACTCTGCCATCTGTGCCTGTGGGCCTACTGGGCCTTCCACGGGCCTGAATCCTGGCCCATAGGGTTTTCTGGTCGTATTCAGGCCGTGGGGGCCCAGTAGGTGGCATTTTTTTTGTTTTTTTGTTTTATTTGTTGCTTTATTTAGTTTATTTTGGTTTTGGTTTATTTTTCTTTTGGTCTTTTGCTTTATTTTTTAATTCTTTTTGCTTTTAGTTTTAGAAAAATTATAAACTTTCTGTTAGTGCCATTAGTTTTCAAATCTGAATACTCTTTTTTTGTTTTCTTTGTTGCTTTATTTATTTTATTTTGTTTCTACTTACAACAAAATACTTATTGTTGCTATTTTTATTTTTTTTCAGTTTTTTGTTCTGTTTTCTGCATTATTTAGTTGTTGTTGTTTTTTGCTTTATTTTTTAATTCTTTTTGCTTTAGTTTTAGAAAAATTATAAACTTTCTGTTAGTGCCATTAGTTTTCAAATCTGAAAACTCTTTTTTTGTTTCCTTTGTTGCTTTATTTATTTTATTTTGTTTCTACTTACAACAAAATACTTATTGTTGCTATTTTTATTTTTTTTTCAGTTTTTTGTTCTGTTTTCTGCATTATTTATTTTTTGTTGTTTTTTGCTTTATTTTTTAATTCTTTTTGCTTTTAGTTTTAGAAAAATTATAAACTTTCTGTTAGTGCCATTAGTTTTCAAGTTTGGAAACTCTTTTTTTGTTTTCTTTGTTGCTTTATTTATAAACCAGTGTGAGCGCCCTTCGGTTGGCGAGGTTTTAAAATTCATAGTTTTCAAATGAACTCTGAAAAAGTTGGCATAGCATGTGCATGTAAAAAACGGACAATGGTATCATACTCGTCTGTTACAAAGTTGGCATGTTATCATCATAATAGTTGCGGGAGAAAGTCTTCACTTTTTCTTCGCTTGTGTCGTTTGCTTATTGCGCCGTAACCATGGATAATCTTCATCGTTTATCAGGATGCTTGGGTCAGCCTTGACTTTGAAGGGGGAATTTCATGAAACTTTTCATACTCTTCAGACATGTCTGTCTTGCCCTCCACTCCCAGGATGTCCCTTTTTCCTGAAAGAACTATGTGGCGCTTTGGCTCATTGTATGATGTATTCGCTTCCTTATCTTTTCTATTCCTCGGTCTGGTAGACATGTCCTTCACATAGATAACCTGTGCCACATCATTGGCTAGGACGAATGGTTCGTCAGTGTACCCAAGATTTTTCAGATCCACTGTGGTCATTCCGTACTGTGGGTCTACATGTACCCCGCCTCCTGACAGATTGACCCACTTGCACTTAAACAAAGGGACCTTAAAATCTACTCCGTAGTCAAGTTCCCATATGTCTGCTATGTAACCATAATATGTGCCATTTCCATTGTCGGTTGCTGCATCAAAGAGGACACCGCTGTTTTGGTTGGTGCTCTTTTCATCTTGGTCAATCGTGTAAAATGTATTCCCATTTATCTCGTATCCTTTCCAAATCATTACAGTCGAAGATGGTCCCCTGGACAACAAGTACAGCTCATCACAAACAGTGTTGTCACCTCTGAGACGTGTTTCCAACCAACTGCTGAAAGTCCTGATGTGTTCACATGTAATCCAGTCGTCGCACTGCTCCGGGTGTTTGGAGCGCAGACTGTTCTTGTGTTCATCGACATACGGGGTCACCAAGGTAGAGTTCTGTAGAACTGTGTAGTGTGCTTGAGACCAAGAATATCCGTCCCTGCATATTATTGAGTCCCTTCCAAGCGTGCCTTTTCCAGTCAGTCTCCCCTCATACCGCGATTTAGGGAGACCTATCTTCTTAAGGCCAGGAATGAAGTCAACACAAAACCCGATGACATCCTCTGTTTGATGGCCCATGGAGATGCTTCCTTCTGGCCTAGCGCGGTTACGAACATATTTCTTTAGGACTCCCATGAACCTCTCAAAGGGGTACATATTGTGTAGAAATATGGGCCCCAGAATGACAATCTCGTCGACTAGATGAACTAGGACGTGCGTCATGATATTGAAGAAGGATGGTGGGAACACCAGCTCGAAACTGACAAGACATTGCGCCACATCACTCCTTAGCGTTGGTACGATTTCTGGATCGATCACCTTCTCGAGATATTGCATTGAGGAATGCACATAGCTTCACAATGGCTAGTCGGACGTTTTCCGGTAGAAGCCCCCTCAATGCAACCGGAAGCAGTTGCGTCATAATCACGTGGCAGTCATGAGACTTTAGGTTCTGGAACTTTTTCTCTGGCATATTTATTATTCCCTTTATATTCGACGAGAAGCCAGTCGGGACCTTCATACTGAGCAGGCATTGAAAGAATATTTCTTTCTCTTCTTTCGTAAGAGCGTAGCTGGCAGGACCTTCATACTGCTTCGGAGGCATGCCCTCTTTTTCGTGCAAGCGTTGCAGGTCCTCTCGTGCCTCAGGTGTATCTTTTGTCTTCCCATACACGCCCAAGAAGCCTAGCAGGTCCACGCAAAGGTTCTTCGTCACGTGCATCATGTCGATCAAAGAGCGGACCTCTAGGTATTTCCAGTAGGGTAGGTCCCAAAATATAGATTTCTTCTTCCACATGGGTGCGTGATTCTCAGCGTCATTCAGAACAGCTAGTCCGCCGGGACCCTTTCCAAAGATTACGTGTAAATCATTGACCATAGCAAGTACGTGATCACCGGTACGCATGGCGGGCTTCTTCCGGTGATCTGCCTCGCCTTTGAAATGCTTGCCTTTCTTTCGACATTGATGGTTGGTCGGAAGAAATCGACAATGGCCCAGGTACACATTCTTCCTGCAGCTTGCCAGGTATATACTATCGGTGTCAAGTAAATAGTGCGTGCATGCGTGGTATCCCTTGTTTGTCTGTCCTGAAAGGTTACTGAGAGCGGGCCAATCGTTGATGGTCACGAACAGCAATGCCTTTAGGTTAAATTCCTCCTGTTTGTGCTCATCCCACGTACGTACACCATTTCCATTCCACAGCTGTAAAAGTTCTTCAACTAATGGCCTTAGGTACACATCAATGTCGTTGCCGGGTTGCTTAGGGCCTTGGATGAGAACTGGCATCATAATGAACTTCCGCTTCATGCATATCCAAGGAGGAAGGTTATACATACATAGAGTCATGGGCCAGGTGTTGTGATTGCTGCTCTGCTCCCCGAAAGGATTAATGCCATCCGTGCTTAAAGCAAACCATACGTTCCTTGGGTCCTTTGCAAACTCATCCCAGTACTTTCTCTCAATTTTTCTCCACTGCGACCCGTCAGCGGGTGCTCTGAACTTCCCGTCTTTCTTACGGTCCTCACTGTGCCATCGCATCAACTTGGCATGCTCTCCGTTTCTGAACAGACGTTTCAACCGTGGTATTATAGGAGCATACCACATCACCTTCGCAGGAACCCTCTTCCTGGGAGGCTCGCCGTCAACATCACCAGGGTCATCTCGTCTGATCTTATACCGCAATGCACCGCATACCGGGCATGCGTTCAGATCCTTGTAGGCACCGCGGTACAGGATGCAGTCATTAGGGCATGCATGTATCTTCTCAACCTCCAATCCTAGAGGGCATACGACCTTCTTTGCTGCGTATGTACTGTCGGGCAATTCGTTATCCTTTGGAAGCTTCTTCTTCATTATTTTTAGTAGCTTCTCAAATCCTTTATCAGGCACAGCATTCTCTGCCTTCCACTGCAGCAATTCGAGTACGGTACCGAGCTTTGTGTTGCCATCTTCGCAATTGGGGTACAACCCCTTTTTGTGATCCTCTAACATGCGATCGAACTTCAGCTTCTCCTTTTGACTTTCGCATTGTGTCCTTGCATCGACAATGACCCGGCGGAGATCATCATCATCGGGCACATCGTTTGGTTCCTCTTGATCTTCAGCAGCTTCGCCCGTTGCAGCACCATCGTGCACATCGTCTAGTGCATCTTGATGTTCAGTAGCATCACCGTATTCAGGGGGCACATAGTTGTCATCGTACTCTTCTTCCTCGCCGTCTTCCATCATAACCCCTATTTCTCCGTGCCTCGTCCAAACATTATAGTGTGGCATGAAACCCTTGTAAAGCAGGTGGGTGTGAAGGATTTTCCGGTCAGAGTAAGACTTCGTATTCCCACATATAGGGCATGGACAACACATAAAACCATTCTGCTTGTTTGCCTCAGCCACTTCGAGAAAATCATGCACGCCCTTAATGTACTCGGAGGTGTGTCTGTCACCGTACATCCATTGCCGGTTCATCTTCGTGCATTATATATAATTAAGTGTGTCAAAAATCATTACAGAACATCATGAATAGATAATTAAGTGACCAAATTAATAGAAGTTCATCATCACATAAAAACCAAAGTAGATACATAGTTCTCATCTAACAACATAAAGCTCTGCAGAGCATCTAAATTAATTAAACCATACATTGAAACTATGTAAAACATTTCAATGCGAAAACAAATGCGATCATAATCGCAACCAAGGTAACAACTGATCCAACGGCATAATGATACCAAGCCTCGGTATGAATGGCATATTTTCTAATCTTTCTCATCTTCAAGCGCATTGCATCCATCTTGATCTTGTGATCATCGACGACATCCGCAACATGCAACTCCAATATCATCTTCTCCTCCTTAAGTTTTTTTATTTTTTCCTTCAAGAAATTGTTTTCTTCTTCAACTAAATTTAACCTCTCGACAATAGGGTCGGTTGGAATTTCCGGTTCAACAACCTCCTAGATAAATAAAATCTATGTCACGTTGGTCGGCGTAATTTTCATAAACAATAAATGAACCAATAGTTATGAAAAGATAATATATACCACATCCGAATCATAGACAGGACGAGGGCCGACGGGGGCGGATACCAAAACCATCGGCGCACTATATAAGATGCAATAATAAAAGTAAGAAAATAATACAAGTATCTATCTAAACAAACAAGTAATAATATTTTTCCTTTCAGAAAGAAGATAAGAACAAGAGGCTCACCACGGTGGTGCCGGCGATGAGATCGGCGCGGGTGATCGACGGCGGTGAAGACGGGGACGGGGCGTGACGGACCGCTAAACCTAGATAAATATTGACGAAAATGGAGCTTGGCAGTCGAGCTTGGAGAGGAGAAACCTTAAGTAGTGTGGCTCGGGCATTCCATCGAACACCTTGTGTGCATAGGAGGTGAGCTAGAGCACCACCAAGCCCTCTCCCCCTCGGCCAGAAAAAACAGAGCAGTGTGCTCTGCTCTTGCGCGAGGGGCTATATATAGGCACCACTATTGGTCCCGGTTGGTGGCATGAACCGGGACTAAAGGTAACCCTTTTGGTCCCGGTTCATGCCAACAACCGGGACCAATAGTGGTGGGCCAGGAGCCAGGACCATTGGTCCCGGTTCGTCCCACCAACCGGGACCAAAAGGTCCGGACGAACCGGGACCAATGGCCCACATGGCCCGGCCGGCCCCCTGGGCTCACGAACCGGGGCAAATAGCTCCATTGGTCCCGGTTCTGGATTGAACCGGGACTAATGGGCTAAACTGGCCTGGACGAAAGCCCAGTTTTCTACTAGTGATCTACCACGAGATCGTAGAGGCTAAACCCTAGGAGCTAGCCTACGATGATTATGATTGTAGTTGTGATCGGCCTTCTAAGGACCAACCTCTCCGGTTTATATAGACACCGTAGAGGGCTAGGGTTTACATGGAGTCGGTTACAAGGAAGGAAACACAATATCCGGATCACCAAGCTTGTCTTCCACGCAAAGGAGAGTCCCATCCGGACACGGGACAGGGTCTTGAGTCTTGTATCTTCACGCTTCAATAGTCCGAACGATGTATATAGTCCGACTATCCGGATACCCCCTAATCCAGGACTCCCTCAGTCACTCTCTCCAACCCGTCTCACTCTTTCGATCGCACAGCGACCCTATGTGATCGGTTGACCTTGCTTCCTCCCACGCACAAAATATATCTACATGTTTGTGACTGGATCATCTCTCAAGCTCTACCTTAAAACCCTCACCCTTGCTAAAAGCTCAATAGGACAATATCTCTCCGGAGCATATATAATTGTTCAATGAATGTCGGACCACACTCACTTTGTCTCTCTATCTATATGTCTCTCGATTGACCTCGCTTTCTCACACCGTATCTTCCACGCGTTGAAGCTACTACCTGTCCATCCCTCGCAAAGCCGGAGCTATTTACATTGCGAGGGGCACTCCAACCTTGGATTAATTTTTGTAGGCATTTATTCCGGTCGGTTTAGATTATATTTTCGTAGCATTCGGCCCACAACTACTCCAAACACCGTTGCAACCCACACAACTCCCGTAGTTGATTTCCCTCTGGCTAGATCATCGCTCTCTCGCACGTCCTTTCTCGCCTTCAACGTCGCACCATGGTATTATTGAAAAAACTATGTTGTTCTCTTTAATTATTATAAATAAGCTACAAAACTACACACCGATAGTCCACTTGGAATGGAACAAATTTTGACCCACAAATTAAAGTGCTACAAACTACACACCGAGGGGCCCACATGTCATGAAACAAATTTGGAGCCATATACAAATTAAAAAATAATGGACGAGTATCAAACACGCGACCGGGACTTCAAGCCGCACGTCAATAGGCAACATATACCTAGAATAGCAATGTTTGTTGTACCACCTTTGTTCACATAATGTTTTTATATTACCATAGCCTAATTAATGGATAACATGTAATATTATTTTTAGTACTATTCGCCTTCACTTACTGGTGGGTTCCATGTGTGCTCTCTCTCTCCTCCCCTTCTGCGTTTATACGGACGGGCAAACAAGAAGAACTCGCGGGCGATGTTGCCGTTGACCATATCTGGATGCGTTCACAAGTCACGGCACCAGTTTCATGTACTAGCAGCACTAGTCAGTGTGTACGTGCAATGCACGTTAATTTGGAAGTATATTAAGTGCATGCGGATATTAACTACTAGGATATTATTTGCGTGTTGTCATGTGATTAGCACTATTTTTGGCATGAAATTAAGTGCACGCTAAATGTGTTGAGCGCTCGACATTGAAGCAGTCTAGGTCATTGGATGACAAGGAATACATGTGTCTTGATGAAGTTTTATATTTAATTTGATACGGCTCTAGCAGAACATTCAATGAATCAAACCATACATTTCGTTCAGTCTAACTCCGACTTTAAATTATACGACGATCGATATAAAATAAACGGAAATGATAAATGTTCGGATTTTAAGCATGGAATCCGAATGTTTTTCATGGCAAATTTAGATTACGCGGCGGCGGCGGGGGCATCTCGCGGTGGGAAGCGGCTCCTCTGCCGTGCTCTGTGTGTCGTCGGGCCACTGACCGACGGCGACAGTGGCGTCTTGCGCCATTGTTGGCGTACTCCTGGAAGTTGGCCTAGCTTCAAGGAAGGCCAAAATGTTCTGGACTTTGGAGCGAGTCAACTGGCGGGAGGAGGCGACTGGCGTTGGTGCAAGGAAGCGGTCGACGGCGGCCATCCATGCCGCTAAGGGCGGCACTGGCACCCGCGCGGGGACATGCGTTGTTAACGGCGCGGTGGAGACATTCGTGTGCATGAGCACCGGCACGGGCGCGCACGTCAGTGCACGCGCAGGCGCATGCGCTGGTAGGTGCACGGGCACCGGCACGGGCATGCGTGTCAGTGCATGCGCAGGCGCATGTGCTGGCAGGTGCACGGGTGCGTGAAAGTTGGCGGGGACCTTGTGGAACCCCGTGGCATCAAGCTTGGCGACAATGAGCAGCTCCCAGCCCATCAATGCCACGGGGATGGGCGCTGGCGCAGTCGGGGCGACGGGAGTCGGAACAGGAGTGGGGACAGGCGCGGCGTCTTCCCGCAAGGCTAGTTCAAGCTTGTCCCAAAGCACCTTATGTTCTTGAGACTCCGGCTGGGTGTCTTCCTAATGAAACTGGAACACTAAGGGTAGACCATCGTGATGCGGCATGGTGTACGTTTAGGTCAGGCTAGTTGGAGGTAGACGACGGGAGAATCGGAGAGGAAGAGAGAGGATTGTAGCGATACCGGGTAGTGCGGGGTTGATTTTAAACTGCGGCCCCGGCGACATTAAAAGTGGGAGCAGTTGGGATGATGGTGGGCGGCGGAGCCTGGTTAAAGGGCTTGCCTCCCGGTGAGTCTGCACAACGGTCTGCTTGCACGCCTCCCTGACAGCCGGCGCAGCGATCTGCTCGCATGCCTCCCGTCGACTCACACGCTTGCTGGGACGGCACCTGCCGATGAGAAACGGGACTCGTGGCGGCACATAAACGCCCACGGTTTCAATAGTGAAAGCGTTCGCCTTAACGTGACAGGTCTTTGTTCCAAAATACCTTGGCTCTTCATTTGTGCAACTTGTCATAAGCAGCTTGTCTCGAATTGAAGAAAAAACTTATGAAGTAATATTTGTGCCATATCACGTGACCATGCTCAGTTTCAAGAATTTATGCTAACTTTTGCATTTTCTGAAATTTAAGATCCGGGATTCGAAACAATATCATAACCTGCATCATGCAATAAATTTTCAAGCCGTACATCTGTCATGTTGTATTTTTTAAGAAAGGATTTGGTCAAACATTTTGCTTAGTTAGACTTCAGACAAGTTATATATGTAGAGTATAGTAAAAGGATAATCCCTCCGTACTAGTGCATTGCCTGATATATTAACTCAAGTACTAGGCACGAACAAACGGGCTCAATTCTGTGCTCATCCTGGTGTAGTAGTAGTACTACTAGGCAATGCAGTTGACGGGTGACCTTGACGAGCGGTGATCGAGGGAATTGAACCGTGCTCGGCACGGTAGGTAACATTGTCTAGTTACTAAAGCATCCCTCCGTTGTTCATCGGTAGTCATTATGGACTGGGGACATGAGGGAAATTTCCTAGGGATGGAATTATGGCCGCCAGATATTTCGACTTGAAACGCTGAGGCTCGACTGGTTGGGGTTGCCTAATGTGCTTACCACGCACGCCACCGAAGGACACGAGCCCGTTTTTTCAGGATCAACACGAGCCATGGTCTGGCTGATACGCCGTTGGGTCCTACCATTCAAGAATATGAAAGGAACCTTTTAAATTGCCGAAGGAATCTATGTGTATTACAATACCCGTATTTTCCTTGCAAACAATCTGAACGTGGTAATTGATTTATGATGAGTTGTTGAATTAGAGTGAGTTTGTGATATAGTGATCTCAACGTGGATTTCACATTTCATGGTATCCCTAGTAAGTTTTCCAATGCAAATTCAAATTTAAAAGATGAACAATATGGAGGTGAGAAAACTTTGTATGTATCAAGCATATGACCACACACACACAGAGAGACACACACGCACGAACACAACAACAATCCAATAATTATAGTGCATCTATTTTTCCAAACCATGCATGTATGACACGAATTCAAAAATACTCCTTCTATTCTTAAATATTAGTCTTTTAGAGAGTTCAACAAGTGACTACATACGGAGCAAAATGAATGAATCTAGACTCTAAACTATGTCTATATACATCCGTATGTGCCAGTCCATTTGAAGCCTCTAAAAAGACTAGTATTTAGGAACGAAGCGAGTAAAATGTAAGACATCCATGGTCCTCAGTTCAATATTTAAAATGAACATGAAACTGAAACATGAATATTAAGTCTAGTACTACAGTACATGCAAATGTTGTGTTTAGGCGGAGCTATGATTGTTGGGGGTCAACCCCTCGACCTTAGATAAAATTGTGGAGCTCTGTTTAGGGTTGTTTAGATTATATTTGTCCCCACCCTCCCAACCACCGATTGGTTGTGCACCCCCACCCCTCCTCCCCGGGAGAATATCATATGCCCCCATACCTTAGATGCTATATGCCGATACAAGTTGCTTGGAGCTTGTAGATCTGAGATATAGCAGCTCACATGATGTGTCTTAATTTTTTTGCAGGAAACCTTGATGAGTTTGAGAATTGCACACAATTTGTACAAAAACTACTTAGATGCCCTTTGATCCCATATCCAACGACCTCGAAGCTCGTATCACCGTAGCATATAAGATGAAGGAGGACATCATATTCTCGTGTATGTAAGAATATCATGTGCTACCACACCTTAGATGCTTTGATGATACAAGCTCTTCGGAGGCGTTGGATTTGTGACCCAACACCTCCTCGGTGGTTCGAATGGTTTTTTGCAGAAAAGCCCCAAAAGAGTTCGGCCACTGCTTACAAGCACAAAGACTGCTCACAATGCCATTGGATCTCAGATCAAACAACCTCCAAGCTCGTATCACCGTAGCATCCAAGATGCGATAGCACCTTATGTTTTCTCGCACGGGAGAGTATGAGGTGCTCCCGCACCGTAGATTCTATGGTGATACAAGTTCATGAGATCTAACGGCCCATAGTAGGAGGCTTGAATGTTTTTACAATATACGGCTGATAGAGTTCGGGAAATGCGCAGAAAGTACAAGTACTACGCATGTGCCATCTGGTCACTGATCATACGACCTAGATGCTCATATCACCGCAGCGGGTAATTAAGCTATGGGGAGCACCTAATATGAGCACCGGGGAGCCGTTGGATCGAAGATGCAGTGGCACACACGAGGCCTGAATGTTTTATTTGCAAAAAAACCTTTGGAGAGTTTGGAAATTGTGCATAATTACAAAGACTACTCCCAAGCCATTGGATCTCACTTCCAACGGTGTAAAAACTCGTATCACCATAGTATGTAAGCTGCGGGGTGGATGTGATATTCTATGCCGCTGTCATTTTTTGTTCGTAAACTTGCAAAATACGTGTAACTCGTGCCGTTACTTGTCTAACCGCGCAAAGTGTTTGTTCAAAAAAACCATCCTACACTAAAATATCGGAACAACACACGAGGGTCCCACTTGTCATTAATCAAATTTGGACCTAAAACTAACAAATCTGAAAGACGAGATTCAAACTGGCAACCTGGACTACAAAGCGTAAGTCGATAGCCTGAAAAAACGAACGGTTGTTGGCTTTGTCCCATAACTTGATTTTATATAGTACACTTGTGTTGAGTAGAGTAGAGGGAGTGCCTCGTCAACACGTGCATGACCGTTGTCTCACTTACTGGTGGGTGCCAAGTCTGCGATCTCAATCTCTCTTCTCTCCATCATCTAACCTTTGCACGAGCACACACGAAGAGTGGCGCTAGCTTGCCGTGGTGTTATTACAACTAAAAAAAGCTTGGAAAATAGAAGAATCGCCTAGAACAAGAGACGTTGTGGCTGGTCGAGACGGAGCTAACCGTGCCATGTTTGCATGATGAAGCTATGTGGCTAGTGGGGTGTTTTCGACCGACTGGCTGGGTCCCGAGGTCGAACCATAGGTACTACGTCTGATACAGTATATTTTTACACGCACATTTTTCCTCCGTGCCGAGACGTGGCACACCCTACCGCGCGGTTTCGAGGTCCTCCCGGGTGGTGCACACATATATTCTTCCTGACGTGGGATGCCCTACCGCGCGTTTTCTGGGTCCTCCTCGGTCGTAGCGCCGAAGCAAGTAAATGAGTCATCAAATCACAAAAGAACACCTTTCCCGCCGAGTACATCAGTGAAGCATGGTGGCTAGCTAGTTGGGCTAGTTCGACCGATTAGCTAGGCCGCCGCCACATTTGTTTTTTCACCCCTTTTTTTATCTACTTGCCGGCAGGTAAATTTAAATATCCACCGCGGCGTTGCTCTGGTGTTTGCGGGAGCAGGCGCGGCAGGATTTTTAATTTTTTGATTGACGGGAGCAGGCGCGGCAGCAATTAGTCATGATGACTCCGCATGTAAAAACCCACTGCTCCCTGATGTGGGAAGTCGTCGACTGGTGTTTTACCATGGTGAAAACCAAAAGATTCCCCGCTCCTCGGCTGGCTCTCTCCACCTTCCCGTAGATTGCATTACCTTTCAGCCGTTTCTCTCCCTTTGCTTCCTCTCCCCATTGCTTCTACCTTGTGCCATGGCAGCACAGCAGATCACGGAGTCCGAGGTGAGGCGCCTGACACAGGAGCTCCATGCCAAGGATGCAGAGCTCAGGGCCAAGGACGTGGAGCTCCGTGAGCTCAAGGAGGATAGGAGTGCCATGATCCTCCGTTATGTGCGGGAGTTCATGGAGATTCAAAAGCGGCAAGTGTCCACCACAAAGATGCTCGAGGCGTCGGCGACATTGCTGCAAAAAGCGGGAGATACAATAGGCCATCAGGGGAGCCGGCTGGAGCACGAGAGAGCCGATCGTGACGAGGTCCAAGATCGCCTCAGCCACTTGGTGAACCAAGTTGCCACGCACGTGTTGCGGCTGCGCGATGCCTACCGTCGTGCCAGCACAACAATGCCGGCCGTCGGGCTAAACCCGTTCGACCACCCGGTCGACTTCAACGAGTTGTAGCTTCCTGACCTGGTCTCCTTCTTCACCTATATCTCCGAGGAGCTGAGCCGTCTCCGCGCGATGGTGGGGGCTGAGCTGGAGGAGGGGTTGCGGGCTGCCTGTTGGGGAACGTAGCAGAAATTCAAAATTTTCCTACGTGTCACCAAGATCTATCTATAGAGAAACCAGAAACGAGGGGAAGGAGAGTGCATCTACATACCCTTGTAGATCGCTAAGCGGAAGCGTTCAAGAGAACGGGGTTGAAGGAGTCGTAATCGTCGTGATCCAAATCACCGGAGATCCTAGTGCCGAACGGACGGCACCTCCGCGTTCAACACACGTACAGCCCGGTGACGTCTCCCATGCCTTGATCCAGCAAGGAGAGAGGGAGAGGTTGAGGAAGACTCCATCCAGCAGCAGCACAACGGCGTGGTGGTGGTGGAGGAGCGTGGCAATCCTGTAGGGCTTCGCCAAGCACCTGCGGGAGAGGAGGAGGTCTTGGGAGAGGGGGAGGGCTGCGCCAGAACTTGTGGTGCAGCTGCCCTCCCACCCCCCACATATATATAGGGGCAAGGGAGAGGGGGGCCGGCCCCCTCAGATCCAATCTGAGGAGGGGGCGGCGGCCAAGGGGGGGAGGAGTGCCTCCCAAGTCAAGTGGAGGCCCTCCCCCTTAGGGTTTTCCCCTTCCCATGCGCATGGGCCTTGGGGGGGCTGGTGCCCCTGGCCCATTAAGGCTCGGGCGCCCCTCTACAGCCCATGCTACTGTATTGGACATGGTGGAACAATTTCCGAACCTCCGGAACCCTCCGGAATCCTCCGGAACCTTCTGGAAGCTTCCCGGTACAATACCGAAAAAACCCGAACTTTTTCCAGAACCCGAACAACAACTTTCCATATATAAATCTTTACCTCTGGACCATTCCGGAACTCCTCGTGATATCCGGGATCTCATCCGGGACTCCGAACAACATTCGGTAACCACATACAAACTTCCTTTATAACCCTAGCGTCATCGAACCTTAAGTGTGTAGACCTTACGGGTTCGGGAGACATGTAGACATGACCGAGACGTTCTCCGGTCAATAACCAACAGCGGGATCTGGATACCCATGTTGGCTCCCACATGTTCCACGATGATCTCATCGGATGAACCACGATGTCAAGGACTCAATCGATCCCGTATACAATTCCCTTTGTCTAGCGGTATTATACTTGCCCGAGATTCGATCGTCGGTATACCGATACTTTGTTCAATCTTGTTACCGGCAAGTCTCTTTACTCGTTCCGTAACACATCATCCCGTGATCAACCCCTTGATCACATTGTGCACATTATGATGATGTCCTACCGAGTGGGCCCAAAGATACCTCTCCGTTTACACGGAGTGACAAATCCCAGTCTCGATTCGTGCCAACCCAACAGACACTTTCAGAGATACCTGTAGTGCACCTTTATAGCCACCCAGTTACATTGTGACGTTTGGTACACCCAAAGCATTCCTACGGTATCCGGGAGTTGCACAATCTCATGGTCTAAGGAAATGATACTTGACATTAGAAAAGCTTTAGCATACGAACTACACGATCCTTGTGCTAGGCTTAGGATTGGGTCTTGTCCATCACATCATTCTCCTAATGATGTGATCCCGTTATCAATGACATCCAATGTCCATGGTCAGGAAACCGTAACCATCTATTGATCAACGAGCTAGTCAATTAGAGGCTTACTAGGGACATGGTGTTGTCTATGTACCCACACATGTATCTGAGTTTCCTATCAATACAATTATGGCATGGATAATAAACGATTATCATGAACAAGGAAATATAATAATAATAACCAATTTATTATTGCCTCTAGGGCATATTTCCAACAGTCTCCCACTTGCACTAGAGTCAATAATCTAGTTCACGTCGTCATGTGATTAACACTCACAGGTCACATCGTCATGTGACCAACATCCAAGAGTTTACTACTGTCGCTAAACTAGCTCACATCATCATGTGATTAAGACTCAATGAGTTCTTGGGTTTGATCATGTTTTGCTTGTGAGAGAGGTTTTAGTCAATGGGTCTGCAACATTCAGATCTGTATGTACTTCGCAATTCTCTATGTCATATTGTAAATGCTGCTTCCACGCTCCACTTGGAGCTATTCCAAATGGTTGCTCCACTATACGTATCCGGTTTGCTACTCAGAGTCATTCGGATAGGTGTTAAAGTTTGCATCGACGTAACCCTTTACGCCGAACTCTTTATCACCTCCATAATCGAGAAACATGTCCTTATTTCTTCTAAGGATAATTTTGACCGCTGTCCAATGATCCGTTCCTGGATCATTCTTGTACCCCTTGACTGACTCATGGCAAGGCACACTTCCGGTGCGGTACACAGCATAGCATACTATAGAGCCTACATCTGAAGCATAGGGGACGGCCTTCGTCCTTTGTCTCTCTTCTGCCGTGGTCTAGCTTTAACTCTTAACTTCATACCTTACAACTCAGGCAAGAACTCCTTCTTTAACTGATCCATCTTGAACACCTTCAAGATCATGTCAAGGTATGTGCTCATTTGAAAGTATTATTAAGCATTTTGATCTATCTTATAGATCTTGATGCTTATTGTTCAAGTAGCCTAATCCAGGTTTTCCATTGAAAAAACACTTTTCAAATAACCCTATATGCTTTCTAGAAATTTTACATCATTTCTGATCAACAATATGTCAACAACCTATACTCATTATAAATTCCATAGTGCTCCCACTCACTTCTTTGGAAATACAAGTTTCTCACAAACTTTGTATAAACCCAAAATCTTTGATCATCTCATCAAAGCGTACCTTCCAACTCCGAGATGCTTACTCCAGTCCTTAGAAGGATTGCTGGAGCTTTGCATATTTGTTAGCGTCTTTCAGGATTGTCAAAGACCTTCTGGTTGTATCACATACAACCTTTCCTCAAGAAAACTGTCAAGGAAACAATGTCTTGACATCCTATATGCAAGATTTCATAAATAATGCAGTAACTGCTAATCCAATTCCAACAGACTCTTAGCATCACTACAAGTGAGAAAGCCTCACCGTAGTCAACTCCTTCAACTTGTCGGAAAACATCTTAACGACAAGTCGAGCTTTCTTAATGGTGATTCTTACCATCATTGTCTGTCTTCCTTTTAAAATCCATCTGTACCCAATGGCCTTACGACCATCAAGTATTTCTTCCAAAGTCAAGGATCCTTTCTTGGATTTTATGGCCTTGAGCCATTCGTCAGAATCCGGGCCCACCATCGCTTCTCCATAGCTCGTAGGTTCATTGTTGTCTGGTAACATGACCTCCAAGACAGGATTACCGTACCACTCTAAAGCAGTACATGTCCTTGTCGTCCTACGAGGTTCGGTAGTGACTTGATCCGAAACTTCATGATCACTATCATAAGCTTCTACTTCAATTGGTGTAGGCGCCATGGGAACAACTTCCTGTGCCCTGCTACACACTAGTTGAAGTGATGGTTCAATAACCTCATCAAGTCTCCACCATCCTCCCACTCAATTCTTTCGAGAGAAACTTTTCCTCGAGAAAGGACCCATTTCTAGAAACAATTACTTTTGCTTCCGGATCTGAGATAGGAGGTATACCCAACCATTTTGGGTATCCTATGAAGATGTATTTATCCGTTTTAGGTTCGAGCTTATCATGACGAAACTTTTTCACATAAGCGTCGTAGCCCCAAACTTTTAAGAAACGACAACTTAGGTTTCTCCAAACGGTGTCGTCTCAACGGAATTACGTGGGACCCTATTAAAGTGAGTGCAGTTGTCTCTAATGCCTAACCCATGAACGATAGTGGTAATTCGATAAGAGACATCAAGGTACGCACCATATCCAATAGGGTGCTACTATGATGTTCGGACACACCATCACACTATGGTGTTCCAGGCGGTATTAATTGTGAAACAATTTCCACAATGTCTTAATTGTGTGCCAAAACTCGTAACTCAGATATTCATCTCTATGATCATATCATAGACATTCTATCCTCTTGTCACGAAGATCTTAAACTTCACTCTGAAATTACTTGAACCATTCAATAATTCAGACTTGTGTTTCATCAAGTAAATATACTCAACATCTACTCGAATCATCTGTGAAGTAAGAACATAACGATATTCACTGCATGCCTTAGCACTCATTGGACTGCACACATCAAAATGTGTTAATTCCAACAAGTTGCTATCTAGTTCCATCTTACTGAAACTGAGGCTTTTCGGTCATCTTGTCCATGTGGTATGATTTGCATATCTCAAGTGATTCAATATCAAGTGAGTCTAAACGATCCATCTGCATGGAGTTTCTTCATGCGTATGCACCAATAGACATGGTTCGCATGTCTCAAACTTTTCAAAAATGAGTGAGTCCAAAGATCCATCAACATGGAGCTTCTTCATGCGTTTTATACCAATATGACTTACATGGCAGTGCCACAAGTAAGTGGTACTATCATTACTATCTTATAATTTTTGGCATGAAAATGTGTATCACTACGATCGAGATTCAATAAACCATTCCTTTAGGTGCAAGACCATTGAAGGTATTATTCAAATAAATAGAGTAACCATTATTCTCCTTAAATGAATAACCGTATTGCGATAGACATAATCCAATCATGTCTATGCTCAACGCAAACACCAAATGACAATTATTCAGGTTTAATACTAATCTTGATGGTAGAGGGAGCGTGCGATGTTTGATCACATCAAACTTGGAAACACTTCCAACACATATCGTCAGCTCACCTTTAGCTAGTCTCCGTTTATTCCGTAGCTTTCATTTCGAGTTACTAACACTTAGCAACCGAACCGGTATCTAATACCCTATATGCTACTACGAGTACTAGTAAAGTACACATTAACATAATGTATATCCAATATACTTCTATCGGCCTTGCCAGCCTTCTTATCTACCAAGTATCCAGGGTAATTCTGCACCAGTGGCTGTTCCCCTTATTACAGAAGCACTTAGTCTCGGGTTTGGGTTCAACCTTGGGTTTCTTCACTGGAGCAGCAACTGATTTGTCATTTCATGAAGTGTCCCTTCTTGCCCTTGCCCTTCTTGAAACTAGTGGTTTCACCAACCATCAACAATTGATGCTCCTTTTTGATTTCTACTTTCGCGGTGTCAAACATCGTGAATACCTCAAGGATCATCTATCCCTGATATGTTATAGTTCATCACGAAGCTCTAGCAGCTTGGTGGCAATAACTTTGGAGAAACATCACTATCTCATCTGGAAGATCAACTCCCACTCGATTCAAGTGATTGTTGCACTCAGACAATCTGAGCACAAGCTCAACGATTGAGCTTTTCTCCGTTAGTTTGCAGGCTAAGAAAATTGTCGGAGGTCTTATACCTCTTGACATGGGCATGAGCCTGAAATCCCAATTTCAGCCCTCGAAACATCTCATATGTTCCGCGATGTTTCAAAAATGTCTTTGGTGCCTCTACTCTAAACCATTTAACTGAACTGTCGCGTAGTTATCAAAACGTGTATGTCCGATGTTCGCAACATCCACAAACAACGTTTGGGGTTCAGCACACTGAGCGGTGCATTAAGGACATAAGCTTTCTACTGTCCGCATAATCGCTACTATCAACTTTCAACTATATTCTCTCTAGGAACATATCTAAACAGTGGAACTAAAGCGCGAGCTTACGACATAATTTGCAAAGATCTTTTGACTATGTTCAGGATAATAAGTTCATCTTATGAACTCCCACTCAGATAGACATCCCTCTAGTCATCTAAGTGATTACATGATCCGAGTCAACTAGGCCGTGTCCGATCATCACGTGAGACGGACTAGTCATCATCGGTGAACATCTTCATGTTGATCGTATCTACTACGACTCATGCTCGACCTTTCGGTCTCTTGTGTTTCGAGGCCATGTCTGTACATGCTAGGCTCGTCAAGTCAACCTAAGTGTTTCGCGTGTGTAAATCTGTCTTACACCCGTTGTATGTGAACGTAAGAATCCATCACACCCGATCATCACGTGGTGCTTAGAAACGACGAACTTTCGCAACGGTGCATAGTTAGGGGGAACACCTTCTTGAAATTTTAATGAGGGTCATCTTATTTACTACCGTCGTTCTAAGCAAATACGATGCATAAACATGATAAACATCACATGCAATCAAATAGTGACATGATATGGCCAATATCATGTTGCTCCTTTTGATCTCCATCTTCGGGGCTCCATGATCATTATAGTCACCGGCATGACACCATGATCTCCATCATCATGATCTCCATCATCGTGTCTTCATGAAGTTGTCTCGCCAACTATTACTTCTACTACTATGGCTACCAGTTAGCAATAAAGTAAAGTAATTACATGGCGTTGTTCAATGACACGCGGGTCATACAATAAATAAAGACAACTCCTATGGCTCCTGCCGGTTGTCATACTCATCGACATGCAAGTCGTGATTCCTACAAGAACATGATCAATCTCATACATCACATATCATTCATCACATTCTTCTTGGCCATATCACATCACATAGCATACCCTGCAAAAACAAGTTAGACGTCCTCTAATTGTTGTTTGCATGTTTTACGTGGCTGCTATGGGTTTCTAGCAAGAACGTTTCTTACCTACGCAAAACCACAACGTGATATGCCAATTGCTATTTACCCCTCACAAGGACCCTTTTCATCGAATCTGTTCCGACTAAAGTGGGAGAGACTGGCACCCGCTAGCCACCTTATGCACCAAGTGCATGTCAGTCGGTGGAACCTGTCTCACGTAAGAGTACGTGTAAGGTCGGTCCGGGCCGCTTCATCCCACAATACCGTCGAAACAAGATTGGACTCGTAATGGTAAACATATTGAACAAAATCAACGCCCACAACTACTTTGTGTTCTACTCGTGCAAAGAATCTACGCAATAGACCTAGCTCTGATACCACTGTTGGGGAACGTAGCAGAAATTCAAAATTTTCCTACGTCTCACCAAGATCTATCTATGGAGAAACCAGCAACGAGGGGAAGGAGAGTGCATCTACATACCCTTGTAGATTGCTAAGCGGAAGCGTTCAAGAGAACGGGGTTGAAGGAGTCATACTCGTCGTGATCCAAATCACCGGAGATCCTAGTGCCGAACGGACGACACCTCCGCGTTCAACACACATACAGCCCGGTGACGTCTCCCATGCCTTGATCCAGCAAGGAGAGAGGGAGAGGTTGAGGAAGACTCCATCCAGCAGCAGCACAACGGTGTGGTGGTGGTGGAGGAGCGTCGCAATCCTGCAGGGCTTCGCCAAGCACTTGCGGGAGAGGAGGAGGTCTTGGGAGAGGGGGAGGGCTGCGCCAGAACTTGTGGTGCGGCTGCCCTCCCACCCCCCACATATATATAGGGGCAAGGGAGAGGGGGGCCGGCCCCCTCAGATCCAATCTGAGGAGGGGGCGGCGGCCAAGGGGGGGAGGAGTGCCTCCCAAGTCAAGTGGAGGCCCTCCCCCTTAGGGTTTTCCCCTTCCCATGCGCATGGGCCTTGGGGGGGCTGGTGCCTCTGGCCCATTAAGGCTAGGGCGCCCCCTACAGCCCATGCTACTGTATTGGACATGGTGGAACAATTTCCGAACCTCCGAAACCCTCCGGAATCCTCCTGAACCTTCTAGAAGCTTCCCGGTACAATACCGAAAAAACCCGAACTTTTTCCGGAACCCGAACAACAACTTTCCATATATAAATCTTTACCTCCGAGCCATTCTGGAACTCCTCGTGATGTCCGGGATCTCATCCGGGACTCCGAACAATATTCGGTAACCACATACAAACTTCCTTTATAACCCTAGCGTCATCGAACCTTAAGTGTGTAGACCCTACGGGTTCGGGAGACATGTAGACATGACCGAGACGTTCTCCGGTCAATAACCAACAGCGGGATCTGGATACCCATGTTGTCTCCCACATGTTCCACGATGATCTCATCGGATGAACCATGATGTCAAGGACTCAATCGATCCCGTATGCAATTCCCTTTGTCTAGCGGTATTATACTTGCCCGAGATTCGATCGTCGGTATACCGATACCTTGTTCAATCTCGTTACCGGCAAGTCTCTTTACTCGTTCCGTAACACATCATCCCGTGATCAACCCCTTGATCACATTGTGCACATTATGATGATGTCCTACTGAGTGGGCCCAGAGATACCTCTCCGTTTACACGGAGTGACAAATCCCAGTCTCGATTCGTGCCAACCCAACAGACACTTTCGGAGATACCTGTAGTGCACCTTTATAGCCACCCAGTTACGTTGTGACGTTTGGTACACCCAAAGCATTCCTACGGTATCCGGGAGTTGCACAATCTCATGGTCTAAGGAAATGGTACTTGCCATTAGAAAAGCTTTAGCATACGAACTACACGATCCTTGTGCTAGGCTTAGGATTGGGTCTTGTCCATCACATCATTCTCCTAATGATGTGATCCCGTTATCAATGACATCCAATGTCCATGGTCAGGAAACCGTAACCATCTATTGATCAACGAGCTAGTCAATCAGAGGCTTACTAGGGACATGGTGTTGTCTATGTACCCACACATGTGTCTGAGTTTCCTATCAATACAATTATAGCATGGATAATAAATGATTATCATGAACAAGGAAATATAATAATAATAACCAATTTATTATTGCCTCTAGGGCATATTTCCAACACTGCCGTCGCCATTGCCGGGTGAATCCTTTCAGGGCTCCATCACTGGAATCCATTCGTGCCATTGGACGCCGTCTTTGACGAGCTGGCTCTCGTCGACCGGGAGCGGGCTCTGCGGGCTGTTGCACCCTGCATCACCAACGTCATGTGCCTCGAGAAGCAGAGGGACTTCAGTGGTGTTTAGGCGCAACATGACCGTTGGATCAAACTCAGACGGTGTAGATCAGTCACTGTAGCACAAAGCTTGTGGGTGTGTTTGATTGCATTGTCATCTCAATATAGTTGTTTCCTCTTTGTGTATTTTTGTCAACCTACTAGTGGGACTCATGCACCCTTCATGCACTCTGCCAAACACCCAAAAGTGGGTCGAGAAGGGAACTTTTTCTCCCATCCCGTGCACCCTTCATACACCGTGTCTAACACTATTGGATGTGCTTCATATGGTTCATGTTTCATGGAGTACTGTAGCACCATACTCTCCATGCGCTGTGGACCTAGTTCTGTTAACATTGATCTCACCATTCATTCTCGACCAGACAGTCGAAAAAGCGGTACTATGTTACATATAGGAGTAGTTGACATGCGCACAACATCATTTGTTATTGTCATATCTTACTACACTAGCAACAAGATTGTGTAGTACTGACGTATGAACCACTGCACATGCCTAGTAGTAGGAGCACTGTGTATGTTCAAGTGGCAGCCGTGTTTCGCACTCCTCCGTTGTAAGAGTGGAAACGCTTGCTGTAATCATTTTTTTTCAGAATGAAAAATAGTGGACACGCTCTACCGTGCGGATCCTCCTCCAGCCATGCACTAAATTACTCACTTTCGCCGACGTGTGGGACAGCCAGCACCTGGGTCCACCAGCCATGCACTCAATTACTCCGTAGTAGAGTGATGGTAGATTACCCCGATCAAACCGCCGCAGTAATGCCCAATGAGCCGTCAAATCACAAAAACCCCTCCTTTCCAGCAGTATGTTGGACGGACGAAGCAACCATCATTTCACTCTTCTCTCTCAGCTTCCTCTCTTGAAGAAAACCCCCACTCGCTTCGCTTCTCCCTCATATCGTTCCTCCTTTCACTCTTCTCTCTCAGCTTCCTCTCTTAAATGGACACCGGAGCACCGGCCGACGTGATGTCTATGGCTCTGGCCAAAACCTTCGAGGCTGATGGTACGAAGAAGCGCAAGCACCCCGCCGAGACTACTGCAGACAAGCTCAAAGCCATCGCCCTGTCCAAGCCCCCCTCTCCGGGATCCCTCATTAAGCAAGTCCAGGTAATGTCTCTTGTTGACGATCTTTTTCTCGATCTTGATCATGTTTTTTCATCTAACATGCAGTACTAGTACTGGTAGTACAACTTTCTGGGTGATCTTGCATGTGATTTTAGTTTGCCAAATGACGGTTCTAAATTCCTCTTTTGACCAAAACATGCGAGAGGTTGACACTGATTTCTTATAGATTACTTTCAACTACTCCCTCTGTCCCAAATTTCTTGTCTTAGATTTGTCTAGATATGGATGTATGTAATACTAAAATGTGACTTGATACATCCGTATCTAGACAAATCTAAGACAAGAATTTTGGGACGGAGGGAGTACTTTATGAACATCAATGCTACCTTTTAAGAGGGTATACTTGCCTCAGTAACTTGTGTTATGGATATTCATGTAATCCCTCTGCTCTCATGCCTTTGAAGACATGTTCTAGTGTTTTTGTTCACTCATTTCTGTGCGTATGTGTAGTCATATATGGAGTATAATATCAAAAATCATCTTATATTTCTGAAGGGAGGTAGTAATAAAATATGGTTTCTGTTTGAATTAGAACCAGGTCCGCGGTGGAGATGAAGTCCTCAAAGTCATGCCGTGTGAACTAGAAGACCTGATGATGAGTTCTACTGCTGACCTATCCAGCTGCTGTGTCCTTGTCACCACGTGTCCTGAACTAGTGTTTTCCTGTAGTATTATTGTCAGGCGTGTTCTCGAGGCTGTACTTGACCACAACAATTTCCTGGTTGTGCCTTCGATTACGAAGGGTGTGGTTCTTGTAAAGCTTCCCAACAAATCTGATGCAACCTGTCTTCATCATCATGTTTATGAGTGGAAAGACCACTCTGTTAGGTTCTCCAAGGTTGACAAGATGGTGATGGTGCATGTAGACATCTCACACGAAGTCCATGGCCTAGTCCGTTATGTGGGGTTCATCCCGTAGGTCGGTGGCAAGAAATAGTCTGCAGAGTTTAGTTAGTGCAACTTTGCTTGTCTGTAGTAAGTACTATTGTTCAGTACTTGATTTGTCTTTGTGAACCCTGTATTGTTTATTAGTACTGCCTCTTTTGGTGTGTGGTCAGTCCTGAGAATGGTCTATGTTAATGTCTGTTCACTCAATTCAGTCTGTACATTTTGAAATATCCAGATCATATTTTTTGTGAGGACGGTTTATCAATTATGGTTACACTCCAATATCTGTATGCATTGTAGGGTTTATCGCACCCACCAGGATTTCCAGTCCCATGGATGTTCGGTCCATACGATTTGTACGACCTTTGCACTGTCCTGCTTGTGGGAGTAGGCGGGGCCCCTGCATGCCACGCGTAGTTGGAAGATCAATCTTCTGTTTAGTACTTCAACATAGTGATTTCCTGGTAAGGATTCACTCGTGTCACATCAAGTAAATCTTATTGATTTACTATTTAAATCTTATTGATTTAATGTCATGTTTTCTTTCTTTTCCTGCAATTTTACGATGCATGTTTTGCCATGTGACATTCATCACAGAATAAACCATTTGGTTTGCTCTACGATGTCTATTTTTGCAGGTTTCACTTCTTATGTTGTGTCACTAACGAAGGCACTGCCCATCACTTATATTACTGGAAAAAATTGGATCAGTCTGTTGTCTGAGTACAAGCTGAATCCCTATGATGAACTGCAGTTTGGTTTAACAAAAATGCCACAATTAGTCCTTCTCGCGTTTAAAAGAAATGAAGAAAAAAATTGGATCACGGTCACGGATCCTAGTCAACTTAGAAAGCTGATCATAGCAGACCAGACACGATCACCGCTGTCTCACACAAATCGAGCACCGGAAGTTGCTCTAGCACTGACAGCGGCAGCAACTCAGTCTGATCCTGCTGAGGATTGGGCACCGACCGCGTCAGCGGATCAGTCTGATCTACCGAAGGATCAGGCATCGACACCGACACCTGCTCCGACACCGGCACCAGCTCTACAAGGAGCACCATCTCCGGCAGCAGCGTCTTCGGCACCTGCACCAACACTTGCACTTGCATCTGGTCCGGCCCGTGCAGTTGCACCAGCAACAGACTGGGCTGCAATTCGCACTTCATATACCAAAGTCCACACAAAAACCGACATGTCCACCTTCTTGGTAAGCATTAGCCGCCCAAGTGCTTCGTTCTTTTTTCTTTCCATGTTGTTTCACATGATTCACTGTGTTGATCTAACTGTTTGGGTATGTCTTCTTGTTTGCAAACAGGGAATTCCTAGAGCAACGAGGGACTCGTTCAACAATCCGGGAGACCGCGGCCAAGCTTCTCTTACCATGTGCAGCCTTGGTGTGAATGAACCTGCTCAATATACCGTAAGTACAAAGGATGGTCGCATGATGATTGATGCTAAAGGATGGTCAAGGTTCAAATCTAAATCATATCTTGCGGTAGGGGATGATGTCAAAATCGAACTTTCTCGGCAAGGAGAGCTGGTCCAAATCAACTTTGAAATTCTTCAGTAACAGCACGCAATTGCCGAACTGATCTATCCTCCGAGAGATTTTGATGTAATAATCTGGCATGGTGAAACAAGTGTCCTGTGTGTATAAGTAGTACGACAGTATTATTTATCACATGGTATATCGTTGACAGAATTAAAACTCTGATTGTTGGTTAGGAACTGTCGTTCGATTTCATTCCAACAGCTGCCATGCTTTATTCAATTTTGTGTATTTGCCTTGCGACAGCATCTAAAACCAGCACAGTACCGATCACTTGCAATATGAAAAGCGCTGAGGTAGAACACATGGGCCCCCAAACATGCAGGGCCGGCCTGCGGCCCAAAGTCCAGAACTGTGAGCCTATCTGAGTATTGTATTCTCAGCTGAACCCCCATAAAAAAAGCTGAAGCCCCATAATGCCCGTGCGCTGCAGAGGGAGTATATTTCTCGGCAAGGTGAGCCTGTGATATAAAAGATTTGTATATTTCTTTATAGAGGGAGTATCTCTCTATCAAAAAATATATTTATGTGTAACTAGTTACTCCTGTCTTTCTACTTCCTTTCGCTGATATGTGGGGCAACCGGCAACGGGGTCCACGTGCCATATTCACAAATTAGAGTGCACAACTTCACGGTAGACACACCCCGGTCGTAGCGCCGCAGTAATGCCCAATGAGCCGTCAAATCACAACCCCCCCTTCCAGCTTTAGCAGTAAGCTGGACGGACGAAGCGACAATATCTCACTCGGCCTGAATCCCCTTCTCCCTCGTCTGCTTGTTCATAGAAAACCCCCGCTCGGCCATTGCATAGGGTTTTCTCATGGAGAACCAGGTACGAATTCTTCATCCATCCCCGATAAATCCAAGTCCCTTGGTCGCAGGTAATCTTAGGATGGCAGCCGCCGTTGATGCATTTTTCTTCATACTGAATCTAGTGTGTTTCAGTTGCAGTGCCCAAAGTGCAAGTACCCTACAGATTTTTGCGCCCTCGATGAGACGCCACACTCGTTCCTTCTCATCCTAACACAGCATTTTGAAATGCGCACAGTATTTTCCTAGAATCCTCTTCTCTATCCGGGAGGGTGAGGGTTTTTTTGAACATGTTGTGTTCTCATATTATTTTTCCTGCAGTGTATTATTTGCTCTGCCAGAACACATGTACTCAAGATGCTCGGCCTTGCCATAACTGAATACACTAGTTTAATGGTCACAGTTAAGACAAGCCATGGATATTACTTCCGAGTTGGGTTCATGAACCAAGAAGATTGCTGCTTTTTTATGGCCGAACTTGGATAAACTTTCTCAAGTGTTACGGACTGAAAGTTGGCGCACGAATGTTGATGGAAATAGCAGAACCTGGTCTCATCTTCACTGCGATCTTCCACCCCGACGTCGTTCCAATTGTTCATCCATGGTAGTTTTGTATCTGGTTCTTGCTTGTTGCCTCGATTACTTCTTAATCCACCTATTCTGCCTAACTAATCACAATTTAACTTTAGAAGTAGCAACGAATCTCTCACGAAGATGCTACTTCTAACTAATATTTTCTTATAATTGGTGGCACGTGTAGGTTTTTTCAGAGTTAAGCAGTCTTCTCGTTCGTTACTCTGTAATAACTCGGTTGTTACTAATGGCACTGATGTTGACTGGATCGACATCCACAAGTTCCTACACTTTATTGATCGTCTTGAGGTCCTTGTGGGGCGTTTCAGTGGTGGAAGGCCACGTGGGAAATGTGTGCCACTGCTGCACTCGTTGAACAGGTCCAACTGTGTCGAGAAACTTATGGTACAAGTTGTTTTCTGTTATATATGTTGTTCATAACCTATTGCTTATACACAGTTTTACAGCTGTGATCTTCTTGAAACAGGAACTGCCAAGTTCTATTGTTCCTATACAGATGCCTGACCATGGTCGGGTCAGACTTGCACTTGGTCACAACATGATGTTTATGTCGACCTACTCAATTCCCCTTGGAGGTTAAAACATACTTATTCATGGGTGATCTCAAATAATGAAGGCCCGTCCATCTTGGAGAATAGGACAGAAGATTATGTTCATGCTTTTCCATGGCTCTAAAGCAAATATCCTGTTTATTGACCACGTTGCGAGATGAAGCCGCTTTCAGAAGGTTGTGGATGCGCGGGGTGGTGCCTGGGCCTTGTCCTGGGGCTTGGCGGCCTCACCCTTGGTTAAATGTACGCAAAGTAGCACTGTTCGAGGCGTGCTTTGTACGGTTGAACCTGTATAAGTACTCATACTTCTTTCAGCTTTGGTTGTTAGGTGCCCCTGCTGGTTTCAGTTAAGGTTGTTATGTACTCCTGCTGCTTTTACAGCCTATTGTGTTTCTTCAGTCCTGTCTTCCTCCAGCCGCCAAAACCAAACCAGCGCCGGCAGGGCCGCCAGCTTCCGCCTCCCACGGCTGGCTGCGCCTCA
>NC_041381.1:208655261-208677798 GCF_002162155.2 Triticum dicoccoides | reverse complement strand
CCTAAATCATTAACGCCGACGTCCTCTGCGCGCTTTGGTGCACTCGCCGCGGCTCCGCCCTCTCACGTTGTCAACATGGTCAACAAACAATGGGAATCGACAAAAGTACGTGGAGAGGATGACAGTAGGGACCCACCATGTCAGCATATGGAAAAATAAAATGCTTCCTCCTAGTGTTTTCCTGACATCTGGGACCCACGACATTGTGAGCGTATATAGTCAATAGACAAGAGAACAGCACAAGATCGGCTGACACCTGGGACGTAGCTACTCGAGTAGTATTTTTTTGTTTGGTATTGTTGAGACGGAGCAGAGTTTGAACTGGGCTGTGGACCGTCTAGCCCAGGCTTATATTTTATGTTCGCCATGTGACCAGCCCAGCTATTTTTTCTTTGTGAAAATGAGCCCAGTTTATTTTTTCTGAAGAATACCCATTCCAGGCCTACTTATTTTTCTACGCCCTGATGGGCTGCAACTCTTTCAAGACGCCTGCAAATCTTGAAAGTAATATGAAATGGGTTGTAAATATAAAAACAGATGACAAATTGGCAATTACTTTATAATTTCTGATTTTTTCACATTTTCAGATTCCTATTTCATTGGGCATTAACCTAATTTAAATATATCTTCAAAGTATTTTAAATCTGACTCGACATTTCGGTATTAAAAATAGTTTGGAACCCACAAAAATATGCGAAATTGGCCCTGGCCAACCAAAAAAACGACTGCAATAAATTGCATAAGAAGTTGCCATGAGCTATATATAAATTATTAAAAAAAAGAGGGAGTGGTCTGACTTGTGGGCCTGTTTAGTTGACGCGTATGCAAGATTTTTTTAGTTATTATATACTACGTCAACAAACGATTCTAGCAGAGTTACCATTGGATGTCAATCCAACGGCCGTCGTGTTTCTTCAATCTCTGATCTTCTTGCTCCAGCCGCCAAAGCAGCGTCGGTGGGACCGCCTGCTCCCGCCTCCCGTGGCCGGCTGTGCTGCCACGCAGGCCTCAGCGCCCCCTACTAATCCCACCACTGGCCAGGGCATCCCTCTACTCACCCACACCCCCTGTTATTCTGCGGCGATGGCACCCTCACACCGCAGCCGAACCAGTGAACCCTCGTACTCCTCTCCGCACGGGCTTCCATTGTCGCGTCTTCCCCAGCTCCGCATCGTCCCCTTCCTAGGCCTCGCCGTCGTCCACCGCCGTGGTGCTCTCGGCGCGGCATGGTCAATGTGGTCAACGACCGACTTCCATCGGAAGAGTAATGTACGTGGAGAGGCTGACAGCTAGGTCCACGGCAGCCGCAAGGAAGTGCCTCCTTATTATGCGGAAAATAATTATTCCTCCACCTGACAGCAGGGACCCACCAGACGGGCCACCAGTATTTCACAAAAAAAACGTTTCCCCCTGACTGCTAGGACCCACAGGACGGGCCACCGTATTTCACGAAAAAAAATGTTCCACCCATTGTCAACTCGAACCCATCGGAAGTGCCTCCTTATTACGCACAAAAAAATGAATACCCCCTGCTAGCTGGGACCAACCTTGGTGGGAGGCTGACTTGTGGCCCTACTAAGTTGACTGGGACGGAGGCCTTTGTCAACTTTAGTCAATATATGAACGATTCTAGCTCCAGTGACCGTACGATGTCCATCCAACGGCTGTAGTGCTTCTTCAACCTCTGGTCTTCTTGCTCCAGCCGCCCAAAGCAGCGCCTGTCGTGCCGCCTGCTCCTACCGCCCGTGGCCGACTGTGATGTCGCGGAGGCCTCACCGCCCCCTACTACTCCCACCGCTGGCCAGGCCATCCCTCTACGCACCCACACCCCCTGTTATTCTGCGGCGACGGCAGCCTCACACCGCAGCCAAACGAGTGAACCCTCATACTCCTCTACACGTGGGCATCCACTCCCGCGTCTTCCCCGGCTCCGCGTCGTCCCCTTCCTAGGCCTCGACGTTGTCCACCGCCCTGGTGCTCTCGGCGCGGCGTGGTCAACATGGTCAAGGAATGGCTTCCATCGGACGTGGACTGTACGTGGAGAGGCTGACAGCTGGGTCCACGGCCGCAGCAAGGAAGTGCCTCCTTATTATGCACAAAATAAGTATTCCTCCACCTGACAGTGGGGACCCACCGGACAGGCCACCGTATTTCGCAAAAAAAAATGTTTCCCCCCTGACTGCTGGGACCCACTAGCTACACCTTCGCATGCAAGGAAGTGCGTCCGGGCAAAAAAAACGATTCGCCCCCTAACTGCTGGGACCCACCAGCTACATCTTCGCACGCAAGGAAGTGCGTCCGGGCAAAAAAACAAAACGATTCGCCCCCTGACTGCTGGGACCCACCAGCTACATCTTCGCAGGCAAGGAAGTGTCTGACAGTCGGGACCCACCTAGCCGAAGCGTGCATAGCGTTGTCATTCTGGTCGCGAACGTGTACGTACATACTGGTCGATGTAGAGGCACGCACGTGTCGTAGTAGAGGTGTGCACATGTCATAGTAGAGGCGCGCACGTAGCATGTACACGTACGTACAGCGGCGAGGGTGCAAGAAAGAAAATACGGCCACGTACATACATACGGGCAGGGTCTCGAACGCCTATCGCGCATATTTACATGGCTGGGTCGGAACGGAAAAACAGCGTCGTCTTCGTGTTCATGGGGAGCTAACTGGCTGGGTCAGAAAGGAATGCGTGGTCGTGTTCATCGGGAGGGCTTAGATGGAATAGGCGATGGAAACAAGGCCTGGCGTACCGCACAACGGAGGAAACGGCCTTGTCTTCGACCGGCCACGTTCGAAACGGGATCCTTTTGATCGGGAGGGGCCTGGCGTACCGCAAAATGGAGGAAACGGACCTCCTACGGTCGAAATAGGGGTCCTGTTGATCGGGAGGGGTGTGGCGTACCGCAAAACGGACGAAACGGACCTCCGACAGTCGAAACGGGGGTCCTGTTGATCGGGAGGGGTGTGGCGTACCGCAAAACGGACGAAACGGACCTCCTACGGTCGAAACGGGGGTCCTGTTGATCGGGAGGGATGTGGCGTACCGGAAAATGGACGAAACGGACCTCCTACGGTCGAAACGGGGGTCCTGTTCATCGGGAGGGGTGTGGCGTACCACAAAATGGGAGTCCACGGGATACTGTTCATCTCCACCGTCGACCTCCTCCAGCCTCCACGAGCTACCGTCGACCTCCTCCAGCCTCCACGGGCTCCTGTTCATCCAGCCTGCACCGTGTGCTACTCCACCGGCTACTGTTCAACCACCCCTCCACGAGCACCCCTCCACCGTCTACTGTTCATCCAGCCCTCCACACCACGGGGTCCTGTTCAACCACCCCTCCACGGCTACCCCTCCATCATCTATTGTTCATCCAGCCCTCCACACCATGGGGTCCTGTTCATCTAGAGGCAACGCCACCGCTCACTGTTCATCCAAACCCCCCACAACGCTCACTGTTCGTCCAATCGATCGGCTTCAGTTAGCAGCAGTAGCGAAGGAATCGCTCCATCGGGTTCAATTAACAGCCATCGATCGATCGCTCGGGTTCACTAACACGTAGCCTGCAGTGCAATCGCTCGGGTTCAGTTAGAGGCCAACGCCTCGCTCGGGTTTAGTTAGAGCCAACGCCTCGCACGTGTACGAGAGAAACGCGCATCGCTCGCCCCCCGACCCCCACCGTAACCGGAAAATCCCCGAAATTTTCCTCCCCCTTGCTTCTACCATAGTTTTTTACGTCATGGACGGCCCAAAGAATGTCATGCAGCTGCGTCTCCGGCCCACCCAGGACGAAAAGCCCATTTTCTGTCATGATTTTTTGTCATAGAAGTAGGAGCCCACCACATCTATGATGATACCGGGTTTTGTCACAATTATCGTCATAGAAGTGTCATATGTATGACAGGAAAAAAAATCGTTCAGCCCAAAATGTCACGGATGTATCTTTTTTTGTAGTGCATGCATGCAGTGCTTCCATCCCGGGTACACACATGCATGCACTTACTCCACTCCATAGTACATCGAGAGAAATTTGTGGACTTGATTGCGGTTACCACGCCCTAATTAATTGAGCATTAAACCAAATGCATCTAAAGTCTCTCTGGTGGTGGAAATGCATTGAGAGAAATGCATCATAATGAAGCGCGCCCTGTAAACTGTGACAGAGGGAGGAGTAGTATGAAGGTGCAAAACCAAGTACGCGTATGGTCAGTCGGTCAATGCACCTCCTCTTGGCATATCACTGACATGTGGGACCGGAGTGTGAGCAAATCAATCTCAATTGACGGCAAAATGGCTAACCCATCGTTCCTTGAGAGAGACGAGGAGCGAAAACACACAGACGGGCTCGCATGGAGGCCAAGATATATTCGAGCATGGTTGATCGATATCATCATTACATGTTGGGCTGCAGTTTTCTGCCCTTCTCCGGAATAAATGTGTACTTTATCAGAGATTAAAAAAATAAGAATACAGACGCTCCACCATGCGGTTGAAGTAGTAGTACTACTCGTACTACTAAACCTTGCGCTTGGCTCTTCGCCTCTTCATGAAGTCGAACAATGATGGTACTCTGCAAAGTTCGGTACTACAGTGTATGCCTCTGGCAATCTAACACTGAACGAACTGATGCATGTCCACCGCCTGGGCAAGGGTAGGTTGCATTAGTCAAAAGGCGTAAGTGAGCTTCACCTTCTCCTGCAAGCTTCTCCTCGTTCTGTGAATTGATGGGACACACCAAAAAGTAGTGCTAGTCCATACTCCCTCCTTTCCGGTTAATATGGCTTAATATTTTTTGCGGGTAAATGAGAGCGCTTTATTCATATATAAGCATTCTTAGGACAATCAGCCAAGACACTGGTCACTAGGAAGCGAGGTACCCCGCAAAAAAAGAAGTAGGAAGCGAGGTGTTTCATCAAGCCATCTCTCGGCCACATTCAAAGTGCAGCAAGCACGGTTCGCACAAAGATGCGCCGCAAGGTTTGCTGACCTGTTTACATGCTGAATAACAAAAAAAGAGGAAATATTACCGAGCGCTCCTATTTGTAATAGGATATGAGCCAGAATTAAGCGATAATTGTGGCGAGTGTTCCATGCAATCAACTTCCATTATCACACGTGAGAACCCTCGAAGAGAACCAAATGTGTTGAAGATTGCTTTATCAGATTTTAAAAATATAATAAGAGTGCAGACGTTCCTCCATCCAGTACCTAGTAGTAGTATAGTACATACCTCTATAGACTATAGTAGTAGTACTAGTACTAGTAAACTTTAAGCTTGGTTGTTCGCCTCTTCGGGAAGTCGAACAATAATAGTACTAGTATAGTGTATGCCTCTGGCAATCTGACCTGAATTAACTGTTGCACATCCACCGCTTTAGCAAGGGAGAGCCTGAATTAGTCAAAAGTTTCTCCTTGTCCCGCGAGCCGCCGCGCGCAAGCTTCTCCCGTCCTGCAAGCTTCTCCTCGTTCGGCAAGTTGACCGGACACGGCAAAGTAATGCTAGTCCATACTGCCTCCTCTCCGGTTAATATGGCTTAATTTCAAATGAGATAAATACACTATCTTAGTGGCGGAGCTTGAAACAAAAAGCAGGGCGGGCTGGGCAGGCTAAGCTGAAGTAAATTGTCTCTAGGCTAGTGTTTCACATCCTGATCTAGGTGAACAGTAGGAAGAAATGCTCCTGCCATGGCCTGGTTTTGCCCTAAGGTAGCTCCACCAGTGCACTGTCTGTCACTGTATATTTGTAAAAATGCGGTCAGTGGACTTCATAATACGCTCATTGCGCTCAATATATACATTTTCCGGTGTTTATATGGTCACTAGCTCACCCTGTCTGAGTATGTGTGTGCATGCACGTGTAGGTTGAGCACCTGAGCGTGACCGTGTGTGTTCCATCGTGTGCTCGGACATGCATGCATTAGGGCGTCGCGCGCATTTTACCGTCCATGTGTACGTGTGACTGTTGCATACACGTAGGGGGAGTACGTGTAGGGGCCACTAAGGAATAGTCAAATCACACAGTAAGTTAGTCGGAAGAAGCAACCATCATTTCACTCTTCAATGACACGTACGCAATATAAAATGGTTGATATGGAGAGAAAAAGAAAACCACTATATATACACTAGCAGGAGCCTAAGCTACAAGCCTGCTTGCTTGGGTTGCTCTCTTCACAAGCATAGAACGACGGTCGCCACACCGCTGGTCACATATCCGTCCTGATCCTACAGCTGGGGGAAGGGAACAATGTTCTGCGTAGACGCGGTCGACATCGGCGAGGGAGAAAATCCACAGTCGTGCGTCCCAATCGGGGGTCACCGCGGTATGGGCCGATGCCGCGCCCCAACCGCCCTTCTAGCTATAGCCCGACATCCCAGGTAGTCCATCTTCCTTTTGGAGCCGGCTTGCTCCACTGCCGCAGCTCCCCACGTAGCTCCATCTCCATGTCGATCTTTCTCTACTTCTACCGGCTTCTACTTGTGATGAGTTTATGTCTCATGAACTAGTGCCAGTACTATTATTCTAATCGCACTTCTTCAATATCTTTGCCATCAGGGATGCTTAGCTCGATTTTAGTGGAACTGCACAAAAGCATCGCATGATCCGAGGGTGCCAGCCGTCTTTCCTTTGACAGGTTCTACCTGGACAGGAAATTAAATCCTGTTTAGGGTTTAGGGTTTAAGTCGTAGTGACTTCATCAGTAGTTTTTCTTTTGTACACGCTCTCACAACTTTTGTCTTTAGTTGTGAAGTAAATATTGGCTATGATCTGTGAATCATTGAGATGCATCAGCATGCGTGTTAGTTTTCCTTTGTATTTGATGGAATGTTGTAACGGGGCAACCTTGGAGTAGGAATGAAAATGGAGTGGAAAGTTTCCATTTTTTCAGAGAAAAAATGGAAACGAAGAGAAACCAACGTTTCGTTTCGTTGGATCGCGCCATCAAGCAAAACCAACGTTTAAATCACGTCTATCGCGTTCGTGTCTCACCCTCCACGGCTTGACCCCACACGGTCGCTCGACATGCCACTCACCGCAAACCGAGTATACGATAACTTTCCCGCCTGCTTGTCGATGGATCGCGCCATGGATTACTTAGCACTACTGGAAGAGATTGACTAGTTGGGGAAGGACAGCTAGCTGTAGCATGGACTCCCAAGAACTTTTTACATGCATGTTGTGGCCGGCTATTGCGACCTTTGAACGCGGAGCAGTCGCGTGCACCAGGAAGTAGCGCGGGCGACGCTCTCACGGCCGGCATGCCGCTTCAATGCCAGCGCCAATGAGAGGTTGCGTCCGCTCTGGCCGGGCATGAATGCGGCACTGACCGTTTCGGGCGGGAAGCACGCGTGGGTGATGAAGAGGGTTCGGGTTGGTCAGGAGCGGCCGTGGCAGCGGTCTGGACGCCTGCAAACAAGAGATGTTGTATGTTAATATTACTGCGTATATAATTAACAACGTAAATAATGTGCCAGTTGGACAAATATGATTGGAGATGGAGATGGAGATGGAAATGGAATTTTACGTAAACACGGATATGCAGGTCTATGTCTATGTGTGTGTGCGCGACGACTCTCGCGACCTGGAAGCGGGGGCGTGTTTTTGATCAAGTTTTCTTTCTTGGTACGTTAAAAAATTGTCCGCCAGTTTTCATTTCTTTTTTCCGGGAACGCGCGTATTCTATTTAAAACCACTGCTATGGAGAGATTTGTTTACTCCATTATAGCCTCTTGTTTGATAGAGTTTCTCGCGTCTCGCTCTCTCACCCTCTACATATCAAAACAAGATGATAGTGTCCACTCTATCTCTCTCCTAACCGGTGGTCACAGATCCGGCTGAATCCCGTCCGTTGTGGGAGGTGAGGAGGTGCAGCGTCGATGTTGTTGCCGTCGACGATGGAGGAAGATGATGCGCACCATCCTCTCGGAGCCGACGCTGGCACGGATGAAGGCCCTCCGCGCCCTTGTTCGCTGCCGTCATGTGGGCAGATCCCGCCCGCCCGCCTAAGCGACATCTCGCCCACTTGAAGAATAACTTCTTGTACTAGTCCAGCTCCCCAGGTCGCTGCATGCGGGTTTTCTTCTATGTGACTACTCCCCAGCTCCCCACGTATAGTAGCTAGGGTTCGTCGGCTGGTCCAACATCACCTACTATTATAGAGGAAATGCCACTCAAAAAGTGGTCCTGATTTATGCCTCGGTGGAGGTATACATGTTGTTTCGACAAAAAGTACATGGTGGTTGTGCGGTCATTGTGCATATGCTCCTATTGCTACTGCTAATCTAACACTATCACTTGTTAAATGAAGAAATGCCTTTCTTCTTGGGTATCCTGGTTTAGTTCCTAACAAGACAATCATGATGCTTTTGTTTGTTGGTGTACTGATACGTCTCCAACGTATCTATAATTTTTGATTGTTCCATGCTATTATATTACCCCTTTTGGATGTTTATGGACTTTATTTTACACATTTATATCATTTTTGGGACTAACCTACTAACCGGAGGCCCAGCCCGTATTGCTGTTTTTTTTCCTATTTCAGTATTTCGGAGAAAAAGAATATCAAACGGAGTCCAAACGGAATGAAACCTTCGGGAGCGTGATTTTTGGAAAGAACGTGATCTAGAGGACTTGGAGTGCAGGTCAAGAAGCAATCGAGGCGGCGAGGAGATAGGAGGGCGCGCCCACCCCCTCTGGGCGCGCCCCTGTCTCCTGGGCCCCTCGAGCGGCCACCGACGTACTTCTTCCTCCTATATATACCCACGTACCCCGAAAACATCCAGGGAGCCAACGAAACACAATTTCCACCACCGTAACCTTCTGTATCCGCGAGATCCCATCTTGGAGCCTTCGCCGGCACTCCGTCGGAGGGGGAATCGACCACGGAGGGCTTCTACATCAACACCATAGCCCCTCCGATGAGTTGTGAGTAGTTTACCACAGACCTTCGGGTCCATAGTTATTATCTAGATGGCTTCTTCTCTCTTTTTGGATCTCAATACAATGCTCTCCCCCTCTCTTGTGGAGATCTATTCGATGTAAACTCTTTTGGCGGTGTGTTTGTCGAGATCTGATGAATTGTGGGTTTATGATCAAGTTTATCTATGAGAAATATTTGAATCTCCTCTGAATTCTTTTATGTATGATTGAGTTATCTTGGCAAGTCTCTTCGAGTTAGTAGTTTGGTTTGGCATACTAGATTGATCTTTCTTGCCATGGGAGAAGTGCTTAGCTTTGGGTTCAATCTTGCGGTGTCCTTACCCAGTGACAGAAAGGGTTGCAAGGCACGTATTGTATTGTTGCCATCGAGGATAAAAATATGGGGTTTATATCATATTGCATGAGTTTATCCCTCTATATCATGTCATCTTGCTTAAGGCGTTACTCTGTTCTTATGAACTTAATACTCTAGATGCAGGCAGGAGTCGGTCGATGTGTGGAATAATAGTAGTAGATGCAGGCAGGAGTCGGTCTACTTGTTGCGGACGTGATGCCTATATACATGATCATGCCTAGATAATTTCATAATTATTTGCTTTTCTATCAATTGCTCGACAGTAATTTGTTCACCCACCGTAATACTTATGCTATCTTGAGAGAAGCCCCTAGTGAAACCTATGGCCCCCAGGTCTATCTCTTATCATATTTGCTTCCAATCTACTTTTATTTGCATCATTACTTTTTGCATCTATCTTATAAGATACCAAAAATATATTTATCTTATCATACTATCTCTATTAGATCTCACTTTCGCAAGTGGCCGTGAAGGGATTGACAACCCCTTTATTGCGTTGGTTGCGAGTTCTTTGTTTGTTTGTGTAGGTGCGTGGGACTTTTGAGGAGCCTCTTACTGGATTGATACCTTGGTTCCCAAAAACTAAGGGAAATACTTACGCTACTATTGCTGCATCACCCTTTCCTCTTCAAGGAAAACCAACGCAAGCTCAAGACGTAGCATGTACTTTTCATTAATTCTTATTGACAATTGAGATGTCGTTGTTAATCTTGTAAAACAAAGTAACAACACTATATCCCTTTTTTATATTTTTGGAAACAACGATGCATATCTCCATACCCGGGCATATATTCCTCAATTTTAGTGGAACTGCACAAATTGGATGGCCATTGTTGTTCCGCCTCACTGTCCTCTGCCACGTGGTTCTTCCTTCCTCGAGCTTGATTACTGAGAAGAAACAGACCACAGTGAGGATTTGTCGAACTTCATAGGTGCCTCACCCAAACTTGATGCCAAATGGATGATGCATCACCACGATGACCTATCGATGCTCATGGTTGCGCCTCATGGTTGTGTCGGCTACTGAAGCTGATCAATTTTCAATGAAAAACAAGTTGTCTTCCATCAGTGCTCTTTTCTTGTTACCCACAAAGATGATATCCTTCGTCAGTTCACCTTTGTTGCGTTGGAGACGCAGTCGTCTTTCACGTTGATGCAATTTTATCACACAATTGTCTATGAACCAAAAGTTTCCTCAAAGAAGTATCGACGTTGGTAATAAGAGCATAAGTTTTGTATTGATTTCTAAGCCTTCTCACAACTTTGTCTCCAGCTCCCCTGTAATTTTATTTGTCCAGCTATTAACTTTGATTAAAAATGGTGTGGAATAAAAACCCGGATGGACGTAGTAGCCCTCCATTTTTATTTACTCTGCATATTAGATTTGACTGAAGTCAAACTTTGTAAAGTTTGACCAAGTTTAGGCCGAACACAACAAACCATAATTATTAGAGAGGGAAAACTGTACATACTCTCAAACCTTTCTGATAATTGAAATTAAAATTCTTTATTTGTACACACTCTCACACGTTTCCGATAATTTGGCGCATGTGTGGTTGTTCACTTAAGGGAGGGCAGTGTACCAGACGTGAAGGACAGGAAGTGCGACCAGGACGCGTGGATCATTAGTTCATCGGAAGTACTCCCTCTATTCCTAAATATTTGTCTTTCAAGAGGTTTGAAATGGACTACCACATACGGATGTATATAGACATATTTTACAGTGTAGATTCCCTCATTTTGCTCCGTATGTAGTCATTTGTTGAAATCTCTAGAAAGACAAATATTTAGGAACAGAGGGAGCAGTAGTTTTCTTCACTGGTACGTTAAATAAAGAGTTTCGTTTCGTACTTACACAATTTAAAACGATTGTTATGGAGAGAATAAGAAAACCACTCCACTATATATAAGTCGTATACACGAGTACTATATGGACGCAGCTTCATTGACTTTAGTGCACCTGGCTTTGGGTTTATGACAGGTGGCCCCAAAATGTGGTTGGCTGATACGTCTCCAGCGTATCTATATATTTTTTATTGTTCCATGCTATTATATTATCTGTTTTGGTTGTTTAATGGGCTTTATTATGCACTTTTATATTACTTTTGGGACTAACCTATTAACTGGAGGCCCAGAGCAAATTGTTGTTTTTTTGCCTATTTCAGTGTTTTGCAGAAAAGGAATATAACGGAGTCCAAACGGAATGAAACCTTCGGGAGCATCATTTTTGGAACAAACGCAATCCAAGAGACTTGGAGTGGACATAAAGGAAGCAACGAGGCGGCCATGAGGTAGGAGGGCGCGCCCAGGGGGTAGGCATGCCCCCCATCCTCGTGGGCCCCTCGTGGCTCCCCTGACCGACTTCTTTCGCCTATATATACTCATATATCCTGAAAACATCAGAAAATATCCTAGATCGGGAGATCCGCCGCCGCAAGCCTCTGTAGCCACCAAAAACCAATTGGGACCCTGTTCCGGCACCCTGCCGGAGGCGGGATCCCTCATCGGTGGCCATCTTCATCATCCCGGCGCTCTCCATGACGAGAAGGGAGTAGTTCACCCTCAGGGCTGAGAGTATGTACCAGTAGCTATGTGTTTGATCTCTCTCTCTCTCTCGTGTTCTTGATTTGGCACGATCTTGACGTATCGCGAGCTTTGCTATTATAGTTGGATCTTATGATGTTTCTCCCCTTCTGCTCTCTTGTAATGGATTGAGTTTTCCCTTTGAAGTTATCTTATCGGATTGAGTATTTAAGGATTTGAGAACACTTGATGTATGTCATGCATGTGCTTATCTGTGGTGACAATGGGATATTCACGTGATCTACTTGATGTACGTTTTGGTGATGAACTTGCGGGCTCAGTGACCTTGTGAACTTATGCATAGGGGTTGGCACACGTTTTCGTCTTGACTCTTCGGTAGAAACTTTGGGGCACTTTTGAAGTACTTTGTGTTGGTTGAATAGATGAATTTGAGATTGTGTGATGCATATCGTATAATCATGCCCACAGATACTTGAGGTGACATTGGCGTATTTGGGTGACATTAGGGTTTTGGTTGATTTGTGTCTTAAGGTGTTATTCTAGTAAGAACTCTATGATAGAACGGAAAGAATAGCTTCGTGTTATTTTACTACGGACTCTTGAATAGATCGATCAGAAAGGATAACTTTGAGGTGGTTTCGTACCCTACAATAATCTCTTCGTTTGTTCTCCGCTATTAGTGACTTTGGAGTGACTCTTTGTTGCATGTTGAGGGATAGTTATATGATCTAATTATGTTAATATTGTTGAGAGAACTTGCACTAGTGAAAGTATGAACCCTAGGCCTTGGTTCCTACCATTGTAATATTATTTTCTCTCACATTTATCATTAGTTACCTTGCTGTTTTTATATTTTCAGATTACAAAAACCTATATCTACCATCCTTATTGCACTTGTATCACCATCTCTTCGCCGAACTAGTGCACCTATACAATTTACCATTGTATTGGGTGTGTTGGGGACACAAGAGACTCTTTGTTATTTGGTTGCAGGGTTTGTTTGGGAGAGACCATCTTCATCCTACGCCTCCCACGGATTGATAAACCTTAGGTCATCCACTTGAGGGAAATTTGCTACTGTCCTACAAACCTCTGCACTTGGAGGCCCAACAACGTCTACACGAAGAAGGTTGTGTAGTAGACATCAAGCTCTTTTCTGGCACCGTTGCCAGGGAGGTGAGTGCTTGAAGGTATATCTTTAGATCTTGCAATCGAATCTTTTAGTTTCTTGTTTTATCACTAGTTTGGTTTATAAAAGAAAAATACAAAAAAATGGAATTAAGGTTGCCTCATATGCTTCATCTTTTTAATGTCTTTCATGAAAATAAGGATTCCGATAATTGTGCCGAAGTGTTAGAATAAGAATGCATTAGAATGTTTGGCACTAAATCTTTGAATGATGAGCATGATTGCAATGTTGTTAGTATGAATTCTTTGAATACCCATGATGCTAATGATATGCAAAGCCACAAGCTTGGGGATGCTATGTTTGATGAATATGATATTTTTTGTCCCCCAAGTTTTGATGAGAAAATTTATTATGATGAAAGCATGCCTCCTATTTATGATGATTATTGTGATGATACATATGCCATAAAGAATAAACATAACCATGAAACTTGTCATCGTGATTTTAATTTTCAATCGGATTATGCTTCACATGATAGTTATTTTGTTGAGTTTTCTCTCACTACTACTCATGAGAAGAAGTTTGCTTATGTGGAGAGTAGTGAAATTTATATGCTTGTGCATCATGAAAATAATGCTTTATGTGATGGTTATACTGTTTAATTCATTCATGATTCTACTGAAAATTATTATGAGGGAGGAACATATGCTTGTAGGAATTGCAATAATATCAAGTTTCCTCTCTATGTGCTTAAAGTTTTGAAGTTATGCTTGTTTTGCCTTCCTATGCTAGTTGATTACTGTTCCCATAAGTTGTTTGCTCACAAAATCCCTATGCATAGGAAGTGGGTTAGACTTAAATGTGCTAGTCATATTCTTCATTATGCTCTCCTTATGTTTCAATTCTTATCTTTTATGTGAGCATCATTGAAATCATCATGCCTAGCTAGGGGCGTTAAACATAAGCACTTGTTGGGAGGCAACCCAATTTTATTTTTGTTCTTTGTTTTTGCTCCTATTTAGTAATAAATAATTCATCTAGCCTCTGTTTAGATGAGTTTTTATGTTTTAATTAGTGTTTGTGCCAAGTAGAACCTTTGGCAAGACTTGGGTGAAGTCTATGCAATCTTGCTGTAAAAAACAGAAACTTTTGTGCTCACGAGATTAGCTGCCATTTTTTACCAGAGAGAGATTTTGGGTTGATTCGTTTTGAAGATGATTAATAGACAAATTCGTCAGGTCAAAAAATTTATTTCAGAATTTTTGGAGTTGCATTAGCATACGTTTGATACAGATTACTACAGACTGTTCTGTTTTTGACAGATTCTGTTTTCTATGTGTTGTTTGCTTATTTTGATGAATCTATGAGTAGTATCGGAGGGTATGAAACATAGAGAAGTTGGAATACAGTAGATATTACACCAATATGAATTTATAATGAGTTCATAACATTACCTAAGTGGTGATTTGTTTTTTTATAATAACGGAGCTTATGAGTTTTCTGTTGAGTTTTGTGTTGTGAAGTTTTCAAGTTTTGGATAAAGATTCGATGGACTATGGAGTAAGGAGTGGCAAGAGCCTAAGCTTCTGGATGCCCAATGCACCCCAAGGTAATATTCATGGACAACCAAGAGCCTAAGCTTGGGGATGCCCCGGATGGCATCCCCTCTTTCGTCTTCATTCATCGGTAATTTACTTGGAGCTATATTTTTATTCACCACATGATATGTGTTTTGCTTGGAGCGTCATTTTGTTTTATTTTGTTTTGCTTTCTGTTGAATAATATCCTAAGATCTGAAATTCTTAAATGTTAGAGAGTCTTCACATAGTTGCATCATTATTCGACTACTCATTGATCTTCACTTATATCTTTCGGAGTAGTTTGTCATTTGCTCTAGTGCTTCACTTATATCCTTTTAGAGCACGGTGGTGGTTTTGTTTTGAAGAAATAGATGAACTGTCATGCTTCACTTATATTATTTTGAGAGTATTTTAGAACAGCATGGTAATTTGCTTAAGTTATGAATTCAGTCCTAATATGATGGGCATCCAAGTTGGGTAAAATAAAAACTTTCTTATGGAGTGCATTAAACACTATGATAAATTTGATACTTGATAATTGTTTTGACATATAAAGGTGGTAATATTAGAGTCATGCTAGTTGGGTAATTATGAAATTGAGAAATACTTGTGTTAAAGTTGGCAAGTCCCGTAGCATGCACGTATGGTGAATGTTGTGTGGCAAATTTGTAGCATGGGGTGTTCTTTGATTGCCTTCCTTATGAGTGGAGGTCGGGATTGCGCGATGGTTAACTCCTACCAACCCTTCCCCTAGGAGCATGCGTAGTAGTACTTTGCTTCGAGGGATAATAAACTTTTGCAATAAGTATATGAGTTCTTTATGACTAATGTGAGTCCATGGACTATACGCACTCTTACCCTTCCGCAATTTGCTAACCTCTACGGTACCGTGCATTGCCCTTTCTCACCTTGAGAGTTGGTGCAACTTCGCCGGTGCATCCAAACCCCGTGATACGAAATGCTCTATCACACATAAACCTCCTTATATCTTCCTAAAAACAGCCACCATACCTACCTATTATGGCATTTCCATAGCCATTCCGAGATATATTGCCATGCAACTTTCCACTGTTCCATTTATTATGACACGCTCCATCATTGTCATATTGCTTTGCATGATCATGTACTTGACATTGTATTTGTGTCAAAGCCACCTTTCATAATTCTTTCATACATGTCGCTCTTGATTCATTGCATATCCCGGTACACTGCCGGAGGCATTCACATAGAGTCATATTTTATCCTAAGTATTGAGTTGTAATTGTTGAGTTGTAAATAAATAGAAGTGTGATCATTTCCATTTTTAGAGCATTGTCCCATGTGAGGAAAAGATGATGGAGACTATGATTCCCCCACAAGTCAGGATGAGACTCCGGACGAAATAAAAAAAGAGAGAAAAAAAGAGTCCAAAGAAGCCCAAATAAAAAAAGAGAAAAAATAGGCTAAAGAAGCCCAAATAAAAAATGAGAGAAAAAGAGAGAAGGAACAATGTTACTATCCTTTTTACACACTTGTGTTTCAAAATAGCACCATGATCTTCATGATAGAGAGTTTCTTATTTTGTCACTTTCATATACTAGAGGGAATTTTTCATTATAGAACTTGGCTTGTATATTCCAATGATGGGCTTCCTCAAAATGCCCTAGGTCTTCGTGAGCAGGCAAGTTGGATGCACACCCACTTAGTTTCTTTTTGATGAGATTTCATACATTTATAGCTCTAGTGCATCCGTTGCATGGCAATCCCTACTCCTCAGTATTGACATCAATTGATGGGCATCTCCATAGCCCGTTGATTAGCCGTGTCAATGTGAGGCTTTCTCCTTTTTTGTTTTCTCACATAATCCCTATCGTCATACTCTACTCCACCCATAGTGCTATGTCAATGTCTTATGCTCATGTATTGCGTGAAGGTTGAAAAGGCTAAAGCGCGTTAAAAAGTATGAACCAATTGCTTGGCTAAAACTGGGGTTGTGCATGATGGGAGCATTTTGTGTGACGAAAATGAAGCATGGCCAAACTATATGATTTTGTAGGGATAAGCTTTCTTTGGCTATGTTATTTTGATAAGACATAAACTGCTTTGTTAGCATGCTTGAAGTATTACTATTTTTATGTCAATACTAAACTTTTATCTTGAATCTTATGGATCTGAACATTCATGCCACAATAAAGAGAATTAAATTGAAAATTATGTTAGGTAGCATTCCACATAAAAATTATGTTTTTATCATTTACCTACTCGAGGACGAGAAGGAATTAAGCTTGGGGATGCTTGATACGTCTCCAATGTATCTCTAATTTTTGATTGTTCCATGCCATTATATTATCTGTTTTGGATGTTTAATGGGCTTTATTATGCACTTTTATATTATTTTTGGGACTAACCTATTAATCGGAGGCCCAGTGCAAATTGCTGTTTTTTGCCTATTTCAGTGTTTCGCAGAAAAGGAATATCAAACAGAGTCCAAATGGAATGAAACCTTCGGGAGAATCGTTTTTGGAACAAACGCAATCCAGGAGACTTGGAGTGGATGTTAAGGAAGCAACGACGCGGCCACGAGGTAGGAGGGCACGCCCAGGGGGGTAGGCATGCGCCCCACCCTCGTGGGCCTCTCGTGGCTCCCCTGACTGACTTGTTTCACCTATATACTCATATACCCTAAAAACATCAGAAAATAACCTAGATCGGGAGTTCCGCCACCGCAAGCCTCCATAGCCACCAAAAACCAACGGGACCCTGTTCCGGCACCCTACCGGAGGGGGGATCTGTCACCAGTGGCCATCTTCATCATCCCGGCGCTCTCCATGACAAGGAGGGAGTAGTTCACCCTCGGGGCTGAGGGTATGTACCAGTAGCTATGTGTTTGATCTCTCTCTCTCTCTCTCGTGTTCTTGATTTGGCACGATCTTGATGTATCGCGAGCTTTGCTATTATAGTTGGATCTTATGATGTTTCTCCCCCTCTACTCTCTTGTAACGGATTGAGTTTTCCCTCTGAAGTTATCTTATCGGATTGAGTCTTAAGGATTTGAGAACACTTGATGTATGTCTTGCATGTGCTTATCTATGGTAACAATGGGATATTCACGTGATCTACTTGATGTATGTTTTCATGATCAACTCGTAGTTTCAGTGACCTTGTGAACTTATGCATAGGGGTTGGAACACTTTTTCGTCTTGACTCTTCGGTAGAAATTTTGGGGCACTCTTTGAAGTACTTTGTGTTGGTTGAATAGATGAATCTGAGATTGTGTGATGCATATCGTATAATCATGCCCACGGATACTTGAGGTGACATTGGAGTATCTAGGTGACATTAGGGTTTTGGTTGATTTGTGTCTTAAGGTGTTATTCTAGTACGAACACTACAAAAAAAGACGCATCCGTGACATTTTGGGCCAAATGAATTTTTTTCTATCATACTTATGACACTTCTATGACGATAATTGTGACAAAACCCGATATCATCATAGATGTGGTGGGCTCCTACTTCTATGAAAAAAATCACAGAAAATGGGCTTTTCATCCTGGGCGAGCCGAAGACGCAGTTGCATGACATTCTTTGGGCCGTCCATGACGGAAAAACCTGTTGTAGAAGCGAGGGCGAGGAAAATTTCGGCGAGTTCCCGGTTACGGTGGGTGGTCGGGGGCCGAGCGATGCGCGTTTCCCTCGTACACGTACGCGTGTGTGCGAGGCATTGGGCTCTAACTGAACCCGAGCGAGGCTTTGGGCTCTAACTGAACCCGAGCAATTGCACTGCAGGCTAAGCGTTACTGAACTCGATCGAGCAATTCCTTCGCTACTGCTGCTAACTGAAGCCGATCGATGCTGCCTCTGGATGAATAGTGAGCGTTGCAGAGGGGGGGTTGGATGAACAGTGAGCGGTGGGGGTAGATGAATAGGACCCCGTGGCGTTGCCTCTGGATGAACAGGACCTCGATCGATCGAGCCGGTTGGGTCTGGATGAATAGGACCCCGTGGAGGGCTGGATGAATAGGATGACCACGTGGAGGGCTGGATGAACAGTAGATGGTGGAGGGGCGGATGAACAGTAGCCCGTGGAGGGGTGGTTGAACAGGAGCCCGTGGAGAGGGGTGCTTGAACAGTAGCCGGTGGAATAGTGCACGGTGGAGGGTGGATGAACAGGAGCCCATGGATGAACAGGAGCAGGTGGAGGCTGGAGGAGGTCGACGGTGGATGAACAGTAGCTCGTGGAGGCTGGAGGAGGTCAACGGTGGAGATGAACAGTATCTCGTGGAGTCCCGTTTTGCGGTACGCCACACCCCTCCCGATGAACAAGACCCCCGTTTCGACCATAGCGCTCCAACACAAGTCCATTTCGTCTGTTTTGCGGTACGCCACACCCCTGCCGATCAACAGGACCCTGTTTCGACCGTAGGAGGTCCAACACAAGTCTGTTTCCTCCGTTTTGCGGTATGCCAGACCCCTCCCGATGAACAGGATCCCGTTTCGAATGTGGTCGGTCGAACCCAAGGCCGTTTCCTCCGTTCTACGGTACGCCAAGCCTCGTTTCCATCGCCTGTTCCGTCCAATCCCTCCCGATGAACACGACGACGCATTCCGTTTCGACCCAGCCGGTTGTCTCCCCATGAACACGACAATGACGATGTTTCTCCGTTCCGACCCTGCCATGTACACGAGCCCTGGCCGTACGTAAGCGCGAGTAGGCGTTCGAGACCACGCCCGTATGTACGTACGTGGCCGTATTTTCTTTCTTGCACACTGGCCGCTGTACGTATGTGTACATGCTACATGCGCGCCTCTACTACGACACGTGCGCGCCACTACATCCACCAGTATGTACGTACACGTTCGCGACCAGAATGACAACGCTACGTACGCTTCGACCAGGTGGGTCCCGACTGTCAGGCACTTCCTTGCGTGCGAAGATGTAGCTGGTGGGTCCCAGCAGTCAGGGGGGTGAATCATTTTTTTGTTGCCCGGGCGCACTTCCTTGCGTGTGAAGATGTAGCTGGTGGGTCCCAGTAGTCAGGGGGGAATCATTTTTTGCGAAATACGGTGGCCCGACCGGTGGGTCCCTGCTGTTAGGTGGGGGAATAATTATTTTGCACGTAATAAGGAGGCACTTCCTTACGGCTGCCGTGGACCCAGCTGTCAGCCTCTCCACTGACAGTACTCTTCCGATGGAAGTCGGTCGTTGACCACATTGACCACGCCGCGCCGAGAGCACCATGGCGGTGGATGACGGCGAGGCCTAGGATGGGGACGACAGAGAGCCGAGGAAGACGCAGCAGTGGATGCCCACACGAAGAGGAGTACGAGGGTTCACTAGTTCGGTTGTCGTGTGAGCCTGCCATCGCTGCAGAATAATAGGGGGTGTGGGTGAGTAGTGGGATGGCCTGGCCAGCGGTGGGAGTAGTAGGGGCGGTGAGGCCTCCGCGGCATCACAGCCGGCCGCGGGAGGCAGGAGCATGCGGCACGATCGGTGCTGCTTTGGGCGGCTGGAGCACAAAGACCAGAGGTTGAAGAAGCACTACGGCCGTTGGATGGACATCGTACAGTCACTTGAGCTAGAATCACAGAATAACAGGGGGTGTGGGTCCGAGCTGACAGCGGGGGGAAGGTTTTTTCGCGAAATACAGAGGCCCTTTCGGTGAGTCCCAGCTATCAGGTGGAGGAATCATTATTTTGCGCCTAATAAGGAGGCATTTCCCTGTGTGGGCCCCTACTGTCAGCCTCTTCCGATGGCTGTTGTTTGTTGACCATGTTGACCTCGCCGCGTCGAGAGCACAAACGTGGTGGACGAGGGCAAGGCCCAGGAAGAGAACCACCCAAAGTTGACGAAACCACCGCAGCGGATGCCCACGCTGAGGGGAGTGACTGGTCGGCTGCGGGGTGAGGCTGACGTCATCGGAAAATAACAGATGTGTGGGTGGTTAGAGGGATGCCCTGGCGGCAGCACAGCCAACCATGGGAGGAGGGAGCAGGCAGTCCCGCCGGCGCTGGTTTGGGCGGCTGGAGCAGGAAGATCAGAGATTGAAGAAGCACGGCGGCCGTTGGATGGACATCCAACAGTCACTACTGTGTGTGACTAAGTTGACAAAGCCTTGTGTACGCGTCAAAAAAAATTAGGACAGCGTCATCGTCAACCTAGTAGGCCCAGAACTCAGCCTCCAAATCTGTGGAAAACAACATATAGCCCATTAGCCATTATTTTCAATAATTTACAGCCCATTTGCTAATTCTTAAGGATATTTGAAGCCCATATTCTTTTTATTAGCATTACAGACCATATATTCTGGGCACTGCTAAAAAATTCAACAAAATTTCGCATATTTCGGTGGGGTCCGAACTCTTTTAATCACGAAATTTCGAGTCACATTAAAAATAATTTTCAAAAAAATATATCAAAATAAAATTCAAAAAACAATTCTCCGCAAAAAAATGAATGAAATTTAGAATCTTAACTAGCAAGATGCCCGTTCGTTGCACGGAACATGAAGATGCATTTGTATGAGTAGTTTATCTTGTGGGAGAAAAGATGATATTTTAATATAATTGCCAGTTGGCTTTGGTTTTTATAAGAGTAGAGAGTAGAGAAATCCTGAAAAAAATGATATTTTAATGCAATTGCCGGTTGGCTTTGGTTTAAAAATTTACAGCCCATTTCTTATAACTTATGGCCCATTTTCTGGGGAAGCCCATTTCTTACTACTTACATCCCTCCTCGTCTTGAAAGATTTGCAGCCCAGCGCGGCTGAGAAAAGCAAGTAGGCCTCGGTTTTGGTATTCTCCAAAAAAAAGAACTGGGCTAGCCAATTTCAGAAAGAAAAAATATATCAACTGGGCTCGTCATGTGCTTAATAAAAGTGTAAGTGTGGGCTAGACGGGCCACAGCCCCCGCACAGCGCGCAGTTGAGCTTCGTCTCTGAAATTAAAAAACAACTGGGCGAGCTGTTGGGTCCCTGGTGTTATCCGCTCATTGTGTAACTTTCTCGTTTATTGACTACATTGACAATGGCGTGGGACCTAGTTGTCGAACAATTAGGAGGAAGTATTTTTTTGTCTTGTAATAATGAGGCACCTGCTTGCGAAATGCAATGACCTTGGTGGGTCCCTACTGTCAGCCTCTCCACGTACAGTCATCTTCTGATTCCTCTTGGTTGTTGACCATGTTGGCAACGCCAGACGGCGGCAGGCACAGCGAGCGAACCAAGGCGGAGAACGACGGTGAGGCCTCGGAAGGGAACGAACAACAGCCGTGGAAGATGCGGTAGTGTAGTGGCAGGTGGAGGGGAGTACGAGGGCAACAACATGCAACTCAAGCATACAAATGGTACAAAAAGCCCAAGGATTAATTGTTCATCAAATTTTTAAACAAAACCCAGATTGAACATGACAGTAACATCTAACCCACCACTCTTTTTTGCAGTCACAAATAAATGGATCGGTCTGATCCATAAAATCAACGTCCTATGCAAAAAAAATTATTTCAGGATGACTACAACTTGTTGTAAATAGAAGCCGAGCACGTTTAGAAGCCCATTTGTCCACCTGAAACTTATTTTTTTCTTGTTCAACATGTCCGTCCGTGAGAAATCTCTTGCGATAAAAATTAAGCCTCATGGACAATAGTAACCTCGCGTTCAACAGGAAGAATGTGACAAAGCTTCTTTTTGCCTGGTTGGATGCATATCGTTCCATCGTTATTGTCCTCAAATGAATGTCATGAGAACTGAGAACATCCTGGTGCTTATTACGCCACAGATTGGTTATATGTTTTTCTCCATGTGGTTCTGCCTAAGTAGACATGAAGATTGAAAATAGTTAAGGTCTGAAAAAAGAGTATGTCAAAAGAATGACAGTTGAACAATTAATTCTAGTACAATATATACGGGCTTTCAAAGTGCATGAAATCATCACCTCTATATATAAATTCTCTAGAGATCGAAAGCATCGCAGCAACCCAATAATTATGTCCAGATCAAAACTATACATTCTGATA
>NC_041381.1:208611572-208654899 GCF_002162155.2 Triticum dicoccoides | reverse complement strand
GTGATCTTGACAGAATCCAGCAACATTGATAGGCTATCAATGGACGAACTCTTCATTGAGCATATAACATAATATTAGTACCCAAAGTGTACTCCAAGATGATATAAAACTTATGTGCACAAATGAAAAATGCAGCATATGATTATGTATAGATGATAAAATACGATACCTGAAAAAGTGAGGAGCCAAACACCAACTCCTTGTGATTATTAAATGGGTCACGAATTACACCCAAGGTCTCCAGTTTGGGCGCAGATATGACAGTTATTTATGAAGGTGTATAACAATTATCAAGGAGCAACCTTTCAAGTTAAGGGGCATCTTCGATGATGAGCTGCTGTCCTTCAAAACAAATTCCAATGCTTTTAACGTGAGGCAACTTTATTTGGAGACAACTGATCCGGATTTCTATTCCCAAAACAATCAGCAAGCGCTCCAGGGCAGGGCAAATGGAGTGGATGATGCTGTGCAGTGAGGCCTCCGACAGATAAACCACCACAAGCGAAAGTTTTTTTAGCAGTGGGAGTCGAAGCATTTGTACCAGATCATCTGGTAGATGGCACCGGGCAAAGGTGGCAGTGTGGAGAGAGGAGGAAAACCGCGAGATGGACAACGGTGGTGTGGGCATGAATTCTTGGTGTGTTCATGGTAATGGTACAACTCAAACTGCTGGAGTTTTATGAATTTAGGGGATGTCAGCCAAGCGTCAACCTTGCCGGGTATGGACAGCAGGTAGCGTGTCGAGATGCAGAGGCATTGAACGGGGCCCTGCTGGTGAGAAGAGACGATGGCTCTGAGGAGATCAAATTCAGGAAGGACAGATATGTGACGACAGTCGAGATTGAGGGGCGCGGTGCGCCATAGAGGGCGCCACCAAGTTGAGAGGACTTGTGTGCGGAAGCAATCCTTGGTGGGGAGAAGCGAGATGATCTCCTCAAGGATGACGTCCGGGAGATCGTTGATGCGGTCCACCGAAGATTCTACCTGTTCCTCAGATCCGGGGGGCTCACCGCTTCTCCCCGCGCTACCGGGTGCGGGATCTACAACCGGCGTCGCCACTGGCAGGAGCCTCATCTTCTTGGCACTGGGGCCAGCCGACTCCATTTTCATTGTGGGCGTCGCGCCGAGCTCACGGGTTTGAGCAGAGTAGCCAGAGACGAGCCTAGTGGTAGTGTGAGTGGGGAAGAAGGAGGGCTGGGGATTTTTGTAGGAGTGGAAGAATAGGAGAAGACGTTTTCTGTATGAGTGAGGAAGAAGGTGAGCGGGGGTTTCTGGACGAGTGAGGAAGATTGGGGAGCAAGGGGAATTGGGGGGGAGACGGAAGTGGGAGAGTGAGTTGTTCGTGTTTATAAGGCCCGCTGCACTAACTACTCGCTTTTTCCCAAGAACCGCTCTCTTCTTTTGCGTTGCTGCATTGGAGCTGGCGCATGGACTTGGCTGACTGACCATGCATGCAGGACGCATGTGCCCGCCGGACACTGCATGCGCCTGGTTTGTTACTAGGCCTATTTAATAGGGTGGTTATGGAGTAAATTAAGGAGATTTATTTTCTCTATGTGCATCCACCAAATTAGAGGATGTGGTACTGGATGCAAACACTCACATTAAACTAAGCTTCAGAAGATACGGTATGCATACTAACATTCATAAGAACAAAAGTTCAGCATGTCTATGCATCTCAATGATTCACCATACTATAAGCAATACAAAGCTGTGAGAAGGTGTGGAAATAAAGAAAATTGGTCGATGCTTCTCTAAGCAAAGGGCCTCCCTGCGCACGCATTAATTTCCTGGGCATGCTTGTTTCTTCTCAATGTTGTGATTACTTTGAGCATGTTGGCAACTCCACAGCTAGCTAGCTGCCTCATCTTGCAATTGATGCTGACACATTTGCAGCAAATACATGAGGCAATAGAGATGACTCAACATGAGTCCATTTTGTGCAGTTCCCCTGAAATCATATTCATTGTCCTGAATCTGAAAAGATAGGAAAACAGTAGCTATACTTAAACGGTGTTGCAAAACAGTAGCACATATCAATAGCTCGGCATGACAAAACACGATCATCTGGGCGAAGGGGATACTGACCTGCCTGAGGAAGATTATATATAATTTCATAAGTCCTTGGTTCATATCCACCTTCGGCTGCACTACTTGTTTGCTCCTCCATACATGAGACAATTGTTCCACACTGCATTCAGCAAGTCAATGTACGAATAAGCTAATTTCATCTTGCGGTGGTCATCGTACCTAGTTACGAATGTAGGAATACCTGGAGCACCATGAGGTTAGCTGACAGCAGGTAGATGCATCCATATAAATTTTGTGCGGTGCTACCAAAATCGAGGTTTGTATCCCTTCCCGTTATGAGAATTCTTCTTGAAGTTGGTAGAATGTGACGGCTTGTTCTTTGCATCAAACTTGCCTTTCCCCTGAGATTTGTTCTTGTTGTTTTGGGGCTGGTTGGGCTGGAAGTTCTTCTCGTGTACCATGTGGGCACTAGAAGCTCCCTCAGCGACCCGAGCACGTGTGTCTTTTGCTCTCGCCTTCTCCTCAAAATCAAGAGTGCTAATGAGATCCAAAACAAAAAACTCATGTCTCTTGTTTTTCAGAGAAGTAGCAAAATCGTTCCACAAAGGTGGAAGCTTGGCAATGATGGTCCCAGCAACAAATTTGTCTGGCAACATACACTTAAAGTACTCAAGTTCCTTAGAGAGTGACTGTATCTCATGAGTCTGCTGAACAACAGAGCACTCATCAGTCATCTTGTAGTCACAGAATTTCTCCATGACATACAACTCGTTACCAGCGCCCGAGGGCCCAAACGTGGCCTCGAGCGCAGCCCACATGTCTTTGCCGCTGTCAAATGACATATATGGTTCCACAATGGAATCGTCAAGAACACTCAGCAGGGCGGCTTTGAAGAGGGTATCCATGTTCTGAAGAGCTTCCTGCTGTGTAGGATTAAGATCGCCCTCAGGCTTACCCTTAGTGGCGTCATAGCAGTACATGATCTGAAACCAATATAGTGCTCTTGTGCGCCACTTTTTATATTGCACCCCATTAAAAGTAGGTGGCTTCAAAAGCGCAGCAAAACCACTCAGAGTAAATTGCCTATGATCAGGTTTTTGGATTGGATTGTTGAATATATGAGCAATTTAGTACGAGATTTAATCTGAATCAGCAGTAAATAGATCATGATGACAATTGCAAACATCAAAGTAATGATGCGGACTAAACCAGGGGGACAGAATCACATACTGTACAGCGGGAGCAGAACCGCTGTGGTTGATGTTGTCACTCATGTCGTTGATGAAGAGGTTACCGAGGTCGGGGAAGAAGGCTGTCATTGAGGAAGTCGTCGCTGGCAGTAGTCACAGGAGTGTGCTCCCCAAAAACCTGATCGCCCCTCTCCCGTACAGGATCACGAAAGGCGGGGTTCGGAGGACTGCTGTCCCTTCTCGCGGTGCACACCGGAAGGAGGGCTGGAGAAGAATTGGGTGACAGCGCTAAGATCTGGAATGGTGCGAAACCATATGATACAGCGGTGGCTAGGGTAGAGCATGTCAGGTCGGTCGTGCGAGTATAATAGTAGGCCTTTGGCCCCCAAACCCCACGTCCAAGTCAATAATAGCCCCACCAAGGTTTGTCTAAAAAACGGAGTAATTAAGGCGTTCGTTAGTCCCTTTAGTATAAATACTATGTCATTAATAATGGCCCCACCTTTTGTCTCACAAAGTATGTTGGAGTACAACCGGCTACACGTTTACAATCCGCTTCTCTTCTATCTCCTTTTCTCTCTCCTTCAACTAAGCACAAATACTATATTTATATCCTTATAGCCTGCTTATGTCATCTAATTGTAGTACTTGCTCTAAAGTTACTCTCCACTGTGTAGTCTGAAATGCCGGGCGTGGAGCGGGTGGTACCCTCGGTCGACGCGCCGCTTCAACGGCGAAAGCAGTGAGAGGTCGCGTCGCCTTGACTTGCCATCAATGTGGAGTGGGGGGCTTAGCTGGCGCCGGGCGGGAGGCGCGCGCGGGAGGGGGGAGGGGTTTTTGTTGGGCCAAGAAGGTGAGAAGCCAACTTGGGATCGGTCCGGCCGGGGAAATATCATGTGCTCCCATACTCTGCATATGACACTAGTCTATGTTACTACTCCCTCCTTTCCGGTTTATAGAGATGTTTAGAGTAACATAGTAATATGTTACAATATAAGTTACTCCCCACTATGACCAGCCTTGGCCTCTCCCAGTGCTCCACCATGTATAGCTGCTAAGCCTGCCACGTAGGCATAAAATATGATGTGGCACCAATAAACTAAGCACCTATGCATTGAAGACTTGAGTTACTAAGCCATTTAATGCACTTAGCACCTCATCTAAGCACATCTAAGCACTTACTAGCACCCCCTTGACCGTGGACCTTGACGATGTACATCACCTTGTGTCTCATAATTTTCCTCGTCATCATCTGAGTCCTAGAAGATCTCACCCACATCATCATTAGCATGCAGCCACCTTGATAGACAACGTGCGCAGAAGGAGTAGAGGCGACTGGGGACGCACCACGTCGTGGGCACTCCGTACGACCGTACGTGCTCGTGTGCGTGCAGCGTGCGTGTTTTTCCATCGGTACTAGCTCTAAGGCTGAGGCTGCGGTCGTCTTCGTCTCCGACAAGTCGTTGAGCAACGACAACAAAGAGGTGTCGTTGTGTGTGAGCTTCGCCGTAGCACGACGAACCGGACGTCGCCGCAAATGGCGCACGCCTCCATGCAGCCGAGTGTGTGCGCATGCATGTGTTATTCACGTGCATTCTGCAGCCGAGCGTGTGTGCATGCACGTGTTCTGTACATGTGTTGTGTGCTCCATGTTGTGCGCGTATGTGCATGAGTTGGATCTGATGGAGTTAGTGCGTTGGCTTGTGTACATGTGTGGCTGCATGCGTCTTGTACATGCGTGGCTTGTTGCGTGGTTATCAATATAAACTATAAAACATCTTCAATTTAGCATCCTGATGTACCGTTTCTAGTGGTTAGCAAAGATTTCATGTTCTTTTATTTGTTTATAGGTGGGCAGGTGGCAAAAAACAGGGGAAATCGCGCAAGGTTCCTTGCAGACGCTCCACCGCGAGGTTCCTTGCTCCTTCTCGGTCGTCGGGAATCTATGCTCTTCAACTCTTTTCTTTTACGTGAGCTTTGTTTATCCTTTTCCCAACATGCGAAACATCTAGCATCAAAGTGCACGTGTCATGCAAGAAAATGGAGATAATCAGATAAGCAGTGCGTAAGTGAGTCGTGCACTTCGATGGCACCTACGCAATATTTTTCTCCTCGATGGCACGTGAATAGTGCACGTACTCAACGACGGAGCATGGGATGGTAGCAATGACATGGTCAGACCTTTTTTGGAGAGAGTACGTACTAAATAACTTTGATGTGTCCCGTCAACTCGCAAAACGACGAGAAGCTTGATTACGCCTTCTCCCCCGCCAACGCGTGCGTGGTGGCTTGCAGCACGAGGAGAAACTTTTGCTTACAAGCGGTGGACGTGCAGTAGTTCATTTGGTGTCAGATTGCAAGAAGTACTACTGTAGAACCATCGACTTCCGGAAGAGGCGAAGAGCCAAGCGCAAGGTCACCTACTAACCTTAGGCTAGGCATAGTGGGAGTAACATAAGTAGGGGTACCTCATTTTTTTATTCTAGAAACAACCACACACGAATATCGAGGTGATGGTTACGTAGAACAAATTTCCTGGAGTCCGTGCTTCGCCCTCCTCTATCTCTCTTCTCAGCCAGCCAGTGGACGCACGGAGCCCATTGTCTATTTGCTCATATGCGGTCCCACATGTCAGTGAAAACGCAAGAGGACCCACTGAACCTGCACATCTTTCACCTCGACGTGCTGGTGATGAAAAACAAATCCAATAAAGATCTTCGGTGGCCGCTTTTGGAGTTACTCAAGAGTAGTAAGATTCTATTTACAGTTTAACCCAAGATGCACATCACGTGGCTTCAACTACCACTCTATTTTCTTGCATGACACGACCTGGATGCTGGATGTCCCATGTGTCGGCAAAAGGAGGAAGAACCCGACCAAATCTTCGGTTGTGCTCTCGGATTAGACTAGTTGTGCTAAGTTAAAAAAATTATTGTGTAGAATGGATGCAAGTTTTAGTATTTGGAAGAATAATACATCGATATATTGATAGAGCGCAATTTAGTAGATGTTCTAGCACTTTTAGCTAGAATAGAGGCTAGAGATGAGACTAGAGTACTTGTTGATACTCCTACTAGAATAGAGGCTAGACATGAGACTAGATGCGAGGAAGCAACGTCTACTTCTTTACACTCGAAGAAGAAAGAAGCACACAAGATCAAGCCTCCGCACAAAGAAAGAAGCACTAATCCAACTTACAGGAGCAGTTATGGAAGTTGGATATCTTCTAAAATGTATTCTTGTGGTTCTTGTTTTCTTTGGTCTTGCTTGTCTAGTCAAAATTATCATTGGAGTTCATGCAAAATAGAGGTCCGTTTGGGGTCGTGCGTTGTAGTTGGCCTTAAAGTGGGACCGTAGTTGAGGAAACCGACTATCGGCAAACCCCCACCTCGCCCTCCGCGTGATGGCTGAGTTAGAGAAACGATGAGGTTGAAGAGATTGCTCTAGCACGGACTCCAAGAAATATGGTGTCACATGGATGTCGTGTTGGTGGCGTGTGTCGTACTCCTGGACGTGAATGCTTGTTCTGGCCCATGCCACCATACTACTCCTACTACTTATATAGTACTACTAGTAGTATCGATGATTCGAGGTGCTGGTTACGTACAGCGAACACATTAACATATGGCTACAGTAAAAACACCCGCCCGACGCGCGAAGCATGTGAAGCTAGTACAAATAGTGTACTACTATTGTTGATTGGCCTCATCCGATAACCGGTTGCAATGCACGTACAATTATGTATTCAAAAAATATTTTTTTGCCTCATCGCACCACTCACTCAGAGAAGCGACTCGAAAGCCATTCATAAATTTAGTAAGTTTATCACAGGCATATCATTTTATTACATACAACAGGTCATCAACCCACATCGACAATGAGGATACATTATAAATACTAAAGTTTTCATCACACAACAAATAACAAGCAATGAAATGAACTTCAACTCAACCAATCCTCGGCATTGGAAATGCTTGCTTTGAACCACAAGTGATTCTCTGGGACGGGCCATCTATTGTCAATCTCGAGACCAACGCACGACTGATCATCCAGGCTGAAGTGGCCTACTATATCAGTACCAGGGTAGGGAACCACCCAAATGTCCGAGGTATAGATACAGTTGCTTCTCATAAATGGTACTAGTAACATTGTGTCAATAGCAGTTGGATCGCCTTTCACCATCATCGGATAGTTTTGTCCAAGGAAGAGGGAGTTTTCTCCAAAACTATCAATTCTGTACCAGGGAGAAGGTGTTGGTGCTAGCACACTAGTATCCATCCCGAATACCATGCAACGAGTGTTGGAATAGGTCCGGAGAGTGCGACCATGGGAGACAACACGTGCTCCCTCAGTAGTAACAAACTCAGTGCGCTGTATACAGACAAGAAGAGGTGATCCATCGGAATTAGTTGCCAGGCGCCACTGAGTATATAAGTTCTGCTCGTCCTCATGCTCGTGACCATCACCATCGTCATCTCCCCCTTGGTTATAAAAAATTTCAAGTATAGGTGGTGGAATATTTATAGGACCTTGGAAACACAAGAAGAAGGTTAATTAGTAAAGGGAAACTTGCTAACCCACATGCATGTGGATGAAACAATTATAATTATGGTGGAAGACAAACGTACCAAAACTATGAGGATCCCATGCAAAAACAATGCAATGAGTGGTGGAAGCAAACACAAGACCCTCGTATTGAATTGCATCACAGTACACATCCGTGTATAGAAACTGATTTTTGAGCAATATCCATCGAGTCGAACCACAAAGGACGGCAACAAGCTTTTCGAAGATAGCAACAACTTCATAGTTCTTGTAATTCCAAGAGCGGTTGGGAACTCAACAAATTGCTATCTTCCGTAGAAGACAGTCACCATGATCGTATTTGAATGTGCGTAGAATACCGGTGTGCTCAACCTCTGTGCAGTCTGCTGAGATTTTTCGAAGTGGAACCCGGTGATGAGTGTACACACTCACAAGTTCCCACTCACAGTTGTACCCAATATAAACAACCCAATCTCCATTTGCGCTTGCCCAATCCTTGGCCTCAAGCGATGGCATCTTAACATCATATGTATCATTATCAAGTGGCATCAACTTGCACAAGGCGAGGCCTCCGTCGTCCCCGCGCTAGTCATCAGGGTCACGGCGAAGAAGATAGGGGAGATCAAACCGCTCCTTGACCCTTGGGTTCCTTGTAATGATGTTATTAGTTGAGTCGAGAAATGTCTTGAATGAACCTGCCATGCTAGCCGAGGTGATGACGTCGCACCGATCAATGAGTTCCTCCACCACGTCATCTTTCAGATCGGGGCAAGAATAACGGGGTCATTTCCGGCCTGTTCCCTCCATGGAGAAGACGATCAAACAATGGCAGAAGGAAGGGTGAAGGCAAATGGAGGAGGGAGGAAGAGCGTGCGACAGTAGTTCCAAATCGAGAGGGAAAGGCGAAGAGTCGGTGGACGGTTGCCAGTTTGCCACGGTACACGAAGAGAAGCCCCGGCCTACACATCTGTTCGAAAATACTAGTAGAAAAGGACTCGCTGTCGTCTCACTGACATGTTGGAATGGGACCACATGTCAATGAAACATGGTGTGTAATTTCTCGTGCAAAATGCGATCTGGCCGCGTTGGCCTGAGGTGCCGCATTAGGTTTTTTTTCAAAGTTTGTCGCATTAGTTATCGACCTTTATTTTTTTTAACATACAATCTGAATGGATAGCTCCTGTGGTCATCACACATGAGCGGATATAGTGATGGTTGATTCGCTCGAGCAACTTATTACTGTGGGAATATGGGAGTACCAGCGGATTCACGGAACAGAGAAATGATGGTTGCTTTGTCCGAGCAACTTACTGTGGCGAAGGTGGGGCTCTGTGGTTTGACTGCTCACTAGTCATTACTACTGCGGCATAACGACTAGGGTGAATCTTTCCCTGAAGTTGTGTTGTGCACTCAATATTTATGCATGGCAGGTGAAGCCGGATGAAGGATGTCCAACATGTCGGCGAAATGAAGTTGAATTGTTTCTGGCATTGCTATCAATCCTTCAGGATTTGTTTATATGTATGTATAATTTTTATGAAATTGTACTGTGATGCTATGAAGGTTTCAACTTTGGTTCCCGTAGGAAAAAAAAGGTGTTAACTTAGGATTCATCTGTCTTGCCTCGAGATTATCTCGTTACAACATTCCATCAAATACAAATGAAACTACCATGGCTGCCATGGCTAATGCATCTCAATGGTTCACAGATAAGCGCCAATGTTCACATCACAACTGAAGACAAAGTTGTGAGAAGGTGTACTGATGTCTACTACACAACCTTCTTCTTGTAGACGTTGTTGGGCCTGCAAGTGCACAAGTTTGTAGGACAGTAGCAAATTTCCCTCAAGTGGATGGCCTAAGGTTTATCAATCCGTAGGAGGCGGAGGATGAAGATGGTCTCCCTCAAGCAACCCTGCAACCAAATAACAAAGAGTCTCTTGTGTCCCCAACACACCCAATACAATGGTAAATTGTATAGGTGCACTAGTTCGGCGAAGAGATGGTGATACAAGTGCAAAGTAGATAGTAGATATAGGTTTTTGTAATTTGAAATAATAAAAACAGTTAGGTAAATAATGATAAAAATGAGCGTAAACGGTATTGAAATGATAGGAAACAAGGCCTAGGGTTCATACTTTCACTAGTGCAAGTTCTCTCAACGATAATAACATAGATAGATAATATAACAAGCCCTCAACATGCAACAAAGAGTCACTCCGAAGACACTAATAGCGGAGAACAAACGTAGAATAACAGAGTTCATACTAGAACAACACCTTAAGATACAAATCAACCAAAACCCTAATGTCACCTAGATACTCCATTGTCACCTCAAGTATCCGTGGGCATGATTATACGATATGCATCACACAATCTCAGATTCATCCAACCAACATAAAAGTACTTCAAAGAGTGCCCCAAAGTTTCTATCGGAGAGTCAAGAATGTGTGCCAACCCCTATGCATAGGTTCCCAATGTCATGAAACCCGCAAGTTGATCACCAAAACATACATCAAGTGGCACATGATATCCCATTGTCACCACAGATAATCACGGAAAGACATACATCAAGTGTTCTCATAAAAGACTCAATCCGATAAGATAACTTTAAAGGGGAAACTCAATTCATCACAAGAGAGTAGAGGCGAGAAACATCATAAGATCCAACTACAATAGCAAAGCTCGGGATACATCAAGATCGTGCCATAGAGGAACACGAGAGAGAACACGAGAGAGATAGATCAAACACATAGCTACTGGTACATACCCTCAGCCCCGAGGGTGAACTACTCTCTCCTCATCATGGATAGCATCGGGATGATGAAGATGGCCACCGGTGATGGGATCCCCCTCCGGCAGGGTGCCGGAACGGGCTCCCGAGAGGTTTTTGGTGGCTACAGAGGCTTGCGGCGGCGGAACTCCCGATCTATCTTCTGTTCTGGAAGTTTTAGGGTACAAGAGTATATATGGGTGCAGGGGGTACGTCGGAGGAGTTACGGGGGCCCCACGAGGCAGGGGGCGCGCCCGGGGGGTGGGCGCGCCCCCCACCCTCGTGGGTAGCCCGTATCTCCCCCTACGTGCACTCTAAGTTCCCTGGGTTGCTTTCCTTCCAAAAAATAACTTCTCTAGTTGATTTCGTTCCGTTTTGACTCCGTATGATATTCCTTTTCCTCGAAACACTGAAATAGGCATAAAACAGCAAATCTGGGCTGGGCCTCCGGTTAATAGGTTAGTCCCAAAAATAATATAAAAGTGGATACTAAAGCCCAATATTGCCTAAAACAGTAGATAAAGTAGCATGGAGCAATAAAAAATTATAGATATGTTGGAGACGTATCAAGCATCCCCAAGCTTAATTCCTGCTCGTCCTCGAGTAGGTAAATGATAAAAAAGAATTTTTGATGCGGAGTGATACTTTAGCATAATTTCAATGTAAATCTTCTTAATTGTGATGTGAATATTCAGATCCAAAAGATTCAAGTCAAAAGTTCATATTGACATAAAAATAATAATACTTCAAGCATACTAATCAAAGCAATCATGTCTTCTCAAAATAACATGGCAAAAGAAAGTTCATCCCTACAAAATCATATAGTTAGGCTATGCTTCATTTTCGTCACACAAAGATGTTCCCAACTTCTATACCCCCGATGACAAGACAAGTAATTGTTTCATACTTAAATGATCTCAAACTTTTTCAACCTTCACGCAATACATGAGCGTGAGCCATGGATATAGCACTATGGGTGGAATAGAATGGTGGTTGTGGAGAAGACAAAAAGAGGGAAGATAGTCTGACATCAACTAGGCGTATCAACGGGCTATGGAGATTCCCATCAATAGATATAAACATGAGGAGTAGCGATTGCCATGCAACGGATGCACTAGAGCTATGAATGCTCAACAAAAAGAAAACTAGTGGGTGTGCATCCAACTCGCTTGCTCATGAAGACCTAGGGCATTTGAGGAAGCCCATCATAGGAATATACAAGCCAAGTTCTATAATGAAAAATTCCCACTAGTATAAAAAGACATCTTATGAGACTCACTACATGAAGAACAAGGTGCTACTTTGAAGCACAATATATGAGACTCACTACATGAAGAACAAGGTGCTACTTTGAAGCACAAGTGTGGAAAAGGAGATAGTAGCATTGCCCTTTTTATTTATTTTTCTTCTTTTTTTGGGGCCTTCCTTTTTTTTGGCCTTCCCCTTTTTTGGGCCTTTCTCATTTTTTTGGCCTTTTTTTTGTTTGGGCAATGCTCTAATAATGATGATCATCACACTTCTATTGATTACAACATAAGGATTACAACTCGAAACTAGAACAAGCTATGACTCTATATGAATGCCTCCGGCGGTGTACCGGGATGGTGCAATGAATCAAGAGTGACATGTATGAAAAATAATGCATGGTGGCTTTGCCACAAATACGATGTCAACTACATGATCATGCAATGGCAATATGACAAAAGTAATGTATGTCATGATGATGATGGAAGTTGCATGGCAATATATCTCGGAATGGCTATGGAAATGCCATGATAGGTAGGTATGGTGTCTGTTTTGAGGAAGATATAAGGAGGTTTATGTGTGATAGAGCGTATAGTATCACGGGGTTTGGATGCACCGGTGAAGTTTGCACCAACTCTCAAGGTGAGAAAGGGCAATGCACGGTACCGAAGAGGCTAGCAAAGGCGGAAAGGTGAGAGTGTGTATAATCCATGGACTCAACATTAGTCAAAAGAACTCATATACTTATTGTAGAAATTTAGAAGCCATCAAAAATCAAGTACTACGCGCATGCTCCTAGGGGGATAGATTGGTAGGAAAAGACCATCGCTCGTCCCCGACCGCCACTCATAAGGATGCACAAGCCAGGTACACTTCATGTTTCAAATTTGTTACACAACTTTAACCATACGTGCATGCTACGGGACTTGCAAACTTCTAAACAAGCATTTCTCAAATTCATAATCACCCAACTAGCATGACTTTGATATTATCACCTCCATATCTCAAAACAATTATCAAGCATCAAACTTATCTTAGTATTCAATTCACTCAAAAGAAAGTTTCACATATCTTGAACACCAAGTATATTAACATAAGCAAATTACCATGCTATTAACGACTCTCAAAATAATCTAAGTGAAGCAGGAGAGTTCATATATTTCTATAAAACAAATCCACCAATGTGCTCTAAAAGATATAAGTGAAGTACTAGAGAAAATGACAAACTACTCCGAAAGATATAAGTGAAGATCAATGAGTAGTCGAATAATTATGCAACTATGCGAAGACTCTCTCTCTCATTTAATAATTTCAGATCTTGATACTTTATTCAAACAGCAAGCAAAGCTAAATAAAACTACATTGCAAGGATAGCACAACTCATGTGAAGAAGCAAAAACTTAGGCTCAACCGATACTAACCGATAGTTGTTGAAGAAGAAAGATGGGATGCCTACCGGGGCATCCCCAAGCTTAGATGATTGAGACTTCTTGAAATATTATCTTGGGGTGCCTTGGTCATCCCCAAGCTTGAACTTTTGTGTCTCCTTAATTCCTCTCATATCATGGTTTCTCTTTTTATCAAAAGCTTCATTCACAACAAACTCAACAAGAACTCGTGAGATAGGTTAGTATAAACCAATGCAAAACCTTATCATTTTCTACTGTAACAAATCACTAAAATTATTATTCAACATTGAATACTAAATGTCTCTGCATATTTAATACTCCTATCTTCAAATAGAATCATCAAACAAACAAACATATGCAAACAATGCAACCATAACAGCAATCTGCCAAAACAGTACAGTCTGTAAACAATGCAATATTCATCATACTTACCTAACCCCAAAAATTATGAACTAAAATTCCCACTGTAATAAATTTATCAGAGCTCAATATGCAAAAAGATTCAACATTATACCACTCTCTGACTTTTCTAGGGAATTTTTCCAACAGCGCTAAACTTTCTGTTTTCAAACAGCAACATGTATACTAGGAAAATAAGCATGGGAAAGGCTATCCTTGACTTTTTATTGAAACTAAAGATGCAAAACATTATTATAACTAACAGCAAGCAAAAACTAACAAAATAAAATGATGCTCCAAGCAAAACACATATCATGTGGTGAATAAAAATATAGCTCCAAGTAAAGTTACCAATGAACGAAGACGAAAGAGGGGATGCCTTCCGCGGCATCCCCAAGCTTAGGCTCTTGGTTGTCCTTGAATATTACCTTGGGGTGCCTTGGGCATACCCAAGCTTAGGCTCTTGCCACTCCTTATTCCATAGTCCATCGAATCTTTACCCAAAACTTGAAAACTCCACAACACAAAACTCAACAGAAAACTCGTAAGCTCCGTTAGTATAAGAAAATAAAACAACCACTTAGGTACTGTAATGAAATCATTCTAAATTCATATTGGTGTAATATATAATGTATTCCAACTTATCAATGGTTCATACCCTCCGATACTACTCATAGATTCATCAAAATAAGCAAACAACACATAGAAAACAGAATCTGTCAAAAACAGAACAGTCTGTAGTAATCTGTATCAAACGTATACTTATGGAACTCCAAAACTCCTACCAAATTAGGAACTCCTAAGAAATTTGTGTACAAATCCAGAGCAAAAAGAATCAGATCATAATCACTTTTCTGTGAATTAAAAAAACTAATTTACTGGGTGCAAAAGTTTCTGATTTTCAGCAGGATCAACACAACTATCACCGTAAGCTATCCTAAAGGTCTTACTTGGCACTTTATTGAAACAAAAGCTATAAAACATGATTACTACAGTAGCATAATCATGTGAACACACAAAAACAGTAAGGATAAGTATTGGGTTGTCTCCCAACAAGCGCTTTTCTTTAATGCCTTTCTAGCTAGGCATGATGATGATAATGATGCTCACATAAAAGATAAGAATTGAAACATAACGGGAGCATCATGAAGCATATGACTAGCACATTTAAGTCTAACCCACTTCCTATGCATAGGGATTTTGTGAGAAAATAACTTATGGGAACAATAATCAACTAGCATAGGAAGGTAAAACAAGCATAGCTTCAAGATTTGAAGCACATAGAGAGGAAACTTGATATTATTGCAATTCCTACAAGCATATATTCCTCCCTCATAATAATTTTCAGTAGCATCATGAATAAATTCAACAATATAACCAGCACCTAAAGCATTCTTTTCATGATCTACAAGCATAGAAATTTACTACTCTCCACATAAGCAAAATTCTTCTCATGAATAGTAGTGGGAGCAAACTCAACAAAATAACTATCATAAGATTTAAAATTAGGATCAAGATGACAAGTTTCATGGTTATCATTATTCTTTAAAGCATACGTATCATCACAATAATCATCATAGATAGGAGGCATGCTTTCATCATAGTAAATTTTCTCATCAAAGCTTGGGGGACAAAAAATATAATCTTCATCAAACATAGCTTCCCCAAGCTTGTGGCTTTGAATATCATTAGCATCATGGATATTCAAGGAATTCATACTAACAACATTGCAATCATGCTCATCATTCACATATTTTATGCCAAGCATTCTATGTAATTCTTCTTCTAGTACTTGAGCACAATTTTCCTTCCCATCATTTTCACGAAAGATATTAAAAAGATGAAGCATATGAGGCATCCTTAACTCCATTTTTTGTAGTTTTCTTTTATAAACTAAACTAGTGATAAAACAAGAAACAAAAAGATTCGATTGCAAGATCTAAAGATATACCTTCAAGCACTCACCTCCCCGGCAACGGCGCCAGAAAAGAGCTTAGTTGACGGGGTGTGAGTGAGTGCCCTTTACCTAGCCTCCCTGGCAACGGCGCCAAAAAAGAGCTTGATGTCTACTACACAACCTTCTTCTTGTAGACGTTGTTGGGCCTGCAAGTGCACAGGTTTGTAGGACAGTAGCAAATTTCCCTCAAGTGGATGACCTAAGGTTTATCAATCTGTAGGAGGCGTAGGATGAAGATGGTCTCTCTCAAGCAACCCTGCAACCAAATAACAAAGAGTCTCTTGTGTCCCCAACACACCCAATACAATGGTAAATTGTATAGGTGCACTAGTTTGGCGAAGAGATGGTGATGCAAGTGCAAAATAGATAGTAGATATAGGTTTTTGTAATCTGAAATAATAAAAACAGCAAGGTAACTAACGATAAAAGTGAGCGTAAACGGTATTGAAATCATAGGAAACAAGGCCTAGGGTTCATACTTTCACTAGTGCAAGTTCTCTCAACGATAATAACATAGATAGATAATATAACAAGCCCTCAACATGCAACAAAGAGTCACTCCAAAGCCACTAATAGCGGAGAACAAACATAGAGATTATGGTAGGGTACGAAACCACCTCAAAGTTATTCTTTCGGATCAATCTATAAAAGAGTTCGTACTAGAATAACACCTTCAGATACAAATCAACCAAAACCATAATGTCACCTAGATACTCCATTGTCACCTCAAGTATCCGTGGGCATGATTATACGAGATGCATCACACAATCCCAGATTCATCCAACCAACATAAAAGTACTTCAAAGAGTGCCCCAAAGTTTCTATCGAAGAGTCAAGAACGTGTGCCAACCCCTATGTATAGGTTCCCAATGTCACGAAACCCGCAAGTTGATCACCAAAACATACATCAAGTGGCACATGATATCCCATTGTCACCACAGATAATCACGGCAAGACATACATCAAGTGTTCTCATAAAAGACTCAATCCGATAAGATAACTTCAAAGGGGAAACTCAATTCATCACAAGAGAGTAGAGGGGGAGAAACATCATAAGATCCAACTACAATAGCAAAGCTCGGGATACATCAAGATCGTGCCATAGAGGAACACGAGAGAGAGATATCAAACACATTACTACTGGTACATACCCTCAGCCCCGAGGGTGAACTACTCCCTCCTCGTCATGGATAGCGCCGGGATGATGAAGATGGCCACCGGTGACGGGATCCCCCTCCGGTAGGGTGCCGGAACGGCCTCCCGAGAGGTTTTTGGTGGCTACAGAGGCTTGCGGCGGTAGAACTCCCGATCTATCTTCTGTTCTGGAAGTTTTAGGGTACAAGAGTATATATGGGTGCAGGAGGTACGTCGGAGGAGCTACGGGGGCCCCACAAGGCAGGAGGCGCGCCCGGGGGGGTGGGCGCGCCCCCCATCCTCGTGGGCAGCCCGTATCTCCCCTGACGTGCACTCCAAGTTCCCTGGGTTGCTTTCCTTCCAAAAATAACTTCTCTAGTTGATTTCGTTCCGTTTTGACTCCGTCTGATATTCCTTTTCCTCGAAACACTAAAATAGGCATAAAACAGCAAATCTGGGCTGGGCCTCCGGTTAATAGGTTAGTCCCAAAAATAATATAAAAGTGGATAATAAAGCTCAATATTTCCTAAAACAGTAGATAAAGTAGCATGGAGCAATCAAAAATTATAGATACGTTGGAGACGTATCATGTACAAATAAAGAAAAAAATATAATTGATCGATGTTGTTCGTAGGCATGGCTCCATTTCCTTGGCACAGTGTTCATTGCTTGGCAGCTAGTTTCACCTAGCTCTTTAGCCAAAAAAGAGGTGTATGGAGGACACCACAATCTGATCATCTTGTGCAGCTCCACTAAAATCGAGCGGACCATCCCTGTTTGCAAAGATATCCAGTCAGTGTGATTACAATAATAGTGGAAATAGATGATGAAACATAACACACATAAATAGAAGCCGATCACCTCTACGATCTCTTTTTAGGACTAACTTCTTGTTGGAGAAGATTAGGCACGGAGTTGGATGAGGAGGATAACAAAACCAATCTCCCTTTCTGCAGTCCCATAGAAATGTGAAAACGTTGCCCGTGTGACATTTTGGCGGAATTGCACAAAACACTCTTAAGAAAAAAGTGATTTGTGCAGTTCACCAAAAGGCTGCAATAGCAACAAGGTGAAAATGGATAGCCTTGTTTGCAAAAGGAGGTAGAAAGGAAACAATTACTGTCCAATAACATGAGTTGAAGACACATACGCCGAAAAAAAAGAAGCATATTCCATGTAATAAGGGAAAGATAGCACATGGTGGTTTATCAAAAATGGTTTGAGGATGAGATTGCAAGATGGAAAGTACGCCGGCCGAGATACGATTTAAGCAAACAACTAAAGATGATCCACATGCGGCAACGTGGGAAGATGGGTAGTGGAGCAAGGCCGGAGGAAGCTGTACCTGAGGGTCATCGAGACGTTACTAGGAGGGCACCGGCGGCCGGGATCTTCCCATACTACGGCAGCGAGCAAGTGGCGAAGGCCCTACCGTGCTGGAGCTTGGTCAGAGAGAACGGCGGGTACCGCAGATCGGGACGTGCTGCCTCAATGCCATCGAACGGAGAGACGATGCACATCCTCCCTTTCCACCAGCGGACGGGATGCGGCCGGATCACTGACCAACGCTGAGAGAGAGAGAGGCCACGGCCGCCTTGTGTGAGATGGTGTGCCAAGAGACAAACCCATTTTTCCATTTTCCCCATGGCAATCGTTTTATATTCTGTATGTGCCACTGAGGAATATATAACTTTATTTAATACTAACGCATCAAGTCAAACTTTGTTCCGTCTAGGCATGGTACCCGACCCTCCTTCGAGTAAACAACTGCTACATGCGTCAAATTATCACGTGGGTTGCCTTTTTGTACAGAAACTCCACCGTGTACCCGCGCGGGTGTGGCCGGGAACGAGATGTGAGTACGTGCGTCCTGCGTGCACTTCTTCTTTAGGTGCAGGTATGTACGTGGGTGGGTGTGAGAGAGATGGTTTGTGCGAAACAGAGGCAATGTGTTGACGATATCTCAAACAGAAAAATGTAACATATGCAATGTGTGTGAAACGGAGTCATGGACGTGAGATATCGATAGAATTGAAAACAGGGATGAAGTGTGTGGTTGCGCCATCGATAAAGGGTGCCATCGAATTTGTGTTTGCCCACGTCAAAGATACAGGGCGGCTGGCCTACTGGAATTTGAGAGGGCTGAGGTGCAGTTTTTCTCCGTGGCATGGATACCTACACCTACAACATTCGACTATCGGTGTGTGGGAGGGAGGGGGCAGAGAGCGATCGACTAGTATATGTGTGGGGAAGGAGAGAGACCTAGCTATGTATTGAGGGAGATCGATTGACATCCTTGGATATGTGTAGAAGAGGAATAAGGTTGGGAGAAAGACAAAGGTAGAGTGTCGGAGGGTTGGTGGTGGAGTGGCGTCTCACAAATGGTGGGAGAGGCCTGCTAGACAAACCGAGGGTATGAGTGCAATATCAATAAGAGAGGGCGGGGGATGTCTGTCTGTCTATGCACGTGTGTGTGAGAGATGGGTCGGGAGGTATGCAAGGATGATGAGGGGAGAAGATATGGTTGTGGTAAGCATACGTAACTACATAGGAAGATCAACTGTCGTGTGTCCGAGAAAGGGAGAGACATAACTAGCGAGGTAGTGTATCGGTGCGTGGGGAAAATGAATTATAGTCGACCTAGCTATATGTTGGGAGATCAGTTCATATACACGCCTGCATGTGTTAGAAGCAAATAAGGTCCAGAGAGACAAACAGGGGAGAGGGGTGCGGCTAGGAGGTGGTGTGAGAGGCCTACCATGTCGAGGGGGGAGGAGTGTGCGAGTATGTGATCAATGAAAAGAGGGGCAGTAGTGTGCACCTGCGTGGAACCGTATTGGACATAGGGGGGCATGGACGGTGAGAAGAGAAGAGGGGAAGTATATATGTGTTTTTTGTAGGCACACTTGGCTAGAGAGCTATATCGGGCGGTGTGTGCCGGAAAGAAGGAGCCGGGGGCCTACACACACCGCGGGTGGACGACCTAAAGCGAAATAATGAACGTGCGCGATGGAGGGGACGCTAAGGGTGGGTGAGAGGGGGGCGGGCGTGTGCATGCACGATAGAAAGTTAGCGCTAGCTAGCTACAAATAGAAGAGGATCGTGAAGGTGTAAAATACGAACAAAGATCATAATTATTATAAAAAAGTGGATACGGATACTTGAAGAATATATCATAATGTAGAACATAGATTATAATTGGGCTAATGTGTGGCTTTTGCAACTCAGGTCTAAATACTTGTCATAATGTAGGGGGCGGGGCACTATACTTTGTGTGATAAACACGGTGTACATATGGAACATGGTTTAGATTATGAATATATAGTTAGTACATCAAATGTACTATTATTTGGAATCAGCATGAAGTGTATTCAAAAAATAGAATTCGAGTTCATGTAGTACACATAGTTCATATCTATCTCTATAGTAATCATGTGGTGTGTTATTAAGGTAATACACAAATGAAGGTTGAAGTTGGCAACAATCATGATTGTAGATTCTTATTGAAATAGAGAAACGAATTCAAATTTGGTTCGAACTGCAACGGTAGTATAGACATTTGGAATGCACTAAAATGTTGGTATGAGTAGGTTACATGCATTATACAGCAAGCGAAAAAATTTAATTGGACATAACATGGATTCATACTCCCTCCTTCCATCTATATAGGGCGTAATGAGTTTTTTAAGACCGCCTTTGACTATTGACAAGATTAATAGTACATGACATGCACAATGTGAAAATTATATCATTGAAAGAACCTTTCACAGACGGATTTAACGGTGTGCTTTGTGTAAGTTGCATGTCATATATTATTGCTCTAATATTTGGTCAAAGTTAGCATCGAAAAACGCATTAGGCCCTATATAGATGGAAGGAGGGAGTAGATTTGAATAGCATTTGTATAGTAAAACGGGGCAAGACTCTCTCTTTGTATGGTGTGAATAGTTTTATTTTTTTTGTTTTATTTTTGGTTGAGGGAAGTGCGAATTGATTTGGTACGTACAAGTACAATTTTACTACACGTTAGGCTTGTCCCTAAAATTCAACCCGCGTCTTGTTATATCCCGAAAATTCAGATATCATGCTCCCAAAACCGGCGCCTTCACAACCCATGCCTTGCTATCCCGAAATTACAACGCACGCGAAAACTCGCTCTGGCTGCCAAATCCCGACACCTGAAATCCCCCTTCTAACCCTGAGCCGAAAGGGCCACTAGTTCAAATCGGTGGGGGGTACTTTTGTAACACACCCTACATTTTGGACAAGCGCGTCCCTAAGTCATGGTTCACCCCCTCCCATCGCCCCCTTTTCGCCATTCAAAATCCCAGGCCGCCAAAACCTCTCCGCTCCAGCCACGAAACCCCATCCTCCTCCGTCCGCCACCTCACCGCTACCCAGCCGGAGCCTCTTCACCGACGACATCGTCCACCACAACAGCTCGACGTCCCTCATCCACCTCCCCGGATGAGGATCCGTCGTCCATCTCGTCATCCCGCCTGTTCAGCCGCCCTATCCTCCACCTCCAAGGAGCTGCTCTGACGAACGCCTCGTCTATCGCGGCTGCTCCATCCCCACAGTGCCGCCTTAACCTGCTCCACCAGAACCGCATCATCCTCACTGACTCCTCGGACGAAGTTGAGGCCTACTCGGCGCCACCAAAGAGGTTGTACACTCATCGCATCGCACCTTCTCCTTAACTCGACCTCCCGGCGCTGACGATGCTCCATCCCACACCCCCATGGAGCGGCTACCTTGAAGTCGATGCCACGGGCGACATCTCCACAGCGGCTCTCCCCCAGTGCGAGGCCCCTTCGGCGGTGGTGTCCATACCAGCCGGATCTGCTGTTGCTGCTCTGGCTCTCGCTCGCTCACTCGCGCTGCTGCTGCTACTCTCCCCCTCGCTCGTGCTGCTGCTTTGCTCCGATTTAGCCATACTTCAGCCGACAAAATTGACTTTTGGGTCAGTCGATTTTCAGGGGTTGGGGGGGGCTTGCCGGAGTTAAGGAAGAATCACCCGCAGCGGGGACGGGGGCTCACCGGACAGGTACCCCACTATCTATCTTAGGGTTCAGGGTGGGGGCGGGGGGCCTAGAGGGCTGGCCGGGGCAGCGGCGGACCAACGGTGGGGAGTCGTTTCAGGGTGGCGAGGCGGCGCTGGGGCCGGCGGTTCGGCCGGTGGGGGCTGGTGGCTCAGGGGGGTGCAGGTTGAAGATGAAATGCGGCCCTCCCTAAACTACATGTCAAGTGCCTCTCTGCTACCATTGCGTTCAGTTTCGACAGTAACATTCAGATTCCATAGTAAATTTCAGTTTCGACAGTTAAGTTCAGAGTAAATAGTTTTTACCTCATCTGTTGTAGTCAGGTGGTTTTTGGTGATGTAAATTTTACATCTATTTTACACCATCTATTGGAGATGCTATTAGAATCCCACTTGAGATTGACGATGTTTGTCTTGTGCTGCTTCAGCCTTGACGTCTTACGGCTCACCGGAGCTGCTCCAACGATAGAATGATCCATCACAACAGAGCAGTGCCCTGGACGCCGTCTACGGATTCCATGGATCTTCCTCCACACCTCCGACAGCCACCTCTGCCTCAACTACTTCAGCGACCAACCCAATGATGCTGAGGTCTACACGGCTACGGCAAAGAGGTTGTACACTTGTTGCATCACTTATTACTATACATTCATGTCGATCCATTAGGGCTATTTTGGTTCAACGGAAAAACATAGCAATAGGGAATTTTCCAATGGCACTCTACTATTCAATTATTCATGAATTTTGTTGAAAGGAATGAAGCAAAACATCCACCTGGACCTACTTTTCAAAATTCTATGCATGAAAACAAGAGCAAGTGCATTAATGGCAGAATAACATTCTAACTGTACACGCTTTCATATGGTTTCACTTTATTTTAGCCATGTTTCTTTGCATTCCTATGCTCTTCCAATTCCTGTAAACCAAACACCCAAGTTGACAGAAATCCTGTGTTTACAAATGCTCTGTTTACCATGTGCACTCCTATCCTATTCTGGTGTTTTTCCTATCCCTGTGTTTTTAGAATCATGCAAGCCAAATGAGCCCTTACAGAATTACTTCAGTTACAGGTAGGTGTCGAAGGGAACTTTGTGTGGTTTGTCCTGCTCCTGCCGCGACATCGTCCACCTCACCTGAGCTGCTCCATCGACAAAAGCATCCACCAAACCAGACATCACGACTCCTGACCGTCTTTCGCCGCCTCAGTTCTCCTTCCCTGCCGCCGACACCCACCACAACGGCATCACCATCATCGACTCAGCAGATGAACCTGAGGAGTACACGGGTCCACAAGAGAGGTCGCACTCTTTTGTTTTTGCTTATGTTATGCATTGCTTAAAATTACCTGCTACTTTATCGTCCTATTCACCTCTTGGACTCCAAGTCAGGTCCAAATTAATGTTCAAACTTGAGTTCTAAATTAGTTGTGGGGCACATATCGAGGCAGCAATGAATAGTATGTATATCCAATATCTGGTTCACCTAGGGTATGCCTATGTTGTTCATCTTGGGTGGGAAACAAATAGTAAAGCAATCATCATCTGTCTTTTTATTAAATTAAAGCAATCATCAGCCTGCTATCATTATTTTTGGATCCATCCACTGGTTGTTACCATCACTCTAAATTTCTGCATGCTCTCCTTACATAATCTCACCATATTTTTCCGTATGCATGTCAGATATTGTACACATTCATGCTGAACATGTAGAGAAAAAGAGAAGAGTTTTGTGCGGCAATACAATGTCATGCAGACATCGCTCCATGGTGGGTTCAATGGCAAACCCTCCCCACCCATCTCCAGATTGTAATCCAGAGGTAGATATCTGTTCTGAGGCGGATTCAGACGCCGCTGACCACTCCTATTTACCCCCCCCCCCAAGGTGTTTGCTCTACCTTGGCATGATGATGTTAGTCATATCATGCATATGCTGCCTTGCAGTGCCTACTTTTGACATCATATATGTCATTTGCTTAGTTTAGACATGTTCTGTATTGCCACCTGTTTAGTTTCTATATCATATATGGGAATTATGCAGTCTCATGTCTTTTAGCCAGCCATAATATATGTGAAATGTGCAATGCCATCCTGTTTAACCAGGCATCATATATTTGAATGATATCTTGCCCATTCTTTTTTTCATTACATTTCCATTTGTCGACAATGTTTGTACATTAAACTACTCTTCCTGTGAATCAGCCATTTGGGTGGGAGATGGAAAAATCTGGAGTGAAAACAAGGCCTTCAGAGCAGACAATGCTACCTGTCGAAGCAGATCTATTGTTGGGTCCCGATAGCTCCTCGGAGATGGATTCAGAGACAGATGACCAGTCATATTCCCCCACCGAGGTGTATGCTCTAACTTGGCACGGTTATACTACTCATATCGTACATATGGTGTCTTGCATTGCATAGTTTAGACATCATATACACAATATTTAACACCATGTTCTTAGTTCAGACATCATATCGAATGCCGTCTGTTTAGCATATAAATCACATATGTGAATTAAATGATGCGATCCTGATTACTTAGATAACATGTAGGTGAATTATGTCATGCGATCCTATTTAGTTATTCATCATATCTTTGAATTATGTTATGCTATGCTATCCAGTTTAGATAGACATCATATATGTGAAATTATGTCATGATATCCGTTTTACTTAAACAATATACATGTCAACTATTTCATGCCCTCTTTTTTCCACACTATCTATTGCATCTGTCTCTCATACAATGTCTGTACATTCAACTATGTTTCATGTTTATCAGCCATTTGAATTGGAGCGGGTGATGTCAGTATCTAGCGGACTAAAAACACGGTCTTCAAATAAAACAGTGCTACCTCTTGGTGGAGATAGCACTCCAGTTGTACATGCACAAGAACCAGCCCTACCACACATAACCCAAACTCTCGCAGATTGTACCCCTATTGCGATGGACAGAGAACCAGCTTCACCTAATCTAACCCCAACCTCAGCCGATAGTAACCCAGTTCCTGTTGACACAGCACCATCTCCACCACAAAGCTCCCAAACAAGAGCAGTTAGTAAGACAGCTCCAGTGCCCAAAGGGCCAGCACTATCACGGCGAACCCCAACTCCACCAATTAGTACGCCTATTCCTGTGGAGGAAGCACAACCAGCTAGTCATAGTTTAGCATCTATTGCATTTGATGTTGTTAAATCGGATGTGCGTATCTTCCCATCTTGGAAATATTATACTGAAGATGAAGGAAAATTCCAGTTGCAGGTGTTTGTTCAGGAGTTATGTGTAAGTAATGTTATTCGTGGCAATTACTTTGCTTTGTCCTATACATCCTACCTCCATGATGGTTATAATACAACAAATTTTCCCATTTTTCTCTATCGAGAAGGACCGATTTGGAAACTCAGGATGAGGTAACCTGTGCTAATACCTCTGCTATCTTAAAGAATGCTTGGTGGCAGTATCGGAATTACCTGAAGAAAACGTACTTCACCGGCAAAGAAACTCATCAAATTCCCTTACATTCTCCTGAGACACATTTACTGGACGATGACTGGGAATGCCTTGTTTTATACTGGTCCCAAACCAAGAATGTGGTAAGGTCTATGAGCTCATTTTCTATTTTTAAGTATTATATTCTTGCATCTTACTGTACTCTGTTCATGTAGAACAAGTGCCTAAACCCGGAGAACAATTATTCTAATTTAAGATTCCATTGCTATCATAGTTCAAAAAAGCGCTAGGCGTTAATTGTGCATTTTGCCACCGCCTTGCGCTTTACTGACCAAAGCGCATGCTTATGCGCAGTTATGCACAGATTAAGCGTAGTTATGTGCACTTCGTTTTGCCAACGCCTAGAGCCTAGGCGCGCTTAAGCGCTCGCTTAGGCGCGCCTTTTTAACTATGATTGCTTTGCTCTTGTATCACTGTATTTACTCATACAAACTTATTTTTAAATTGAAGGATCCAATCGAAACTCCAATGGCATAGCAGGTATGTTCACGCATGTTTCTTTAACAGGTTTGCTCTTATCAATAGCTCTGTTGATTTCAATTTCAATTGTGTATACAGTTGACTTCTCATATCATGCACATTACTAGCATCACAACAGAGACAGTAGTGTTGTTGTACATGTAGACCCATGGTACCCATCTGAAATCTTGTTGTGCCGTGTAGTTTCCCACGCTTTGTATTCTTTCACTGCTGCTTTGTCTTGAACTGATATGATTTGAATTGTGTCTCTATTTTGATTTGGCAAGACAATGCAGTGACCATAGGACATAGATATATGTTTGTTTGATGCTTTTATTATAGTACTTGGAAATAGAAGACTTGGTAGTTTAATCATGTCCACCTTACTAATGAACTGGTCGAAATGAGTTTCATATACTAGTACATGCTAAACTTGTTATGTGGCTGCTTGTTTCTTCTTTTAGAATGCTGACAGAATATTGGGGAAGAGTGCCTTATTAAGCAATGGTAAAGGAAGTAATGCAGATAAGGTTCAAGATAGTGACACATCCTAGTTGGTCTCAAACAAAGCTGATAAAATGGTTAAGGAAGACTACCTTGAAGACAGCGAGACAACCTCAAAGTCCTGTCTTGGTTTAGTGTTCGAGTTACTGGGCACTACCGCTTGCACAAGCTATCCAAACTCACTGCCAGTGTATGTAGAATGCTGCTTTGTTCCCTATATTTGCATTGGTGGCGCACTTTGATACCCAGTGGATATAATATGTGTAATAGCGGTAATAGGCTAGCGTTAATTGCTTGCTTATTTATTTCCTTATTGTCTTGTTTAGTTGTTTGCTTGTAGTCACTGCAGTTCTTTTTCTGTGTTTTTCTAGTGGCAATAATAGCCTATTTTTGGTACTAGGCCAAAATAATCATGGCAACACACGGACTGTTGTAACCATGGACCTCCTGCGGGCTGTATGATCCATGGGCCTTCTACGGGCTATAGGATCCATTGGCCTTCTATACGGGCCTTAGGATCCATGGGCCTTCTACGGGCCGTAGGGTCCATGGGCCTTCTATGGGCCGTACAATCCATGGGCCTTCTACTAGCCGTATGATCCATGGGCCTCATACAGGCCGTAGGATCCATGGGCCTTCTACGGGCCGTATCATCATTTCGCCAATCACGGGTCGTACTATTCGTGGACCATAATGGGTCGTTAATAGGCCGTATTTGATAACTCTATGAAAACAGTCCAACGGGTTTTTTTACATGAAAATGGCCCAACGTATTAACGGTCCACAAACGGGTCGACTGTAACAACGGGCTGAAGTTGGCCCACAAGCAGAAAATGACAGTAATGGGTTGTATGTAACCGAATGCTGCAAATGAGCCCAAGAATAAATGGGCCCTGAGAAGGCCGAAAGATAACTTGGGCTTGAAACGGCCCAATGGAATAACGGGCCGTTAATGGGTATAAAGTGATACACTGTTCATTACGTGCCAGTTTCACCACGGACCATTAATGGGCCAAGAATTACAAAGGGCCTCATATGGGCCGAAAGAATTCATGGGCCACACATGGGCCGGAAGTTAAAACGGGCTGGAATCATATTGGACGACCCAGATGACGCTATTGGGCCTAATTTGGAGAGGTCGTAACGGGCCCTGGTTAGCAAGCTGTAAATGGGCTATATGCGAACAGGTCGTTAACAGGCTTTCCGTGGGCCGGCCCGCCACCTTTTCACCAAGTCAAACGGGCCGGCCTTTTCACGAGAATGGGCTTCTGTTGGGCCATGCCACGTGTCGCCGTATCATAGGCGCCTTTGGTCCAATGAGTGGATGACATCTGTCCCAACGGTGAGCCGACCCGTGTTTCCTCCAACCAATGATGATTTTACACATGGAAAATCCCCATTGGTCGGGGCTGTTAACGGGTTATCGGATCCAAAACCAGACCCGCTAGCTTAACGGTGTTCCGTTACGGTGGATGCCACGTGTCGGTCACCCTTGACGAAAGCACTTCTGTGACGAGTGATTTATCGTCATGGAAGTGGACACTTCCGTGATGATAATTTTGGTAATGTCATGGAACACTTCTACGACAGCACAGGTATGACTATCTTGATTCTATCATAAAATCGTCATCGATGTACATGCATGACAAAAAACGCGACCTACTGTGACAAACACGTATCATCACGGACGTGTATTTTTTTTGTAGTGGAACTCTATGATAGATTGAATGGAAAGAATAGCTTCGTGTTATTTTACTACGGACTCTTGAATAGATCAATCAGAAAGGATAACTTTGAGGTGGTTTCGTACCCTATAATAATCTCTTTGTTTGTTCTCCGTTATTAGTGACTTTGGAGTGACTCTTTGTTGCATGTTGAGGGATAGTTATAGGATCTAATTATGTTATTATTGTTGAGAGAACTTGCACTAGTGAAAGTATGAACCCTAGGCCTTGTTTCCTACCATTGCAATACCGTTTTCTCTCACTTTTATCATTAGTTACCTTCCTGTTTTTATATTTTCAGATTACAAAAACCTATATCTACCATCCATATTGCACTTGTATCACCATCTCTTCGCCGAACTAGTGCACTTATACAATTTACCATTGTATTGGGTGTGTTGGGGACACAAGAGACTCTTTGTTATTTGGTTGCAGGGTTGTTTGAGAGAGACCATCTTCATCCTATGTCTCCCACGGATTGATAAACCTTAGATCATCCACTTGAGAGAAATTTACTACTTTCCTATAAACCTCTCCACTTGGAGGCCCAACAACGTCTACAAGAAGAAGGTTGCATAGTAGACATCACTGGCCCACCTATCATACAGCCAAAAGCAGGTGCAGTTAAGGCACCGGAGCTCAGTCCGTATGTGTATATATATATATATATATATATATATATATATATATATATATATACATCTGGGCTATTCTGTTACGCGTAACAGAATATTATTCTGTTACCCTTTTTGAACTGACGTTTTCAGGTGGTTGTACTGATGTTTTCGAAGCGGTTGAACTGATGCTTCAATTGTGTTTAACAGATCGTCTTCTTTAGTTCAAAAACTTTTTGTAATTTTTTTGTCCGTACGGGGCGTGTAATATATCGTTGGAAAGCTCTTGACAACCATATTTCAAGTATATTGAACGTTTTTTCAAAATCATTATGGTTTAAGAGCAGTTTTGAAAAAAAAACGTTTTCTTCAAAACCGAAAACATGAATCGTATTTTGGACTCAATTTTCAAACCGTTTGTCAGAATTGAGCAAATAAGATGGCCTTGAAAAGCTGGTGAAAATCCACATCTTCCATGTATGTATTGTTTTTTCTAATTATATACGATTTAAAAGTAATTTTAAAAATGGTGAAATTCTGGGCGAAACGTATTTTCGCGATTTTTTGCAAACTATTTTTCGGATTGACACAAATGATACGGCGTTGGAAAGCCATGGAAAATTAGCAACTTTTTCATGTAGAAATGTTTTTCTAATTCCTTACGGTTTAAAAACGAATTCGAATACGGTCAAATTTAATTTTGAACGCGATTTTTTTTAAAAGTTTGTCGAAATATGACAAATAATATACCGTTAGATAGCTATCGAAAATGCGAAACTTAGTCACGTTGAATGTTTTCTCTACTTCGCAACCGTTTAAGAGTACTTTAGAATACGGCATGACATTCTTGTTGTTTTCTTGTCTGGAAAACAGAGTAGTCGTACTGATATATGTGTATGTTTGTACTGAGCTATTTTTTGTAGAGTAATTTTGAATGGTTCCAAAAAAGGGTACTTGTACTGATGCTTGCATGGGTTTGTACTAAGCGTGTTTTTACTAACTAGACTTTGCTCTGTTTTGCTCATAAGTTTTCAATGGTTTATTGTATCGTCGCCCCTGTACTTGCATGGTTTATATCATCGAACTGAATGATATTTTTTTCAAAAAGAAAATGTTTTTTTGAACTAAACTTTTTTTTACAATGATGTTCTGAACTTCTCTTATTTTATGACTTGTACTTTTCTCATTTGAATTGCATGGGATTTCTTTTTGCTTGAACTTTTACAAGTTGAATTTCTGTCATTTCTTTTATTCCGAACGGACCACCATTTTTAACTTGTACTGATCAATATTTTTAATTCAACCATTTTTCTTTCTAGAACGGACGAATGTATGTTCGAGAAAAAGAGTACTTGAACGGATGTATGTATGGTTTTGTACTGAGCGTGTTTTCACATCCTAAGCGTGTTTTGTGACGATATTCTAGACTTCTCTCATTTTGAACTCAGCTCCTTAGCGACCGGCCACAAAACAAGAAGTTGTACTGTTGAGCACAGCTCCTTGAGCGACCGGCCACAAAACAAGAAGTTAAGTTGTACTGTTGAGCAGGATGTCCTCGACCCCCACCGCGTAAGTACTTAGTATGACGATGTATTAGTACTTAGTATGAGACACGTTGTGTTGTTTTCCTGTCAGAAAAAACAAAGTACTTGTACTGATGTATTTTTCATAGAGTAACTTTGAAAGGTTCAAAAAAATAGTACTTGAACGGATGTCAGTATGAATTTGTACTGAGCATGTTTTAACATACTAGACTTTACTCTGTTTTTTCTGTATGGTTTTCCTCCTAACTTTTCTATTCAACTTTTCTTTTCAATGGTTCACGGTATCTTTTTGTTTCAGCTTTTTTCCCAACCTCATCTGGGATGTCATGTTGAACTTACAACTTTTTTAATTATAAATATTTTATGTTTTTACAATGCCAAAGCTAGCAAATAGTAGGACATTCACCCAAGTTTCTTAATCCAAACTGATTATTCTTTTTAATTTGAACTGATCATCCGTTTTTTTAAATCCAATTTAATCATAGTTTTTAATTCAAACTAATTTTTAAATTCAAACTGACCATTTTATTATTAATTTGAACTGATCATTGTTTTTAATACGTACTGATTAATTGATTTTTATGTAAACCACTTCTTTCATTCTCGGACGTGTTGGAAATATGCCCTAGAGGCAATAATAAAAGTATTATTATATTTCAATGTTCATGATAATTGTCTTTTATTCATGCTATAACTATATTATCCGGAAATCGTAATACACGTGTGAATACAAAGACCACAATATGTCCCTAGTGAGCCTCTAGTTGACTAGCTCGTTGTGATCAACAGATAGTCATGGTTTCCTGGCTATGGACATTGGATGTCGTTGATAACGGGATCACATCATTAGGAGAATGATGTGATGGACAAGACCCAATCCTAAGCATAGCACAAAGATCGTGTAGTTCGTTTGCTAGAGCTTTGCCAATGTCAAGTATCTCTTCCTTTGACCATGAGAGCGTGTAACTCCTGGATACCGTAGGAGTGCTTTGGGTGTATCAAACGTCACAACGTAACTGGGTGACTATAAAGGTGCACTACAGGTATCTCCGAAAGTATCTATTGTTTTATGCGGATCGAGACTGGGATTTGTCACTCCGTATGACGGAGAGGTATCTCTGGGCCCACTCGGTAATGCATCATCATAATGAGCTCAAGGTGACCAAGGTGTTGGCCACGGGATCATGCATTACGGTATGAGTAAAGTGACTTGCCGGTAACGACACTGAACAAGGTATTGGGATACCGACGATCGAGTCTCGAGCAAGTAACGTACCGATTGACAAAGGGAATTGTATACAGGGTTTGATCGGATCCTCGACATCGTGGTTCAACCGATGAAATCATCGAGGAGCATGTGGGAGCCAACATGGGTATCCAGACCCCGCTGTTGGTTATTGCCCGAGAGTGGTCTCGGTCATGTCTGCATGTCTCCCGAACCCGTAGGGTCTACACACTTAAGGTTCGGTGACGCTAGGGTTGTTAGGAAGACTAGTATGTGACTACCGAATGCTGTTCGGAGTCCCGGATGAGATCCCGGACGTCACGAGGAGTTCCGGAATGGTCCGGAGGTAAAGTTTTATATATGGGAAGTTGTTAAACGGGCACCGGAAAGTTTCGGGATCATACCGGTATTGTACCGGGACCACCGGAAAGGTTCCGGGGGTCCACCGGGAGGGGCCACCCCTCCCGGGGGGCACATGGGGCCGCATGGGATAGCAGCCAGCCCCTGGTGGGCTGGGCGCGCCCCCCACCTTGGGCCCATGCGCCTAGGGTTGGGGGGGAAACCCTAAAGGGGGCGCCCCCCTTGCTTGGGGGGCAAGCCCCCCACCCCCCCCTAGGGTTTTCCCTAGAGGGCCGGCCCCCCTTGCCCTTTCCCCTATATATAGAGGGGTGAGGGGAGGGCTGCAACACACCACAAGTTAAGGCGCAGCCCCTCCCCTCCCCAACACCTCTCCTCCTCCGTACGTGCTCGGCGAAGCCCTGTCGGAGTACTGCTGCACCAACTACACCACGCCGTCGTGCTGCCGTTGGAGCAATCTTCCTCAACCTCTCCTTCCCCCTTGCTGGATCAAGAAGGAGGAGACGTCCCCGTCCCATACGTGTGTTGAACGCGGAGGTGCTGTCCGTTCAGCACTTGGACATCGGTGATCCGAATCACGTTCGAGTACGACTCCATCATCACCATCCCCTTGGAAAGCTTCCGCTCGTGATCTACAAGTGGTATGTAGATGCAAACTCTCTTCCTTGACTCGTTGCTTAGATGAACTCATAGATGGATCTTGGTGAAACCGTAAGAAAAAATTTAATTTTCTGCAACGTTCCCCAACAGTGGCATCATGAGCTAGGTCTATGCGTAGTTCTCTTTGCACGAGTAGAACACAATTTTGTTGTGGGCGTGGATCTTGTCAACTTGCTTGCCCCTACTAGTCTTTTTCTTGCTTCGGCGGTATTGTGGGATGAAGCGGCCCGGACCAACCTTACACGTACGCTTACGTGAGACCGGTTCCACCGATTAACATGCACTAGTTGCATAAGGTGGCTGGCGGGTGTCTGTCTCTCCCACTTTAGTTGGAGCGGATTCGATGAAAAGGGCCCTTATGAAGGGTAAATAGAAGTTGACAAAATCACGTTGTGGTTATTCGTAGGTAAGAAAACGTTCTTGCTAGAACCCAATTGCAGCCACGTAAAAGATGCAACAACAATTAGAGGACGTCTAACTTGTTTTTGCAGCGATTGATCATGTGATGTGATATGGCCAGAAGTTGTGATGAATGATGAATTGTGATGTATGAGATCATGTTCTTGTAATAGGATTCACGACTTGCATGTCGATGAGTATGACAACCGGCAGGAGCCATAGGAGTTGTCTTTATTTTTGTATGACCTGCGTGTCATTGAAGAACGCCATGTAACTTACTTTACTTTATTGCTAAACGTGTTAGTCATAGAAGTAGAAGTAGTCGTTGGCGTGACAACTTCATGAAGACACGATGATGGAGATCATGGTGTCATGCCGGTGACAAGATGATCATGGAGCCCCGAAGATGGAGATCAAAGGAGCTATATGATATTGGCCATATCATGTCACTACTTTATATAATTGCATGTGATGTTTATTATGTTTTATGCATCTTGTTTACTTAGGATGACGGTAGTAAATAAGATGATCCCTTACAAAATTTCAAGAAGTGTTCTCCCCTAACTGTGCACCGTTGCTACAGTTCGTCGCTTCTAAGCACCACGTGATGATCGGGTGTGATGGATTCTTACGTTCACATACAACGGATGTAAGACAGTTTTACACAGCGAAAACACTTAGGGTTAACTTGATGAGCCTAGCATGTGCAGACATGGCCTTGGAATACGGAGACCGAAAGGTCGAACACGAGTCATATGGAAGATACGATCAACATGAAGATGTTCACCGATGATGACTAGTCCGTCTCACGTGATGATCGGACACGGGCTAGTCGACTCGGATCGTGTAACACTTAGATGACTAGAGGGATGTCTAATCTAAGTGGGAGTTCATAATTTGATTAGAACTTAATTATCATGAACTTAGTCTAAAACCTTTGCAAATATGTCTTGTAGATCAAATGGCCAACGCTCATGTCAACATGAACTTCAACGCGTTCCTAGAGAAAACCAAGCTGAAAGATGATGGCAGCAACTATACGGACTGGGTCCGGAACCTGAGGATCATCCTCATAGCTGCCAGGAAACAATATGTCCTAGAAGGACCGCTAGGTGACGCTCCCGTCCCAGAGAACCAAGACATTATGAATGCTTGGCAAACTCGTGCTGATGATTACTCCCTCGTTCAGTGCGGCATGCTTTACAGCTTAGAACCAGGGCTCCAAAAGCGTTTTGAGCATCACGGAGCATATGAGATGTTCGAAGAGCTGAAACTAGTTTTCCAAGCTCACGCCCGGGTCAAGAGATATGATGTCTCCGACAAGTTCTACAGTTGTAAGATGGAGGAAAACACTTCTGTCAGTGAGCACATCCTGAAGATGTCTGGGTTGCACAACCGTATGACCCAACTGAATATTAACCTCCCTGATGAGGCAGTCATTGACAGAATCCTTCAGTCGCTCCCACCAAGCTACAAGAGCTTTGTGATGAACTACAATATGCAGGGGATGGTAAAGACCATTCCTGAAGTATTTTCTATGCTGAAGTCAGCAGAGGTTGAAATCAAGAAAGAACATCAAGTATTGATGGTCAATAAGACCACTAAGTTCAAGAAGGGCAAGGGTAAAAAGAACTTCAAGAAGGACGGCAAAGAGGTTGCCGCGCCCGGGAAGCCAGTTGCCGGGAAGAAGTCAAAGAATGGACCCAAGCCTGAGACTGAGTGCTTTTATTGCAAGGGGAAGGGTCACTGGAAGCGGAACTGCCCCAAATACTTAGCGGATAAGAAGGCCGGCAACACCAAAGGTATATTTGATATACATGTAATTGATGTGTACCTTACCAGTACTCATAGTAACTCCTGGGTATTTGATACCGGTGCCGTTTCTCATATTTGTAACTCACAGCAGGAGCTGCGGAATAAACGGAGACTGGCGAAGGACGAGGTGACGATGCGCGTCGGGAATGGTTCCAGAGTCGATGTGATCGCCGTCGGCACGCTGCCTCTACATTTACCTACGGGGTTAGTTTTGAACCTTAATAATTGTTATTTAGTGCCAAGTTTGAGCATGAACATTGTATCTGGATCTAGTTTAATACGAGATGGCTACTCATTTAAGTCCGAGAATAATGGTTGTTCGATTTATATGAGAGATATGTTTTATGGTCATGCTCCGATGGTCAATGGTTTATTCTTAATGAATCTCGAGCGTAATATTACACATGTTCATAGTGTAGATGCCAAAAGATGTAAAGTTGATAACGATAGTCCCACATACTTGTGGCACTGCCGCCTTGGTCACATTGGTGTGAAGCGCATGAAGAAGCTCCATGCTGATGGACTTTTGGAGTCTCTTGATTATGAATCATTTGACACATGCGAACCATGCCTCATGGGAAAAATGACCAAGACTCCGTTCTCCGGAACAATGGAGCGAGCAACCAACTTGTTGGAAATCATACATACCGATGTGTGCGGTCCAATGAGCGTTGAGGCTCGCAGAGGATATCGTTATGTTCTCACTCTCACTGATGACTTAAGTAGATATGGGTATGTCTACTTAATGAAACACAAGTCTGAGACCTTTGAAAAGTTCAAGGAATTTCAGAATGAGGTGGAGAATCAACATGACCGAAAGATAAAATTCCTACGATCAGATCATGGAGGAGAATATTTAAGTCACGAATTTGGCACACACTTAAGGAAATGTGGAATTGTTTCATAACTCACGCCGCCTGGAACACCTCGGCGAAACGGTGTGTCTGAACGTCGTAATCGCACTCTATTGGATATGGTGCGGTCTATGATGTCTCTTACCGATTTACCGCTATCATTTTGGGGATACGCTCTAGAGACAGCTACATTCACTTTAAATAGGGCACCGTCTAAATCCGTTGAGACGACACCGTATGAATTATGGTTTGGGAAGAAACCTAAGCTATCGTTTCTAAAAGTTTGGGGATGCGATGCTTATGTCAAGAAACTTCAACCTGAAAAGCTCGAACTCAAGTCGGAAAAATGCGTCTTCATAGGATACCCTAAGGAAACTGTAGGGTATACCTTCTACTTAAGATCCGAGGGCAAGATCTTTGTTGCCAAGAACGGATGCTTTCTGGAAAAAGTGTTTCTCTCGAAAGAAGTAAGTGGGAGGAAAGTAGAACTCGATGAAGTACTACCTCTCGAACGAGAAAGTGGTGCAGCTCAGGAAAATGTTCCTGTGATGCCCACACCAACCGAAGAGGAAAACAATGATGATGATCAAGGTACTTCGGATCAAGTTGCTGCTGAACTTCGTAGGTCCACAAGGACACATTCCGCACCAGAGTGGTACGGCAACCCTGTCCTAGAAATCATGTTGTTAGACAACGGTGAACCTTCGAACTATGAAGAAGCGATGGCGGGCCCAGATTCCAACAAATGGCTTGAAACCATGAAATCCGAGATAGAATCCATGTATGAAAACAAAGTATGGACTTTAACAGACTTGCCCGATGATCGGCGAGCGATAGAAAACAAATGGATCTTTAAGAAGAAGACGGACGCGGATGGCAATGTTACCATCTATAAAGCTCGACTTGTCGCTAAGGGTTATCGACAAGTTCAAGGGATTGACTACGATGAGACTTTCTCTCCCGTAGCGAAGCTTAAGTCCATCCGAATCATGTTAGCAATTGCCGCATACTATGATTATGAGATATGGCAGATGGACGTCAAAACGGCATTCCTTAACGGGCATCTTAAGGAAGAGCTGTATATGATGCAGCCGGAAGGTTTTGTCGATCCTAAGAACGCTAACAAAGTATGCAAGCTCCAGTGATCCATTTATGGGCTGGTGCAAGCATCTCGGAGTTGGAATATTCGCTTTGATGAGATGATCAAAGCGTTTGGATTTATGCAGACTTATGGAGAAGCCTGCGTTTACAAGAAAGTGAGTGGGAGCTCTGTAGCATTTCTCATATTATATGTAGATGACATACTCTTGATGGGAAATAATATAGAATTTCTGGACAGCATTAAGGCCTACTTGAACAAATGTTTTTCAATGAAGGACCTTGGAGAAGCTGCTTATATATTAGGCATCAAGATCTATAGAGATAGATCAAGACGCCTCATAGGTCTTTCACAAAGCACATACCTTGATAAGATTTTGAAAAGGTTCAAAATGGATGAGTCCAAGAAAGGGTTCTTGCCTATGTTACAAGGTGTGAGATTGAGCTCGACTCAGTCACCGACCACGGCAAAAGATAAAGAAGAGATGAGTGTCATCCCCTATGCTTCAGCCATAGGATCTATTATGTATGCCATGCTGTGTACCAGACCTGATGTAAACCTTGCCGTAAGTTTGGTAGCAAGATACCAAAGTAATCCCGGCAAGGAACACTGGACAGCGGTCAAGAATATCCTGAAGTACCTGAAAAGGACAAAGGACATGTTTCTCGTTTATGGAGGAGACGAAGAGCTCGTCGTAAAGGGTTACGTCGACGCTAGCTTTGACTCAGATCCGGATGACTCTAAGTCGCAAACCGGATATGTGTATATGTTGAATGGTGGAGCAGTAAGCTGGTGCAGCTGCAAGCAGAGCGTGGTGGCGGGATCTACGTGTGAAGCGGAATACATGGCAGCCTCGGAGGCAGCGCATGAAGCGATTTGGGTGAAGGAGTTCATCACCGACCTAGGAGTCATACCCAATGCGTCGGGGCCAATCAAACTCTTCTGTGACAACACTGGAGCCATTGCCCTTGCCAAGGAGCCCAGGTTTCACAAGAAGACCAGGCACATCAAGCGTCGTTTCAACTCCATCCGTGAAAATGTTCAAGATGGAGACATAGAAATTTGCAAAGTACATACGGATCTGAATGTCGCAGATCCGTTGACTAAACCTCTCTCGCGAGCAAAACATGATCAACACCAGAACTCTATGGGTGTTCGATTCATCACAATGTAACTAGATTGGTGACTCTAGTGCAAGTGGGAGACTGTTGGAAATATGCCCTAGAGGCAATAATAAAAGTATTATTATATTTCAATGTTCATGATAATTGTCTTTTATTCATGCTATAACTGTATTATCCGGAAATCGTAATACACGTGTGAATACAAAGACCACAATATGTCCCTAGTGAGCCTCTAGTTGACTAGCTCGTTGTGATCAACATATAGTCATGGTTTCCTGGCTATGGACATTGGATGTCGTTGATAACGGGATCACATCATTAGGAGAATGATGTGATGGACAAGACCCAATCCTAAGCATAGCACAAAGATCGTGTAGTTCGTTTGCTAGAGCTTTGCCAATGTCAAGTATCTCTTCCTTTGACCATGAGAGCGTGTAACTCCTGGATACCGTAGGAGTGCTTTGGGTGTATCAAACGTCACAATGTAACTGGGTGACTATAAAGGTGCACTACAGGTATCTCCGAAAGTATCTATTGTTTTATGCGGATCGAGACTGGGATTTGTCACTCCGTATGACGGAGAGGTATCTCTGGGCCCACTCGGTAATGCATCATCATAATGAGCTCAAGGTGACCAAGGTGTTGGCCACGGGATCATGCATTACGGTACGAGTAAAGTGACTTGCTGGTAACGAGACTGAACAAGGTATTGGGATACCGACGATCGAGTCTCGGGCAAGTAACGTACCGATTGACAAAGGGAATTGTATACAGGGTTTGATCGGATCCTCGACATCGTGGTTCAACCGATGAAATCATCGAGGAGCATGTGGGAGCCAACATGGGTATCCGGACCCCGCTGTTGGTTATTGCCCGAGAGTGGTCTCGGTCATGTCTGCATGTCTCCCGAACCCGTAGGGTCTACACACTTAAGGTTCGGTGACGCTAGGGTTGTTAGGAAGACTAGTATGTGACTACCGAATGCTGTTCGGAGTCCCGGATGAGATCCCGGACGTCACGAGGAGTTCGGAATGGTCCAGAGGTAAAGTTTTATATATGGGAAGTTGTTAAACGGGCACCGGAAAGTTTCGGGGTCATACCGGTATTGTACCGGGACCACCGGAAAGGTTCCGGGGGTCACCGGGAGGGGCCACCCCTCCCGGGGGGCCACATGGGGCCGCATGGGATAGCAGCCAGCCCCTGGTGGGCTGGGCGCGCCCCCCACCTTGGGCCCATGCGCCTAGGGTTGGGGGGGAAACCCTAAAGGGGGCGCCCCCCTTGCTTGGGGGGCAAGCCCCCCACCCCTTGCCCCCCCCCTAGGGTTTTCCCTAGAGGGCCGGCCCCCCTTGCCCTTTCCCTATATATAGAGGGGTGAGGGGAGGGCTGCAACACACCACAAGTTAAGGCGCAGCCCCTCCCCTCCCCAACACCTCTCCTCCTCCGTACGTGCTCGGCGAAGCCCTGTCGGAGTACTGCTGCACCAACTACACCACGCCGTCGTGCTGCCGTTGGAGCAATCTTCCTCAACCTCTCCTTCCCCCTTGCTGGATCAAGAAGGAGGAGACGTCCCCGTCCCGTACGTGTGTTGAACGCGGAGGTGCTGTCCATTCAGCACTTGGACATCGGTGATCCGAATCACGTTCGAGTACGACTCCATCATCACCATCCCCTTGGCAAGCTTCCGCTCGTGATCTACAAGTGGTATGTAGATGCAAACTCTCTTCCTTGACTCGTTGCTTAGATGAACTCATAGATGGATCTTGGTGAAACCGTAGGAAAAATTTTAATTTTCTGCAACGTTCCCCAACAGGACGCATATCAAACGGTCATGTATACCTTTCTTTAAAGAAGTAGCAAACCATAGCATAGACAGAAAATTTTCCAGACATATATTATATGAATGACATGTACACCACACCTGCTGCACATTTTCATAGATGAATGACATATACACCACGCCGACTACACATTTTCATATTATCCATATCACCCATCGCAACACAAAAATCATAGGCCTATTCTCCTGCTCTGTTTCACTAACTAGACTTTGCTCTGTTTTTTTGGGTAATATTTTTGCTCGTAAATTTTCAACAGTTTAGTGTATCGTCGCCCCTATACTTGCATGGTTTATATTGTTGCACTAAATGTTATTGTATCGTTGGCCCTGTACTTGCATGGTTTATATCATCGAACTGAATGATATTTCTTTTCAGAAAGAAAATGTTTTTTATTCTTTTTTTTGAACTAAACATTTTTTTACAATGATGTTCTGGATTTCTCTTATTTTATGAATTGTACTTTTACCATTTGAATTGCATGGGGTTTCCTTTTGCTTGAACTTTTACAATTTGAATTTCTATCATTTCTTTTATTCCGAACGGACCACCGTTTTTAACTTGTACTGATCAATATTTTTAATTAAAATATTGAACTTATAGAAGTCAACCTTTTTTGTTTTTTTTTTAAATTTGGTTTCCCGTTCAAACTAATGATGTTGCTAGCTCCGAACTTGAATAGCTTATCTAGTAGAGGTAATTGGATTTAAACAAAATAAAATGCTATGTTTGTTTTACGAACTTTTTTGCAACAAAGTTCTTGACATGTCACTATTTGCAACTTGAACTTTTTCTTGATGAACTTTATATTGTTTGAAGTTTTCATAATGTTCTCTTTTTTCCGGACCTCTTATTTTCGTGATTCCGAACTTTTCACTTTTTTATCTTTGAACTTTCTAGATTCTTTGTACCTCAAACCTCGTCAATTCTTCTTTGAATGCCTGACATTCCTTTCTTTTCTAAATTTCCAAAAAAATGGTTTTCTGTAACTGTAAAACTTTTTATTTGTGAACTTATGTTTTTTCTACCATGTACTTGCCTACATTTTTAAACAAAACATGATACCATCAGCTTACGAAAATACAAAGAAATTCACAAAGAGTACATCTCTCAGGAAACTAGCCTTGTAAGTTGTACTGATCCACATGGAACAAAGTGTTATGAAGAGTACTACAAAGATTACAATAAGATTTGTGAACTAAAGGCCATACATAAGTTGTACTGATCCACATGGGAAGATTTGCTGCGTGCACCTTATGGAATCATAGAATATACCATTTTTTCATCTTTTTTATGCCATAACTACACATCAGCAAGTCTAGCAGTGCCACCTCTCGACATAGTCTCCTTTGCGCTAGTTACCAGTCTTGTTCCTTGGCGAAGCCTCAATTCCTCTAAGATCAAAAGGGTAGGCATGAGAGAAAGATAAATGGAACACTACTTGTGCAACATTTCTATAAAAAAAATCCTGTGTTTTGCTACAGATTACATTACTTGAGAATTTTTTTGTCTGTTTTCAATTTTATGTCACGGAGAACCAGTAAGTTCTACTACTGGTATAAGCCAAGTTCAAGAACTTTGCTGGTGACAAACTATGACAGTTATCCAGCGGCACCAATAACCAAAAAATGTTTTTTTCCTGAGAACACACATCACAATTTTTGAAATGCATCAGTACACACACATTTTCATTATTTAGAAGCAATCAAACATGCTAAATAGTACTCATGTACTTACTGGAATCACACATATTATAAAATATTAATCATGTACTTACTGGTACAGATCAAATTTGCCACTTGGGAAATTAAGCTCTCCAAAACATACTAAACTCTCTTTTCTACAGTTTTCAGTTCACATGTGCAGCATGAAAGGAAGAAGTAACTGACCGTCAATAGCACTCAGCAGTATATTATTCAACATTAGATGGGAACTTGGACGAGGCGCGGTGCTCTACTCGGCCGGCGCCCAGTGCTCAACTTGGACGGACAAGGCTGCCGTGCGCTCGGAAGGTTCCGCACCTGCATAATTACCATAAGGGAATTATGGCCATCTCCCCTGTCTTCAGATGGTGGCACTGCAGGCCAGCAGTTGCTGCTCCTCGAACCAAAGGGAGAGAGAAAGGGCAGGCCTATGGCCGAGCACAATGTTAACTTGATATTCATCAGTACTAGTATGACTGGACAACAAAGTATTTAATTTTGAACACTTAATGAAATCCGGATAGTCTAGTGAAATTGCAATATGGAGCTTTAGTCACCTTCCCACGACAAAGAGTGAAGCATACAAAGTAGTATTGTGCATTTTTGAAACACTTGACTAAAACCATAGCTGTTGTAGGCCCGTTGTCGTCCATGATTTGTCTTTGTGATTACTTGAACCAAGGTGCTGATACTAAAAAAATGCATGTCTCAAATCAATTGAGACCAAGCTTCACTTCATTCCCTCCCCTATATTACACTTTCTGTTTCGGGTATAAAATTGTACTTACCAAATATTCTCTTCTAGATGGATTGTATATGAATTTAGATTTGTAACAGCACACGCACCGAACTTGCACAATTTTTTGTTGAACTTATCTAGATGATATATCCAAACTTGCAGAATTTTGAAACTTGAACTCCGAACTTATTGTATCCTCGAGTCTGAACTGATGCAATCATATAAGAATTTTAGGCATTATGACCTGTAGCTCTCAAAAAAGCTAATTCATTTTTGCACCGTTATACCAAAAAAAAGCGGAAAAATATTTGGTTCTCATACGCATTTTGACAAGCACATATAGAGCATTAAGTTGTGCACAGAATAAGCACAAGATTGAATTAAGCAGCATCAAGGCACAAGTGAAAAGTAGTGGCAGCATCAGCTCAAGTTGCTCCTCTGGTTTTGTGCTCCTATTTGTGATATCAAACGAGAGTACATGTCCACAGACATAATTTTTCAATAAAGCTCCACAAAATCAAGTACAGCTTCTGCCAAATTACTAATAGAAACCCACACCTTTTCACGAAGCCACACTTGAACTCTCTCTACGACAATCTTCGGACTTATGCATGTAGATGAATTGAACTTTACACCTTTTCACATCCTTTTCTGCTACTTTGTTTCCAGAGAGTGGGAGAATTTAGGACATTGCAAATATTATCTATAATATGCCCAGGTAGTGTGGTCTGAACTGAACTTTACCCGATCAATGATTTTCCAGAGCCATGTGTGTGAATTTTTTGTTTAGCAAACTGCTGGATTTTTCCTATGGAATTGCCAGTGCAGTGTGCACACATATAGTTGATTTATTTCCCATCAGCTAACTGAATTAACTATTTATATTGAACTGTGAAAAATCTTGTTTTGCTAGCAAAATTTGAACAGAAAAAAACTACAAAGGTGTACGCATATATAGCAAATCCTATAAAACACACTTGTTTTGCTTCATGCAGAGCAACAATGAAGTGAGATCGAGAGAAAAAGGAAGGTTGGGGTGCTGACCATTGGTGTCGGCGGAAGAACTGCAAGCAGAGTCGGGCAGCAGAATCAGAGGAGCGGCAGCGCGTTGGGTCCCTGGGCGACGGGGGGGCGCAGGAAGCAAGTACCGACGGCGGTGATTCCTGGGAGAAGGGGGCGTCAGTTCGGTGGCAGCTGACTGATGGAGGTCGGGAGGCGGGCGGCGGAGTTCCAACAAGTTGACACAGCCGCGCGCTGGAGGAAGAGGAGGTCCCCGCGGCGTGCCAGGGGGAGGGGGAGGTTGCGGTGGCAAGCTGGAGAGGTCGCCGGCGACCCGGAAGGAGGAGGCTGGCTGGGCGACGGAGGACGACGACAGACGCGGCGGCGTCGCAGAGGACGGTGGTGGTAGCGCACGGGTAGGAAGGGGCGGCGGCGGTAGCGCGTG
>NC_041381.1:208608202-208611017 GCF_002162155.2 Triticum dicoccoides | reverse complement strand
AGACGGTCTATTCTCCTAATATTAGCAGAATAATTATTCTGCACACCACTTCCGCACTGCACGCTGAACGCAAGTGCACGTCATTCTTTGAACCAAGTGTGCTGTAGTACTCACACGATTGAACTTCTCGTCGGAAACAACGGCACGCGTTATTTTTTCGGTACTATTTTCGCTCTAATCTTTTAACCGCTTATCGGAATGAGGCGTGTAATATACCTTTGAAAAGCTATGGATTAGGCGCAACTTCTACATGTTAAACACTTTTTGAGATTCCACACGGTTTAAGAGCAGTTTTGAAAATGGTGCAGCGGACGACGAGTGGCAGGGAGCATTTTTTTGCGTTTTTTTCTAAACCGCTTGTCAGAATGAAGCAAATGATACGCCGTTGGAAAGATATCGTCGAGGCGCATCTTTTTCATATGTATTATTATCTCTAATTCATTACGGTTTAAGAGCAGTTTTAAATTTACTAAATCGCGGAATTCTGTTTTTCAAAAAAAAATCAAATTTTCGGTGTTGTTTTCGCTCTAGTTTTCTAACCGTTTGTCGAAATGAGGCGTATGATATGACGTTGGAAAGCTACAGAAGAGGCGCAACTTTCATATGTTGAAATGTTTTTGAGATTCCTTACGGTTTTTAGTTAATTTTAAAAATCGTGCGGCTGACGGTGAGAGGCAGCGACCGTTTTTCGCGAAATTTTTACAAAGTGCTGATTGGAATGATTCAAATCATACAATATTGGGAACATATCAACGACGCGCAACTTTTTCATGTTGAACATGCTCTCTAATTACTTACAGTTTAAGAGCAATTTTGAATTTACCGAAACGCGGACACTGTTTTTTGTGACACCCAAATCGTCGTGTATACTGCATCAGACAAAAAACCGCACTGCTTTTAGACTGAAAACCGCACTGCATCAGACGGGCTAGCGGACTGCATGATTTCTTTTTTGTGGGACATAAATTTTTAAAGACGAGGAGAAAACCACACTGCTTTTAGACTGAAAACCGCACTGCATCAGACGATCAAGTGAACTTCATGATTTCTTTGTTGAACGTAAATTTTTCTCAGACGAGTTTTTGTTGTCTTTTTTTTCAATTTTTTTATGAACGAGAGTGGACCGCAGAGAGGAGGCAAGTGAACCTCGATATATATCGAAGTGAAGCTCATTACTATCTTTGCTCTTGCGCTAAATTTTTAGCACTTCCGTTTTTTGGGCACAAGTGAACAACATCACTCTTAAAAATGAACCACATCTGAGGACCAAATGCACTGCAGGTGTTGATATAGTTGACTGATTTTTTCAAACACACGAAAGAAATTGCACTTCATACATAAGTGTAATGAAACATATTCTTTTTACACAAGCTGATTGCACTTTCAAAAAACTTTTTCCAAAATATGCAAAACATGAATGGAGGGAACTACGCCGCCCAACTTTTCCATGAAAAAATGTACTACACGCATATGTGCGGCAGGAGGCAGACTACACATGCATCCGGCGAGACTACAAGCAAATGCGCTCAGCACTGCACGAGAGCATCGAGTAAACTGCATGGTGGGCCATCGAGGTGAACACACATGCCTAAACTGCACGGGCACTGCACGAACACACATGCCGCACTGCACGGGAACAAGCCCGCCGAACCACTTGCCAAAGGGAGTGAACTCCAAAATTACACCCAAAAAATTCACAGCAGCAACCTCACAGGATGCCCGATCTGCACTACACGCGGAATCACAGTGCACTGCATCACCATGCCCGTGCTACTTCAGCGAGGGACGAGCGGAGTTGGAAGACGGGGACAGTGGCCGGCTCATTGGCGGGTGTGTGGAACCGGCGTGGCGAACCATCTGCATCACAACAGGTTACAGTCGTCATCTATCCGCCAACCGAGCTGCACTGGAGTGCCAACCGAACCGCTCATGCCCTCCCAGTAGTGATACCTCCTGGCTGCCAGAGTCGAAGGAGACGCTCCCAGGCCCGACGCATCTCGATCCCGCTGCTGCTCCATGGTTCAAGAGCAGGGCGGAGGCCAGACTGGGATCCCTCGTTCCCGGCGTCGGCCCCAGGCACGGTGAACTGCTCCCGGTGCGGCAGAGCCCGTCCTTGCCATAACGGAGTAGAAGTAGAAGGAGAAGGGGCACAACGGGGGAGAGACGAGACATCCGGCAGGGAGTCAGGATCCGATGGTGCAGTCCACTCGCCCTTCCTTACCCACCGCCGCCAGCGAACCGCACTTGATGGGAGAGCTGCAGGTTGGGGTGCTTAGAGGGGGAGGGGTGAGGCCATGGCGCCGTTGCCTCCGCTCCCCTTGTTGTCCCTTGTTTGCTTGTCAGAACAGCTCCCCGCCGCCGGGTGCCACTTGGAAGGGGAGAGGTAGCCACCGTGCGGGGGAGGTGGTCGGTGGTGGGAGGCAAGGGAGAGTGGGGGGAGACAAATCGGTGTGCTGAATCATGGAATGGGGAGGGCAGCCATGGGAGAAGGTCGAAGTTGACCCCATGCCGAGGGATGAGGCGAATCTGGCTGCCATGGAGGCGGATCTGGGCTGGGAAAGGTTGGGTGAGGAGCGGTGGATGGACCCGGTGCGACGGTGAGGGGAGATACGCGCGGGCGCCATTGGAGCTGGAGAGGTCGCCCCTCGGGTGGGCGCCGGCCGGGTGCGCGGCGGAGGAGGCCGCGAGGCCGGGGAGGAGGCCACGGCACCAGAGAGGAGGCCGCGGGCCCGGGGAGATGGCTGCGGCGCCGGAGAGGATGCAGCAAGGCCGGGGACGAGGCGGCGGCGGATGGGAGGAGGCCGCACGGCCGAAG
>NC_041381.1:208600845-208607865 GCF_002162155.2 Triticum dicoccoides | reverse complement strand
CTAGGTGGGGTGCGGGGGGTGGGCTAGCGCAGTTTTCTCTGGTTGTTGTGCGGTACGGGTGAGGTGAACGGAGGAGGGCAGAAGTGTTAGCAGAATAACACTAGTGTTAGCAGAATAAGACTCTAAAGGGGTGTTATCATAATAGACCACCCTATATATATATATATACATATATATATATATATATATATATATATATATATATATATATATATATATATATATTCTGATCACGGGTTCAGAATAATATTCTGATCACAACCTGAACTGCCTGAGTAACGCGCGTGAACTTCCCTCTGTACTGGGTTGAACTTCAGCTAAAAAGTGTCCAAATAGGGCTTGCGATATACCGTTGGAAAGCTATGGACACCAATATCATGATCCAAGTTAAATTTTTGGCAAAATGTAAGTGGTTTAAGAGCAGTTTTGAAAACCGTTTTTTCTTCATACAAAAAACGTGAATCGTATTTTCGATCGCATTTCTAAACCGTTTATCGGAATGAGGTAAATAATATAGCGTTGGAAAGATGCTGCAAAACCGCTCCTTCGACATGTTGAAAGTTCTCTCTAATTCCCTATGGATAAAGAGTAATTTTGAAAATCGTAAAATTTTGCAAACCGAATAGCCGAGTTTGTATTTTTACTGTAATTTTTAAACGGCTAATCCATTTGAGGCAAATGATATGGCATTGGAAAGCTTGTGAAAATGCGCTACTTTTTCATGTTAAAAGTTTTTTCTAATTTGGAACGGTTTAAAAGTAATTCAGAAAATGGTACAAGTTCCACCGAGTTCGTATTTTCGAGATAATTTTTTAACCGTACCGTCGAATGCAACAAATAATAGGGCGTTGGAAAGCTTGAGAAAATGCGAAACTTTTTTTGTATATATTGTTTCTCCTAATTCCTTACAGTTTTAAGTCAAATTGGAAAATGGCTAAAAACGTATTTTTGACATAATTTCTACATACTTTATCGAAATGGGGCAAATAATATACCGCTGAAAAGCTACGGAAAATGCGAAACTTTTTCATGTTGATGGTTTTCTCTGATTCCTAGCCGTTTTCAAGTCATTGCGAAAATTGCGAGATCATTCGTTCTGCCTTTATCGCGAAACTGATTCTTCGAAAATGCATCGCGTGAAGAACCTGAACTTCTCGGCACGTGTACTTGAACTTCACTCTATTTTTCACGTGTTTTTTTCTCGTATATCTCTATCCACTGCTCCTAGCTCTCCATCCACTCACCGCAATTGAGCAAGTGATATACCGATGGAAAGCTGTTGTAAACACGCAACTTTCCCGTGTTGATCATTTTTTCATACTCGCAACGATTTTAAAAGTTTTTCATCTGAAATTCATTCAGCGTAGTAGTCGAACTTCATGTTGTTTTCATGTTGAACTTCTGTGACGTATTTTTGTTTGTACGCGCGCCTGAACTTCTCTCTGTACGAACCCGACCTTCGGGCTATCTTCGCAACCGTGCCTTCAACCACGAGTTTTTCTGGTTAGTCGTGTTCCATGTGATGTAAGTGTAATATTCAAACAATTTTTAGCAACTAAATACTCGTTTTAGATAGGAATCTCGCTCATAGGCGGATTTTGCACTCGGGTCGTGAAGAACTCGCATTTTTTGCGATTTTACTGCCTGAGTTGTTCGACCTGAACTTCCCCCTGTGCTAGGTTGAACTTCCCACAACATTGCCCAAATGGGCTTGCGATATACCGTTGGAAAGCTATGAACACCAGTATCATGACCCAAGTTGAATTTTTGACAAAATGTAAGCGGTTTAAAAGCAGTTTTGAAAACCGTTTTTCTTCACACAAAAAACGTGAATCGTAATTTCGATCGCATTTCTAAACCTTTTATTGGAATGAGTCAACTAATATAGCTTTGGAAAGCTGCTGCAAAACCGCTTCTTCCACATGTTGAAAGTTTTCTCTAATTCCCTACGGTTAAAGAGTAATTTAGAAAATCGTAAAATTTCACAAACCGAACAGCCGAGTTCGTATTTTCGATGTCATTTCTAAACAGATAAACCATTTGAGGCACATGATAAGGCGTTGGAAAGCTTATGAAAATGCGCTACTTTTTCATGTAGAAAGTTTTTTCTAATTTTGAATGGTTTAAAAGTGATTTAGAAAACGGTACAAGTTTCACCGAGTTCGTGTTTTCGATCTATTTTTTTAACCCTATGTACAAATGCAACAAATGATATGGCGTTGGAAAGCTTGAGAAAATGCGAAACTTTTTGGTATATATTATTTCTCCCAATTCCTTACTGTTTTATGTCAGTTTTCCAAATGGCTAAAAATGTATTTTCGCTGTAATTTCCACAAACTTTATCGGAATGGCGCAAATAATATACCATTGAAAAGCTAAGGAAAATGCGAAACTTTTTCATGTTGATGGTTTTCTGTGATTCCCTGCCATTTTCAAGTAATTTGGAAAATGGCGAGATCATTTGTTCTTCCTTTATCGCGAAACAGATTCGTGAAAAATGCATCGCGTGAAGTACCTGAACTTCTCGGTATGAAACCTTGAACTTCACTCTATTTTTCACGTGCTTTTTTTGCCCGTGGCTCTCCATCCACGCACCGGAACACTCTTCGGAATTGAGCAAGTGATATACCGATGGAAAGCTGCTGTAGACACGCAACTTTCCCGTGTTGATCATTTTTTCATACTCGCGACGATTTTAAAAGTTTTTCATCTAAAATTCATTCAGCGTAGTAGTTGAACTTCCTGTTGTTTTCACATTGAACTTCTATGACGTATTTTTGTTTATAATTTTCTCATCCATTCGTCAGTCTTATACAAATGATATTCCTTTTGTACAAACCTCTCTCGCAATAATTTTTTTAACTTTCTCCGACCGAGGACTTGAACTTATAACAACAACAAAATTGAACCTTGCCTTTTTATTCAATTTTCTTATATTAAACACACACAATGTATTACATGATCTTTTTTGTTTTTACAATTTGATTTTTTTGATTTTCTTTTTGAAATCAAATTGCTTCCGAATAATAACTGAACTTCTTTGTGGATTGATAGAATTATTTTGAAACGCGAAAAACAACAACTTTTTGTGTTTTTTAACAATGAAATACATGGTGAACCTCTCTCATAATTTTTTTTGAACTTTCCCGCATTGAGCACATGAACTTCTAGCAACAAAAATTTAAACTATGCATTTTTATACTTTTTTTTCTCATATGAAATGCACACCACGCAATATGTGAACTTTCAGCGGTTGTCAATTTGGACTTCTCTCTGTTTCACTTTAGTAACAGAAAAAGATCAGATTATTTATAGACATTGAACCGCTCTAACTTTTTTATTTGAACTTCTTTTGTGCATTTTTAGAAATGTGAAGACTAGAGTTTTGTTAGAAACATTGAACTTCGTCGTTATTTCAAATCAAACTTATTGGTTTTATTCTTTAATAACTGGATTAAACTGATTTTACAAAGAAATATCAAACTACTCCCTTTTTCCAATTGAACTTCTTGATTTTATTCTCTAGTAACCCGAAAACTTAAATTTTTTACATACATTTAAACTACTCCATTTGTTAAAATTGAACTTCTTGGTTTTAATCTTTACTATTGGGGAAAAATGCCCAAAATGGCACTCTTTTTTTGTTTTGTGAGCTTCTAAATCCTAGGTTTAATATACTTTGAACTTTCGTGTTATTTTAATTTGAACTTCACACTTTTTATTTGTTTTGAGTAAATTTATTGTTTTTTAAATAAAAATAAGTTAGACTACTTCTTTATTTTTTATCTTCATGATTGATTCTTTAATAATAACGGATAATTAAATTCTTTTAATGAATGTAAAATCTTAGTTTTTTAATAAACATCGAACCACTTTATTATTTTGTTTTGCACTTCTAGTTTTATAAAAAAACAAGAAAATTACTTTAAAACTTATTTAGTTTTTCTTTTTTAAGAAAATTGAACTTCTGTATTTTATTATTTATTAACGAGAAAACATCGAAGTTTTTTAACGTTTGAACTTCTCTCTTTTTTTACTTTGGACTTCTTAGAAAAATATGGTTTTACATAAGCAAACAATTTTCTAGGTTTTAAAATTTGAACTTCTAGGTTTTTTAACCTTCACAGTTATTTCAAATTAAACTTCTAGGGTTTTCAAATTTGAACTTCTACATTTTTTGACCTTCTCGGTTATTTCAAATTGAACTTTTAGGGTTTTCAAAATCCATTTTTTATAAACTTTTTTTGAACTGCACTGTTATTTTGAGTTGGCCTTCTCTCTTATTTTTTTGGAAACGAGGAAAATCTAACTTTTAACAGCTTTCCTCTGCGTCGAGCAAAAGCAGAGAAGTTAATTGGTTTGAAATAAAAAAATTGAACTTCGAAATTTTTGTTTCATGAATTCTTTGGTAGTAATACATGAACTTCTCGGCACAACAATTTTGAAGTTGCAAAACATGCACAAAAAGAGAAGAAGGGAAGATGTAAAATAAGTGTGCAAAAACTGTAGAAATTTGGGTATAATTTGAGCATAAGAATCAGCAGCAAAAAGACAGTGCACGCTTACAAACAATATTCACAAATTGAGGATTTTTTTAGAAACATCGAACTTCTTCGTTGTTTGAAATTGAACTTATTGGTTTTATTCTTTAGTAACTAGAAAAATCTGATTTTTCAAGTAAATATCAAACTGCTCTGCTTTTTCAAATTGAACTTCTTGGTTTTATTCTCTATTAACGAGAGAACCTGAGTTTGTTATATACATTGAACTACTACAATTTTTTTAATTGAACTTCTTGGCATTAATCTTTAGTATTGGGGAAAATCTGACATTTTTATAAACATCAAACAACTTCATTTTTTTAAATAGGTCTTGGTGTTATTCATCAGTAATACGAAAGTCCTAGTTATATAATAAATATCGAACTGCTCAATTATTTAAATTTGAACTTCTAGGTCTTTTTTGAAAAGAGGGAAAATATGTTTTCATAAACTTTTTGAACTGCTCAATTTTTTAATTTGACCTTCTATAGTTGTTGTCTTTGAACTTTCGAAAAAATTGAAGCATAACAACATCCAAGTGCAAAAATTAAACAATATGTCTAAACACGCACTAGTCGTACATCATACAACATACACATGACTTATATATTTTTCACTTATTTGTGAATTTACACAATTTTTTCTCACACGTGAATTTCTCATACACAAACACTTGTATTTTTTTCCATTGATTTGTGAATTTACACAATTTTTTATCACACGCGAATTTCTTATACACGAAAAAATTTTGTTACATATTTTGAACTCTTACATATCTTATTTTTGAACTTCTTTCTTTTTATAAAAAAACCTGAAAAAAACATTTCCACAAAGACATACACAAAGAACACAGACAACCATCACATGCACGAACGCCATAACAACATCTCCATTGTTTCTTTTGACACCCAACGCTGATTTGAATCCCGTACTGTACTTGTACTTCTTCATCCAGGAGATATAAGGAGCAAGTCAGGGAATGATTTAGTGGGGATAAACAAGGTTAGTTTCTCGTCGCCGCCCCTTTTGACAAGCACCTGCATTCTCTACCGCAGTTTCCAGAATACAGTCATGGCGCGACGGTCGGCTGGTGGAGACAACAGCGACCAACCACACTCCCGGCGCACAACACAACTGTCTATTCTGAAAAAAATCCACTCGTCGGAACATTACCGTTTCACAGTAATTACACGAAACTGGAAATGGAGAGATAGATATGCGCCTGAATCAACAACAGTGTAAGTTTAGTTTGAACAAAACTCAAAGTTCAGAGGAAGGAGGTGCAGCTAATAGGGATCGAGACGCTCATCGAGGAGTCCTTCTTGGCGGCACGGGCATCGTCGGGAGGTGGCAGGAGGAGCGCAACAGCGGGCGCGTTGGGGCAGCGAGCCATGATTCAAATGATCAAATAGGCAAAATTAGAGAAAGAAATACATGATTTCTTTCCAAGGAAAAGCATCAACAATAGCAGCACTAGCAATCGCACAGACTACCTATGGATGGATACCAAGCACGCACACCACACGCATACACAACACACAAGGAACGCATAGCGCACTAGCACACCACGCGCAAGCACACGGCCATGCTCACACACATGAAGCATAATGCACACACAGCAGGCAGCTGCATGCTAGAGAAGGGGCAACCCCAGGCATGGTGAGGCACTGGCGGGAGGACGACCGACAACCTGGGCACATGGTTAATGATCTGCAGCAGGCGCGCATATGAAGTTTCATTCCATGCGTGTATAGGTGGAACTGCTGTTAATTTTTTTGTTGAACTGAGAGAGAAGAATTGCCTCCAATATTTTTGGAAATACACTGAAGAAAGGCGTGTGTGACCAGGTGCAGGTCGGGACTCCTCCGAGCTGCAGGTCAAGACCTCCCCCATCTGCAGGTCGACCGAAGGGATGGGGATGCGATGGTTGGTCGAGAGGTGAGCGGGATGGGGTGGGGAGGTAGCGATTGGCCGGAGGGCTCGCAGGGAGGTCGGGGAGGTCGCCGTCTCCCATGGCCATGGCGGGCTCCTCTGCTGACGAAGCCGCCGTCGCCGGAAGAGAAGCTAGGCGAGGCCGGGGCAGCCTAGGTGGCAGGGAAGGCGCGGCGGCGTACCAGAGGTACACGGCAGGGCCGCGCTGGTGCTTGGTGGTCACTGGCGGTGGCGGGATCGGCCCCGGGTGGATCCAGGGGAACGAGGCGGCCCGGCGGCCCGATCCAGGGGCGGAGGTAGCCCGGCGGCCGGATCCGGGGGATGAGGCGGCGCGGCGGCCGGATATGGGGGCGGGGCAGGGGCGGCCATGGCTGCCGGTGGTTGCGTGCACGGGAAGGTGGATCGGATCGGGGTGGGATAGAGCACGGGGGAAGAAGGTGGGCTGCATTTTTTTTCTTTGCCGCTTCCGGTTCGGGAGTTCGGGATGATCTCATCAGCCCTATATAGGAGCGTCGTGATCAGAATAACTATTCTGATCCCAAGATCA
>NC_041381.1:208598231-208600464 GCF_002162155.2 Triticum dicoccoides | reverse complement strand
ATTCTGTTACGCGTAACAGGATATTATTCTGTTACCCTTTTTGAACTGACGGTTTCAGGCGGTTGTACTGATGTTTTCGAGCGGCTTGAACTGATACTTCTAGTTATGTTTAACAGATCGTTTTCTTTAGTTTAAAAAATGTTTGCAATTTTTTTGTTGGAATGGGGCGTGTAATATATCGTTGGAAAGCTCTTGACAATTATATTTCAAGTATATTAATGTTTTTGCAAAATCATTATGGTTTAAGAGCAGTTTTGGAAAAACTGTTTTTTTCAAAACCGAAAACGTGAATCGTATTTTGGACACAATTTTCAAACAGTTTGTCAGAATTGAGCAAATAAGATGGCGTTGGAAAGCTTGTGAAAATCCGCATCTTCCGCATATGTATTATTTTTTCTAATTCTATACTATTTAAAAGTAATTTGGAAAATGGTGAAATTCTGGGCGAAACATATTTTCGCGATTTTTTGCAAACGGTTTGTCGGATTGACGCAAATGATAAGGCGTTGGAAAGCTATGGAAAATGCGCAACTTTTTCGTATTGAAATGTTTTTCTAATTCCTTAGAGTTTAAAAACGAATTCGAATATGGTCAAATTTGATTTCAAACGTGATTTTTTTAAAAGTTTGTCGAAATGGGGCAAATAATATACCGTTGGATAGCTATCGAAAATGCGAAACTTAGTCATGTTGAACGTTTTCTCATATTTGCCGCCGTTGAAGAGTAATTTGGATTATGGTGAGACCCAACATGGTGTTTTTCCTTCAAAAAACAAAGTACTTGTACTGATTTTTTTGTGTGTTTGTACTGATGTATTATTTCACAGAGTAATTTTGAATACGGTGAAGCCTGTCGTATTTTTCTTTTTCGTTCCGGAAACAAAGTACTCGAACTGATCTCCGTATGGATTTGTGCTAAGCACGTTTTCACAGATTGAACTTTTACTTTGTTTTTTGGGTAAGGTTTTCCTCTTAAAGTTTCAATGGTTTACGGTAGCATTGCCCCTGTACTTACGTAGTTTATGTCGTCGAACTGAATGATATTTTATTCAAAAAGAAAATCTTTTGTTTGTTTCTTTTTTTTTGAACTTAACATTTTTTTACAACGATGTTCTGAACTTCTCTCATTTTACAACTTGTACTTTTACCATTTGAATTTCTATGGGGTTTCTTTTTTTTGCTTGAACTTTTACAATTTGAATTTCTGTCATTTCTTTTATTCCGAACGGACCACTATTTTTAACTCGTACTGATCAACATTTTTAATTCAAACCATTTTTCCTTTCATCATCTGACATTTTTGCCTAGTTTTTGTCTAGTTTTGGGTTGCACCCGAGGTAAATGAATCATACCAAATACTGATAGAAAATCATACATTTTACTCACGAAACCAAACTTCTAAACTTTCCTACAATAATTCTTTGAATTTGCACACACGGCTTAATTTAACTTTTCAACATTAGATCCCCTAATTATACATAACACTCAGTTTATACGAACTAGTTCTCCTTGGACTGATGTCCGCGTTCCACTTGGATGGCTGCCAGTCACCATTATGGACGAGCTAGTGGCCAAGTGCGGCCAAAGCCACCGGGGGACTGTAGGTGCTTTGTGCTTATTCTCAGTTGTGAATTCACACAAGGTGGACGTGATTAGGGGAAGCATGGTTGAAATCAAAAAGGAAAACTACAGAGGCAGAAGAAAACGAGAGAAAAGATTTTGAGTTCTGACCATTGCTTTTGTTGAACGCCCCCTCGTTGAACGACAATGATCGGCAGTGGTGAACTGACTAGGGTAGCGGTTGTGAACGACCTGGGGGCGGCATCACAGTGCGAGGTGGGTTCGGGAAGCACAGCAAGGTGGAAGGCCGGCTAGAGCAGCGTGGCGCAGTGGGACGCCGGCTGGAGTATCGTGGTAGTGAGGTAGGGCCTGACAGCGCAGCCGAGGAAGGTAGACGGCGCGGTGGAGGTGGCCTGGTAGTGCGGCGGCCTTGTCCTGGTCGCACGGCGGAGGCGGCCTGGCGGCGCGGCGGCCGGGGCCTGGGGTCGTAGCCGAGGTAGCAAGGCGGCGTGACGGCGGGGGCCTGGGGGCGCGGCAGCGGGGACATGGGGGTGCGGCGGCGGGGGGTGTAGCGAGGGATTGGGGATGACTGCGGTCGGGCCAGGGTGTTTTTTCATTTGGGCTGCTTCTGGTGTTCGTGATCATGGATCGGGCCTATATAGGGCGCCAGGGCA
>NC_041381.1:208590412-208598014 GCF_002162155.2 Triticum dicoccoides | reverse complement strand
TGGAGGCTCAGCGTTCCTTTGCTAGGGTTTGCTATATTCACAGTATCTCACCCTCTCTTCACCAGATCTAAACAAGACTTTAGTGGCCTCTTGTCTCTCTCTCCCCCCTCACAGCTGGTGAAGTAGGCGTCCGGATCCCGTCGCACTGGGAAGGGGAGGAGGTGCAGTGTTCACTCTATCGCCTTCGGCAAGGGAGGCAATCCACTGCCGGCTGCGTTGTTCTCTTTCACCCAGCGCCTGTGCGGGAGGGCCACCGACCCCTTCTTCCTCGCTGTCCTACATAGTGTGGGTAGATTCGGCCTACTGCCGCACGCCTTGCCACATCCCGACGACCCTAAGGTATGAGTTTCTTTGAAACCGTCATTGCTCTAGCTGCATGTGGATCTTTTTTGATCTGTAGTTGAATCTAGGTCTTGGTTCAAAGAGGAAAGAAGGGTGCGGTGCGGTGGAGCATGAATCTAGGATGTGGTTCAATGAGGAAAGGAGGGACAGAAAGTAGTATAGACTGGCTATCCAGCCGCTTTGTTGGTCAAAAAGGGAAAAGGGGGGTAACCCAGTACACACATCTATAAGGAACCGATCTCTTTGTTCAAAAGGGAAAGAAACCGGAGGGTCGGGTAGTTTGTGCAGGCCTAGATTTGCTTCCCTCACATAGGAAAAAGGTTCAAAGAGAACAAATATGGGACCAACGCAGATATGCTGCTTGGCTACATACTCTGCATCACCCATTTATACGTGTGGAGGCACATGGTGCTGGCATGTCCCATGTCACATATCCCATATAACTGTTTTGTTGTTATTAATCTAAGAATGCCGCTGGAAAAATGAAGCAATGCCAGTGTTAAAAGTAAATTATATTTTTTAACGAATGTTGTTTTAAGAGAATGTCGCTGTTAATATGAATCAATGCAACCGTTTTAGAAATGCTACTATCCTACTTTGTTTTCCATCAAGATAAGTTAGATGCTTCTTTATGTCACCGTTTGTTTCATCCTCCTTTATCGGCAAGTAATTGTTTCCTTTTTTGCCTCTGTTAAAACAGGGGTATCTATTCAACTTGTTGCTATTGCGACATTTTGCTTCGCTACATGAAACATTTGCTTGATTTTAGTGCAACTGCACAAAACGAGATTGGATTTCCTATTCGTGTTGGTAGATTCGTACTTTATCTTGGTCGTCTCATGAAAGGTCAGTACATGCCTTCATCCACATGATTGTGTAGTGTGCTTTGAGATGTTGTGCCACTTGTATTTGTACTGTTTTAAATAAATGTTGAATTGAAGCTATTGTATTCCTGTCTTTTCCCATTGCGTAGTGAACTAAAATGGGATTAGCCCAGACATGATGCTTGTTGCTTTGTTACAACAAACTCTGCATCACCCCCTTTGTAAGTAGATGGAAGCACATATTGTTATTGCGCGCACTCTCCCCTGGAACTGTTTATTCTTTTTGTTAATCTAATGCCGCTTGTAAAATTAAGCAATGCCACTCTCAGAATTAACTACTGAATCTTATTTCAAAACTGCAACACTTGTTAGGGATTGGCGGGATTACCATTTTTGTGGCCTCATGTTTCATCCTCCTTTATTAGCCAGTAATTGATTCCTTTTTTGCCTCTGTTTAAACAGGGATATCTATTCAACTTGTTGCTATTGTGACATTTTGCTTTGCAACGCGAAACACTTTTGTTTTAAGAGTGTTTTGTGCAGTTCAACTTGAATGTCACACTGGCGACTTTGCTTAATTTTGGTGGAACTGCACAAAAGGAGATCGAGATTTCATATATGTGTTGGGATATGTTTCCAGTCTTCCTCGCGAGCTGTTTCAAATCTTGGTCAAGAAAGGTCAGTACCGACTTTCATCCACATGATGCTGCAGTGCGCTTTGAGATGTTGTGCTACTTGTATTGGTACTGTTTTGGATAAATGTTGAATTGAAGCTATTGAACTGTTGTCTTTTACCATTAAGTGAGAAAGAATTGTTCCAACCCAGACATGATGCTTGGTTCTTTGTTACAACAAAACTCTGCATCACCCCCTTTATAAGTAGATGGAAGCACATGTTGTTGTTGCGCCCACTCTCCCCTGGAACTGTTTATGCTTTTTGTTAATCTAATGCCGCTGGTAAAATTAAGCAATGCCACTGAATCTTAGTTCAAAACTGCAACACTTGTTAGGGATTGGCGGGATTACCATTTTTGTGGCCGCATGTTTCATCCTCCTTTGTTGGCCAATAATTGAATCCTTTTTGACTCTGTTAAAACAAATCAGTCGCATTGTTTTAGGAATGGTACTATCTTGCTTTATAGTTCTTTCTACATGTTTAACCAAGGTATTGTTAAGATAATGTCTCTGTTAAAATGAATCAGTCGCATTGTTTTCGGAATGGTACTTTTCTGCTTTGTCGTTCTTTATACATGTTGAAACAAGGCATTGTTAAGATAATGTCTCAGTCATTATGAATGAATCACACTGATGGAGAATTGCTACTCTCCTGCTTTGTTTCCCATTAAGATAAGGTAGATCAGTAGATGCTTTTCTTCTCGGAGTACAAGTCATCAACCATTATTTCTCAGTAATTGTTTCCCTTATACCTATTGTTGCTTACAAGGATATCAAAATTAAAGCTCGGTTTTATTCCGACTTTGATTTTAGTTGAACTGCACAAAAGGAGCCAATGTGTCCAAGGCAAACTGCTGCATTACTGGGTCCAGTTGGTCGTTCCACTTTGCAGGAAGAAGCAGTCACTGTTTGTGCTACATTACAGAAGGAATGACCGAGAAGCTTTACAGAGTATTAGTAGACGCTGGTGACATGACTAGTCTGCGCAGAGCATAGGCAACTCTACAACACATGGAGTGCACTGGGCAAAAAGTGCCCAAACAAGTACAAGAAGCCATGACAGGACTCCACGATCATAGGCAATACATATTTTGAATGGGAAAAGCTTGTCAAAGTTTAATCATTGATGTTAGCAAGAAGATATTAGTTTAATATATTGGAATTGGAAAACCTTGCCAAATTTTGCTCATTGATGTTAGCCAGAAGGCATGCATTTGATATTTTTGAGTGGGACACCCTTTGCTGTGAGCAGCGTCGATCGTTTTTTCCTATTCATGTGTTCAGTTTAGAAGTAAATAGTTACTCTGCTGAGATATTCCTGTGTTAAGAGTTTGTTCTGAATATTGTCTATGTAATGTCAGGCCTTATGTTTGATTGCAAAGTTGAGCTTAGAATGTTGTGGCATGCGGCATCACCAACTGTTCACGTGCCTCCTGGGAATAATGCTTCGTATTGTTTTGCATGTCGATCTAATGCCAGTGATTTGCTTGTTAAGAAGATCGTCCTCTTCTGTTGTTTCCGTGCTTAAGAAGTTCATCTTCTTATGTTTCATTCATAGCCTCTACGACAAGTCGTGAAGGTTAGACGTGAAACCATATGATCTTCCGACCAACTCATCATCTTAGGCCGTGATTGGATTGTCATTTTCCAACCAAAACCGCTTGTAAAATTGACGCTTGTAAATAAAAGCAGATGGTCTTGGGCGAAGTGCTTGGTTGGTCGATTTCGACTAGTAAAATATACATTGATCTCTCAAATTACACGCGTAACCTGCCGGTTTTATTTACAGACCTCGGGCCCTCGGTTTCATTACGCCTGTATTTTACGCGTTGTTTTCGATGACGAGTAAATTACACTTGTATCTTAATACAGGTGTGAAATAAACCAGAGCTCCCAAGCGCGGCCTTACCGTTTCATGCCGTCTCAGTCTCTCGAAGGTGCTCATAGGTGTCCAATGATCCTGGCTTCCTCAATGAGCAGCGGGCGCTGTATCAGACCATCCGTAGGGACCGCGAGGCCCTCTCCGTTGTCCTTCGAGTTGTTGCGCTCACCGTGGCGCTGAGCATTGTTATCATGGTCAACGAACATGAGAATTCAGGAGATGACTTTATTTTGACTGGATGACAGTAGGGACCCACTAGGGTCATAGCCGTATGTACGCAAGTGCCTCCTTATTATGTACAACTATATTTTTTTTACTTCCTCCTGGTTTCCTAACATCACGGTCCCACACCATTGTCAACCTATGCAGTCAATATAAATGAGAGAATTGCACAAGGTGCGGCCGACAGCTGAGACCAAGCAGCTCAAGCAGTATTTGTGTTTTTGAGGCGTGAGCACTGCAGAGTTTTTCTTGGCGATGTTTTTGTTGTTGTTCAGAGGAGAGTAGGGTATTAACTGGTCGGGCTGTGGCCCGTCTAGCCCAGGCTAGATATACAACCCAGATATTAATTTTTTTCAAGATGAAAATGGCTAGCCCAGCTATATGTTTTTTTGAGGAATACCCAGGCAAGGTCAACTTGTTATTCTCCGCCCCGCTGGGCTGCAAATCTTTCCTAGGAGGGATGCATTAGGCTTAACAGGAAAATGGGCTTTAAAAATAATAAATGGGTTGTAATTACAAAAACAGGGCAGTAACTATAAAAAAATGCACCAAACTCGAAATTAGTTTATAAAATATTATTTATGGATTTGAAAATCTTAAATTTTAATTGTTGCGCGTGCAATGTTTTGTTGGATTTTTATGTAATACAAATTTATATTTAATCTGACTAGAAATTTCGGGATAAAAATATTTCGGATCTCATCAAAATGTGGGAAATTTTATTGAATTCTGTCTTGAACAGTTGGTTGAAACTATTAATCATTGTCCTAGCTAGAAAATGGGCTGTACTTTTAACAAACTGTAAATGGGCTATAGTAAATTCCATTAGGATTCAAAAATGGGTTGTACATTCTTACAAATCACAAATGGGCTATAAGTTCTCTGCCACACACTTGTGGGCCTACTAAGTTGACGCGTCCCCTAAAAAAAGAAGTTGACGCGTATGCAAGGCTTTGTGTACTTATTATAGTCAACACACGGTTCTAGCAGCAGTGGCCGTTGGATGTCTATCCAACAGATGTCGTGCTTCTTCTTCAATCTCGGATATTCTAGCTTCGGCTGCCCAAAAAATGATTCCTCCCCCTGACATCTGCACCATTTCGGAGGCTGACCTGTGGGCCTACTAAGTTGACGCGTACCAAGGGATTTGTCAACTTAGTCAATATAAACGATTCTAGCTGCAGTGATCGTACGATGTCCATCCAACGGCCGTAGTGCTTCTTCAACCTCTGGTCTTCTTACTCTAGCCGCCCAAAGCAGCACCGGTCGTGCCGCCTGCTCCTGCCTCCCGTGGCCGACTGTGCTGCCGCGGAGGCCTCACCACCCCCTACTACTCCCACCGCTGGCCAGGCCATCCCACCAAACACCCACACCCCCTGTTATTCTGCGGCGACGGCAGCCTCACACCGCAGCCGAACCAGTGAACCCTCGTACTCCTCTCCGCGTGGGCATCCACTGCCGCGTCTTCCCCGACTCCGTGTCGTCCCCTTCCTAGGCCTCGCCGTCGTCCACCGCCGTGGTGCTCTCGGCGCGGCGTGGTCAATGTGGTCAATGACCGACTCCCATCGGAAGAGTACAGTACGTGGAGAGGCTGACAGCTGGGTCCACGACAACCACAAGGAAGTGCCTCCTTATTACGCGCAAAATAATTATTCCTCCACCTGACAACAGGATCCACCGGATGGGCCACCATATTTCGCGAAAAAAACATTTCCCCGCTGACTGCTAGGACCCACCGGACGGGTCACCATATTTCGCGAAAAAAAGTTCCTCCCACTGTCAGCTCGGACCCACCGGAAGTGCCTCCTTATTACGCACAAAAAATGAATACTCCCCCTGCTAGCTGGGACCCTCCTTGGTGGGAGGCTGACCTGTGGGCCTACTAAGTTGACGGGGACGGAGGGCTTTGTCAACTTAGTCAATATAAGGATTCTAGCTCCAGTGACCGTACGATGTCCATCCAACGGCCGTAGTGCTTCTTCAACCTCTTGTCTTCTTGCTCCAGCCGCCCAAAGCAGCGTCCCTCATGTCGCATGCTCCTGCCTCCCGTGGTCGGCTGTGCTGCCGCGGAGGCCTCACCGCCCCCTACTATTCCCAATGCTGGCCAGGCCCTGCGGCGACAGCAACCTCACACCGCGGCCGAACCAGTGAACCCTCATACTCCTCTTCGCGTGGGCTTCCACTGCCGCGTCTTCCCGGCTCCGTGTCGTCCCCTTCCTAGGCCTCGTCATCGTCCACCGCCCTGGTGCTCTCGGCGCGGCGTGGTCAACGTGGTCAAGGAACGACTTGCATTGGAAGAGTACTGTACGTGGAGAGGCTAACAGCTGGGTCCACGGCGGCCGCAAGGAAGTGCCTCCTTATTACGCGCAAAATAATTATTCCTCCACCTGACAGTAGGGACCCACCGGACGGGCCACCGTATTTTGCAAAAAAATGTTTCCCCCCTGATTGCTAGGACCCATCAGCTACATCTTCGCACGCAAGGAAGTGCGTCGAGCAAAAAAAACGATTCGCCCCCCTGATTGCTGGGCCCACCAGCTACATCTTCGCACGCAAGGAAGTGCCTGACAGTCGGGACCCACCTGGTCGAAGTGTACGTAGCGTTGTCATTCTGGTCGCGAACGTGTACGTACATACTAGTCAATGTAGAGGTGTGCACGTGTCGTAGTAGAGGCGCGCACGTAGCATATACACATACGTCTATCGGCCAGGGTGAAAGAAAGTAAATACGGCCACGTAAGTACATATGGGCGGGGTCTCGAGTGCCTACTCGTGCATACGTACAGCCAGGGCTCGTGTACATGGCTGGGTCGGAACAGAAAAACTGCGTCATCGTTGTGTTCATGGGGAGCCAACCGGCTGGGTCGGAACGGAATGCGTCGTCGTGTTCATCGGGAGGGATTGGACAAAACAGGCGATGGAAATGAGGCCTGGCGTACCACGCAATGGAGGAAATGGCCTTGTGTTCGACCGGCCACGGTCGAAACGGGATCCTGTTCATCGGGAGGGGTCTGGCGTACTGCAAAACAGAGGAAAAGGACTTCTGTTGGACCTCTTACGGTCGAAACGGGGTCCTGTTGATCGGGAGGGGGTGTGGCGTACCGCAAAACGGAGGAAGTAGACTTGTGTTTGAGCGCTACGGTCGAAACCGGGGTCTGTTCATTGGGAGGGGTATGGCATAACGCAAAACGGGACTCCACGGGATACTGTTCATCTCCACCGTCGACCTCCTCCATCCTCCACGGGCTACTGTTCATCCACCGTCGACCTCCTCCAGCCTCCACCTGAGACTGTTCATCCACGGCCTCCTGTTCATCCAGCCTCCACCGCGCGCTACTCCACCGGCTACTGTTCAACCAGCCCTCTCCACGGGCTCCTGTTCAACCACCCCTCCACGCGCTACTGTTCATCCAGCCATCCACCATCTACTGTTCAACCAGCCTTCCACGGGGTCGTCCTGCTCATCCAGCCCTCCACAGGGTCCTGTTCATCCAGCCTCAACCGGCTCGATCGATTGGGGTCCTGTTTATCCAGAGGCAACCATGGGGTCCTGTTCATCCACCCCCACCGGGAACTGTTCATCCAAACCCCCCAGCAACACTCACTGTTCATCCAACCCCCCCTCAAGCAACGCTCACTGTTCATCCAACCCCCCCC
>NC_041381.1:208528803-208590098 GCF_002162155.2 Triticum dicoccoides | reverse complement strand
TTGGCTTCAGTTAGCAGCAGTAGCGAAGGAATCGCTCGATCGCTCAGGTTCAGTAACGCATAGCCTGCAGTGCAATCGCTCGAGTTCAGTTAAAGCCCAACGCCTCGAACCCACGCGCGTACGGTACGAGAGAAACGCGCATCGCTCGGCCTCCGACCACCCGCCGTAACCGGGAACTCCCCGATATTTTCCTCGCCCTCGCTTCTACCATGGTTTTTCAGTCATGGACGGCCCAAAGAATGTCATGCAGCTGCGTATCCGACCCGCCCAGGACAAAAAGCCCATTTTTTGTCATAATTTTTTGTCATAGAAGTAGGAGCCCACCACATCTATGATGATACCGGGTTTTGTCACAATTATCGTCATAGAAGTGTCGTAAGTATGACAGGAAAAAAATTCGTTCTGCCCAAAATGTCACGGATGTGTCTTTTTTTGTAGTGCATATAGATGGATCAGCATCATTTATAACAAGTTCTCGTGCTATAAGCTCATTCGGTAGTTTTGCCTGAGGCAACAAGAAACACAGAGATAGTAAATATGAATACTTAGTCCTAGTAATACATAGGCTAGCCTGCTCATATGGGGGGTAGGGACTGTATCATGGAGCACATACCTAACTTTAGTTTCCGAATTGCAGCACCAGCAACAGCAACACTCTGAAGCACCGGTGGAATGAGCTACGGCGACAAAGCATAAGGGGCGGCAGGATACACAGTAGTGAGAGGGAATTGAACGCCGGATAGAGCTCTGGCATTCAAGATGGGCAGTCTCGCACCGCAGCCACGGCAACCAAATCCTCTGCGGGTGATCCCACTTCCTCTTTTTTATAGAAAAAAGACAGAAAAATCGGCCCTAGCATTGCATTCTTCGCAGACCAATCCGCCGTTAGAGGACAAGAGCAAGCGAGGAAGGAGGGGAGGTGGGGAGGGGCGCATCAGATCGGCCATCTTGATCAGGCCCTCCAGGCCGGCGTCGCTCTTCACGTTGAGGCGGTGGAAGTTGCTGCAGTAGGCGAGGTGGGGCGGGGGTGGGTCGACGAGGCGGCGGATCTTCTATCAGTAGACATCGATGGCGATGATGGAGTCCAGGGTCTCGGCCGTGAGGTAGGAGAAGATGAACCCGCCATCCCCGATCACACAGATGGTGAGAGGCGCTATGCGCACGCCATCCAGATCTAACCTATCATCACTGGCGGGCATCGGCGTCGGCAGCGACATGGTCCTGGCGGTCGCGGGCGAGCAGATCCCGTCAAAGGAGAGAGATTTTTGGAGAGGGAAGGAAAGGTTGCGTGCTCGAGAAAGAAGGTGCGTGGGGCTCGAGGTGAATCCATCTTCCTCTTTTCTTTCTTCTGAATGAAGGAAACAAGTAAAGTAGTGGCCTCTCGCTTAGTATTTCTTTTTTCATTGACGAAACTCGCCAACCCCTTCTGTCCACGTGGACATCACCAGGAGGCGCTATTATAGTGTAGGTTAATGGGTTTGATAGTTTTCATGTGAGTTTACTTAGTTGCTACGTACGTGCAACTGCACTTGCCACCTACCAACAAATCATAGTTGCCATGTATGTTTACCTAGTTGCCACATACGTGCAACTACAGATGCCATCTATCATTGTACGAGCGTCGTGTGGGCGAAGAGCGGTTCACCCACACACGTGTGGACTGAATGATGACTGTGTGGGCGGGAACTGATCCGCCAACACGGCACAGCTGGCAACCGCGCACTACGGGTCATGTGGGCGAGCGCTCTAACGCCCACACAACACGACAGAAAAACAAATCGATACGGGCATGACATAGCCCTGGCGCGGAGATAACGCTCCTGGTCGTGAGCGCACAACCAATATAGTTTTGCTATAGGTTCCTATTAGTCACTCATTCCAAAAAAATCGGTTATTTTCTACAGATTTCAATATAAGTTATTTCAAAAAATACTTATGAATTTTAATAGTTCCCATATTTTGCAAAAAAGTTCATGAATCAAGAAAGTTCTTGAGTTTAAAAAACTTATGAATTTAATTTTTTATGCACAAAACCATAGACTTAGAATATGTTCAAAATTAAAAGGTGTCATGAATTCCAAACAATGTTCATGATTTTTATTATCAAAACGTAAAATATTTCTTAGAAATTTTCATAAATTTTGAAAATGTCTAGATTTGTGAAATAAATTAACAGAAAAAAAATCAAAACCATGGAAACCTGTAGAAAAAAAAAGCAAGAACAAGTCACAAGGACCCAAAGAACATTCCAGAGAGTTCCCAAGAATAAAAATCTTAGTGTTCTGGGCGTACATAGGTCGGCCTGTTACAGAAACACAATAGTGAGGCGTGCGCGCCTGCGGACAGTTAGTGAGAGGGAATTCCCTATTCGCCGCATTCTGCGGCAAACTGTCGGCACATCGCACACCCATCGATCGTTCACGGGCCGGCCCATGACGGCTGCTTCATACAGAAAAAATCCCGCAAAAATTTATTTGTGGAGTCGAACCTCGAACCTCCAACTCCTCGAGCAGCGTTGCTAGCCACCGGAGCTACACAACGTCCGTATCCTATACGTGCTAGAGACAGGCTATTATATGTTTCCTTTTTTCGTGTTTTTCATTTCGATATTTTTTTTCTTTCTTTCTTTTATTTTTTCTTTCGAAAAATCGCAATTTCAGAAAAAGTTCAACATATTCAATACTTTTGTTCCGCTTTAAAAAATGTTCAAATTTATTTGTTCAGGTTTTCAAAAGACATGTTCTTTTCAAAAAATGTACAAAAGTTGTTCGCTGTTTCAAAATTTGTTTGTGATTTTTAAAAAATGTTTGTGTTTTCAAATTTTCAAAAAAGTTTGGGGATTTCACATATGTTCCCATTTTTTAAATTTTGTTCGTGATTTTCAAAAAATGTTCGCATTTTCAAATTTGTTCAAATTTTCAGAAATGTTTTGGAATTTCACATTTGTTCTCATTTTTCAAAAATTGTTCACATTTTTTATTTTTCATGTTTCTTTTATTGTTTTTTTCGTTCTCCTCTTTATTTTGTTCAAAAATTTCAAATATTGTTTGAAATTTCAAAAAGTGTTCTCTTTTTAAAAATTTGTTCAGATTTTTCAAAAAATGTTCAGTAATTTGAAAGAAAATGTTTGCACGTTCAAAATTTTGTTCACAATTTCATAAAATGATCGCATTCTCAAAATTTTGTTCACAATTTAAAATATGTTCCGTTTTTAAAATGTTCTTATTTAGAAAAATTGTTCAAAAATTTTAAAAAATGTTCATGTTTACATTTTTTCATGAGGTTCAAAAAACAATTTCCAGTTTCTTCACAAGTTTTAATAAATGTTGGTGTTGGCGAATTTTGTCCGGGAGTTTCATATTCGCATTTCTAAGTTTGGTTTTCGAATTTCAATAAATGTTCCCGTTCAAAAAATGTTCTATTTCAAAAAAAAAATGTCCATCATTTTCAAAAGTGGTCCTGTTTTGAAAATATTCATCATTTTAGAAAGAAATCACATTTTTTTCAGGAAATGTTTTGGTTTTCCCGAAAATGTTTTATATGTGAACACTACTTTTGAGTTCTTATAAGATTTCGCGCTTCATAAAGTCAGCTACTCCCGTCTGGCGTGGTGGTGTGCCGCAGCCACTATGAATCCGAGGTCGTGAGCTCGAATCCTCGCGCCCTCTCATATTTTTACATATTTTTGAAGTGATGCGGGCGTGATCTACCGATGGGCCGGCCCAGTGTGAGGCACCTGTGTGCGTCACGCCGACTATTTGCCGCAAAATGCGGCAAATAGGAGCTCCCTAGTGAGAGCTCATTTTTACTTTTTCTGGCTAGCGACTGGCGCTCACGCCCTATTGCTATGGTCCGGCCCAGCAACGGTCACCACAATACCTTGCTCTCTTGGTTAACCGGTTGAACAGTTTACAGTTGATTTTGGAAAAAGCTTTGGCTGAGGATCTACCGATGGGCCGGCCCAGTGTGAGGCACCTGTGTGCGTCACGCCGACTATTTGCCGCAAAATGCGGCAAATAGGAGCTCCCTAGTGAGAGCTCATTTTTACTTTTTCTGGCTAGCGACTGGCGCTCACGCCCTATTGCTATGGTCCGGCCCAGCAACGGTCACCACAATACCTTGCTCTCTTGGTTAACCGGTTGAACAGTTTACAGTTGATTTTGGAAAAAGCTTTGGCTGAGGATCTAGCAGCTCATAACATTGTGATGGCCTCATATTGTCAAGGAGTAATCAATGATATCAACCATGGGACTAGTGGTCCAAATGCAGCGATAACGCATGAAATGATAGCTCGTAGTTCTAGCTTTTCCTCTTGTAAGTTCTTGCATGAGCGTATGAATTTTAATTTTGAGGCTCACAATCTCGCCAAGTATTCTAGTAATTTAGGCATAGGTAGATATGTTTGGTTTGGTAATCCTCATAACCCGAACCTTGTACCTATGAACATTACCTTGAATCAATAAAGTCGGACAGATTACTAAAAAAAGTTGATTTTGGAAAAATAATCTAAAGAAAAATTCAAAGTGTAAGTTGACTATTGACTTGGTCGTTGATCTTTCCAAAATGTTCATATATTTCAAAAAGTTCATGATTTTTAAAAATATAAATTCCGAAAAAAGTTCATGAAATCCCAAAAAAGTCTGTGTGTTCCGCGGATTTACAAAAAAAGTTCATGATTTTGAGTAAAAAACAGTTCACATATTTGAAAACAGGTTCATGTATGTGAGGGAAAATTTTAATAAATTTGAAAAGCACACAAATTTCAGATAAAAAAGTTCACAATGTTTTTCATAAAAAAATCTCTAGTTTGGGAAAAGTCCATGAATTTAAAATAGTTCACCACTTTGAAAACCATTTTGCGGATTTAGAAAATATCACGAATTTGAAAAAGTCTGTGGATTGAAAAGGTTTCATGAATTTTAAAAATGAAAAAGAGAAAAAGAAAAAGGAAAAAAGAGAAAAGGGAGAAGCGAAAAACCAAACAAAACCAGAAGAAAACCAAACACCAGAGAACCCCGGCCCACAAAACTGGAGGGAACCTTCTAGAAGGTTACCATAACCAGCGGGAGGGAGGTGTACATCGGCCAGCAGCCTATTTAGGAAGCTAGCAAGGACATAGTGTGCGCCATGTATGGTTTTGCCTATATGTGGCGCCTTAAGTGCTAAATAGGAAATGGCCAGTTAGTTGTTGACAAACGTGTGCCCCTCACCCTACATGGCTACATGGGCCGACCAAATTGGGCATTATGTTTCGTTTGTTTTTTCTATGCTTATTCTTGCTGGATTTTAACGGTTCTTTCATTTTATGCTTCTTTCTACATGTTTATATTATTTGTTTCCATTTACTCATTTTTTATTTAATGATAAATTAGAGAATTTTAGTATTTTTTCGAAATCCATAAACATTTTGTAAATTCATGAATATTTAAAATTTGGGAAGATTTTTAAAAGAGTTGGCAATATTCCAAATTTTTAAATTTTCTAAGTCGACAACATTTTTAAAATTCATGATCATTTATGATTTCGGAAACATCTTTGAAATTTCTGAAATATTTGTGGATATTCAGGATTTTTTTGGAATTCACGAACTTTTTTTAAAATCCATAGTTTTTTATTTTTTATAAAGTATTGGAATAGAAAACCACCTGAAAAAATAACTATTTTTTTTGACAAAAAACACACCAAGCGAGTGTATATGTGTTGGTCCATACCGATTCTATCAGTGAGAAGGTGCGAGTTTGCGCAACTCGCGTCACCCTGTGCGCCGAACAGGAGACGAGGTGTATTGTAATATAGTTAAAAGCATTTAAATAAAATTGAAAGTGTTTCTAGAAATTATTGGTTGAGTATTAATATAGTTAATCATGTTTTTATAAAAATATTCTTAATGTATTTAAAGGATGTTTATAGTGTACATTTTTTCCTTTTTATTCACCTTAACGTTTTTCAAATACACAATGCATTTTCTATGGGGATGAACATTTCTGAAATACATGCCGAATATATTTAAAATATATGATCGGAAATTATAAGACCAGATGAACATTCTTTAAATGCATGATGAACATGTTTTGAATACATAATGAACAATTGTTAACATGAAATGAACTTTTTTCAATTACACTATGAACATATTTGAAATGCATGATGGACAATTTTTCAAATACACGACAAATGCTTTTTTAATGAGTGAGTAACATTTTTCAAATACATGATGGACAAATTTTACCACACGATGTTGTTTTCTAGTTACACAATGAACAAATATTTTACCACACGATGTTGTTTTCTAGTTACACAATGAAATTTTACCACACGAGAAGCAGCCTTCCAAAGGACCTCCTAACCATCCACACATAACACACCAAGAGCGGCTAAACCATGTTGACCCAGGGAACACCAAACCGGACGAACCGAGCATAACGACGCAGACCTGAACAAGCTGAGAAGCAGCACCCCCAAGGACCTCTTAACATGCCACCAATAACACACCAAAAGTGGATGGAAAATTGGACCCCAAAAGCAATGACCCTTCGCTCATCTGGCAACATCACACCAGAGGTAAGGCCCAGCGCAAGGCAACGAACGAAAGACACAATCTGAACTAGTGAAGGCCAACAACCGAATAAGGCCCTGTTCGGTAATGATCCGCTCCCAGAATCTGCGGAGCGGGTGACTGGCAACTCCACCATTTTGACCTACAGCTCCGCCAACTCCGCTCCGGGAGCTGTGGAGCGGAGCGATGCCGAACAGCACCTAAGCCACGGTGATGGTCACTCCGACCAACGCGAGAGGCCACTGACAACCAACCGAAAGTGGCCAGCAAACTGGACTAAAAAAGAAAGGACCGTCCACCGAGCTAGCAATATCGCCGAGAGGTATGCCTAGCCTAGACCAACAACTGAACAAGCGGTACCTGGCATAATCCAATCCAGTGCAAGCCAAGCCGCGACAAGCACATCGAACAATGCACGATGCAGCACACATAGGTGCAACAAAAAACATTACGGGAAGGTGGCCCTTAGCGCACCCGTGGCCCGTAGCTTACGGACCCCGAGGTGATCGGCGTGGTGAGGAATACTCCAACCTGATCGTACGGGGGTAAAGCCGCCAGCCAGGCATCGGTGCGAGGGCGCATGGATTAGTCGACGTGTTGTGCGCGTGCGAGTACGGATGCCCTGCGGGTACTCCGACATCCTTTATAGGACTAATGGATAGTTGTAGTTGCAATGTAGACTATGTTGGTTGCTTCTCTATCATGTGTTTCAAATGTTGCCTAATGCAGGTCGGCGTAAGCTGCCGGTGACGACGAAATTAGTATTGCCATTGTCGTGCGGCTCTATGCAGCTAATGGTCTTCCATCCCTCATACATTTTGACCTTCCTTGCCTGGACCTCCCATGGACAACCCTCATTATTTTTCTCACACTCCACCACATATCTCTTATTCCAGTCTGGCTTACACACGATGTAAGTATGTTAGCGACGGTGTCGTGGATTGAGGGGGGGGGGGGGGGGAAAACCTAGTCGGCCCATATTCCTCGGGCTAATGGGCCCTCATTCTTCTTAAGATGAACTCTGGAAGCCGCACACTGGAGGCAATATCAAGACTACATCTGCCGAATACTTGACGTGTACTCCAAGACTTCTCCTGCCGCCTCCACGACAAGATACCGAACTTGTAATCCTAGATGCCTTACCTGGCATGTATATAAGCCAAGGGGTTTAGCTCGTAGAGGGGACATCAACGCAATCTCATTCACCTAGCACTAGAGTTAGAACCCATCTCACGATCTCGAGGTAGATCAACTCTGTACTCGATACATCTATACCAATATAAACAATAGCATGACATAGGGTTTTACCTCCATCAAGAGTGCCCGAACCTGGGTAAACATCGTCTCCTTGTTCTTGTTACCATCTATCCGAGATCCACAACTTGGGACCCCCTACCCTGAGGTATGACAATTTTCACACCGACATTGGTGCTTTCATTGCGAGTTCCACTGTGATATTGATAGAACGATCGATGGATCATCGTTTAATGACTCCGAACTCACGGGCATGATTCCCATGCCCGAAGCTCCTGTCATGGAAATGCCTTTCCTCCTTCACGAGCTTGAGGTGACCGACGACCCCTCCCCGGCCCTTGCTGAACCCTCCTTCAAGGAAGAAGGGCTGAGGTACTTTTTAGAAAGTGACTCAGACAGTGGTCGACGAGAGGCAGCTGACGAAACTGATCTTCGAATTAGCTCGTCCGAGCCGACAGCCACAAACTTGGCACGAGATGATGATGCTAGGCCTTCGGGCCCGTGATCCCTAGAGATCAAAACTCACCCACCCACCTCCCACATCGAGTACCGCCCTAATAACTCAGACCCTCCAGAAATCTAGATGTTTGGGATCTGGCTACGTGCAACAATTCCCTGATGAGTCAATCAGACAATTCTGGGCTAGATTCCTGCCATTCAAAAACAAGATACCAAAATACCAGGAATTAGATATCATAACATCCTTGCAGTGCAGATGCAAGTATAAGGGTGTTTTGAACGCCCTCACTCGCCGCTGTGTCCAGACACCCCCGAAATTGTCCGATCTCGTGTCCAGATTTTGCACCATCGAAGATGCTTTGCCGGCTGGGGAAAGCACATATTCGATCTGTGAACAAAATTTAAACACGATAGACCCGCACCTCGGCGCATGTCCAGTAAGTGGAATGTGCCGTCCGAGCATCCTCAGAAGAACAAGAAAACCTCTAGCCACCCCGGGACTACCCTTGATGGCCTCCTGGATAAACCATGCCCAATACATGCTATTCTGCTTAATTCCTGCCCCATTCATAGCCTTCGCGATTGCTGGGTGGTGAGAAAAGTGGCCGAAGGAGGGCCTGCCCTCTTGGAAAGCACCCCCAGCCACGCAGAATAGTCCTCGGACAAAGACGAGGTCATGATGATTTATGAGACCTTCGCGTCCAACAACCAGTGCAAACGAGCCCTGCGGGAAATCAATTCTACCCGATAGGTGCCAACTCGGGGCGCGTGGATAGACACGGCGATCACCCTCAATCATAAAGATCAGCCGAGGTTGACGCCGAACAGATGCCCCGCCGCGTTGGTCCTCAACCCAATTGTGGGAAGCTGCCGACTTCAGAAGGTACTTATGGACGGAGGCACTAGCTTACATTTGATATATGCAGACACTCTGGACAGAATGGAGTGGTACCCCCTTTGAAGGTATAATACCTGGGCGAGAGGCATGCTGCAGCGGAAAAATGACCCTGGATGTGGTCTTCGGAACACCGGACAATTACCGCCCTATAGAGGTTACGTTCCACATCGCCCGTTTTACGAGTGGATATCATGCCCTCCTAGGACGAGACACCTCCTCTAAATTCCAAGTAGTACCACATTATGGCTACATGAAGCTCAAACTGCCGGGCACAAACGTGATCATTACTATCTCAAGCGACCCCGACAGAGCACTCAAAGCCGAGAATAAAACAACGTCACTCGCCCACGAATCCTTGTCCAAAGCCCTCGCGGCCGAGGAGCTGACCATACTACGTGCCGAAGTCGACCGAGATGATGTCATCCTCAAAAAATGGCCGAAGTCTACTTCATTCAAGTCGGTTGACGAAATAGTGAAGTTCCAAGTACACCCCACGGACCCAACTAAAACAGCCTCCATTGGGGCAAATGTTGATCCGGAGATTGGCGAGGCTCTACACAATTTACTTAGGGAAAACTGGGATATATTCGGCTGGCACCCTTCAAACATGCCAAGGATACCCCACAGGCTCACAGAACACAACCTAAATATATTAAAGGGCTACAAGCCCATCAAACAAGAACTTCAGCATTTCTATCAACCCAAGTGTCAAGCAATGGGCGAGGAACTTTCCAAACTACTGGAGTCGGGTTCATCCGAGATAGAAAGCACCCCAACTGGCTCGCCAATTTGGTCATGGTAGCAAAGGACACGTCCTGGCGCTTGTGCGTTGATTTTAAAGACCTTAATAAAGCCTGCCCGAAGGACCCGTTCCCCTGCCGCGAATTGACCAAATCGTGGACGCCACAGCTGGGCATGATTCACTGTGCTTCCTGGATGCCTATTCAAGATATCATCAAATAAAGATGAAAGAATCTGACCAGGCAACAACAACATTCATCACACCGTACGGACCATTCTGTTTTAACACGATGCCCTTCAGACTAAAGAACGTCGGTGCCACATACCCATGCATGATTCAATCATGCTCAGAGAAACACATCGGGAGAACTGTCGAGGCCTACGTAGACGACGTGGTTGTCAAAACCAAACACGTCGGATGGTTGGTAGACAACCTCCGTGACACATTCGCCAGCCTACAGGAGTATCAAATTAAACACAATCCAAAGAAATGCGTCTTTGGAGTCCCAGCCGGCGAACTCCTCGACATCATCATATCCAGCCGAGGAATTGAAGCCAATCCGGCAAAAATACGAGCCTTGGACCGCTTAGAGGTACCAACAGAGCTCAAGCATGTACAAAAACTAGCAGGTTGCATGGTAGCATTAAGTCGCTCATATCAAGACTTGGGGAGAAATACCTACCTCTGTATAGGCTACTAAAACATACAAAGAATTTCAAATGGACCGAAGAGGCCGCTGCAGCCCTGGAAGACATCAAAACTCTCCTTGCCACTAACACCATCTTAGCAGCATCAGGTACGTGTGAGCCGATGATATTATACATCTCAGCCACAAACCAGGTGGTTAGTGCGGTACTTGTGGTCGAACGGGATATGGAGGTTCACAAGTTCCAGGTCCAAAAGCCCATTTACTACGTCTCCGAAGTCTTAACCCCGTGCAAGACACGCTACCCTCACTATCAAAAGATAGCCTACACTATTTTTATGGCGTCATGAAAACTTCTGCACTACTTTTGATAGTGCTTGGTGACCGTGGCATCCGATGTCTCGTTAAGTGACATAACTAATACCAGCGAATCAACAGGGCGTATAGCCAAATGTGCTATAGAGCTCCTACCTTTTCAAATCACCTATCGACCGTGCCGAGCTATTAAATCTCAGGTGCTGGCCGACTTCGTGGCCGAGTGGATGGAGGCCAAACTCCCTCGATAGTACAACACCTATTTGCATTGGACCATGTACTTTGACGGCTCCAAAATGCTTGCTAGCCTAGGGGCTGTCATCGTGCTCGCGTTACCCACAGGAGACAGTATTTGATATGTGCTACAACTCATGTACACAGACTCCAACAACGCGGCTGAATACATAGCCCTGTTACATGGACTTCAGATAGCAACCTCCATGGGTGTCAAATGCCTGGAGGCCTGAGGTGATTCCAACCTCGCCATCTCGCAAGTCAACGACGAATTCGATGCAAAGGACCCGAATATGACAGCTTACTGTAATGCCATCTTAAATAGCTTAGCCCGGTTTGAGGGGCTGGAATTTCACCACATACCACGAGATAGCAACCAGACCGCAGATATACTCGCCCGGTTGGGCGCAAAGTGGGATATAGTCCCGGACAATAACTTCCTCAAACGGCTCTTCAAGCCATCTGGAGTCTGGCAAGATGACAAAGGAACATCGCATCAAGAAATGTTGGGCAACCTGCCCCACCTGAAGATGACGAAGAACATGATATAATGGGCGGCTCATCTATTCAGGAAACATCTTTCACACACGAAGTCATGGCAGTCATTGCACCATGGACCGAGCCACTTTCTCGCATACCTGCTCCATAAAGAGCTCCATGAGGACCAAACTGACGCATGTTGGATTGTAAGGCAATCTAACGCCTATAAGGTTTATGAAGGAGAACTCTATAAGTTAAGCACTACGGGCGTCCTCAAGTGATGCATGTCCAAGGAGGAAGGAAGACTCTTACTTCAGGAGATACACTTCGGCATGAGCGAACATCACGTTGTTGTTCGGACCTTGGTCAACAAGGCCTTCCGAGCTGGTTTTTATTGGCCGACCACGGGCGCTGACGCCTCGGCATTGGTACAACGTTGCCTAGGCTGTCAAGTATTCGCCAAACGAAGCCACATGCCCCTGCGGTCCTCTGCACTATCCCCATCACTTGGCCTTTCGTGGTATGGGGGCTAGATATGGTCGGCCCACTGAAGGGCAAATCAAGAAAAAATAAATACCTACTTTTCGTGGTCGACAAGTTCACTAAGTAGATCGAAGCGAAGCCAGTCACCTCGACCGGAGCCATCCCAGTAATCAAGTTCATTTGAGGGGTGGTACATCGCTATGGCATCCCACATAGTCTAATCACAGACAACTCACTAGTGCAAGATGCTGCTAACACGACACTACGATCAGAGGCCCTTTGAGAAATTGTGTGCGATGCAATAATCACAAACAGTGGTGTAAGAAAACCATCAAAAATGTGCAAAACGTTTGACGGATGCATCAAACACGGTTCAGATTTTAGTTGCGTGTGTGATGCAGGGCATACGGTTCAGTTCAATTAACTGTTTGCGATGAGGAGTAACAAAAGAAACGGGCAGCCGGATGAAGGCGTGTGCGATACACATCACACTGTTCACTCGGATGAACTGTTTGTGATTAAGCAACACAAAAGAAATGGTCAGCCAGACCAAGGTGTGTGCGATATATACCATGCGATTCACTCAGATGAACTGTTTGTGTTGAGACAAGAGAACATAAATGCTTCAATATAACAAGATGTGTGTGATACGCGACAAACATGTCTGTAATCAGAAATGTGTGCGAAGACCGATAATAACACAGACAATTGCTGCTAATAAGACGTGTGTGTTGTGCGATGGGATTGCATGCAGAACAACACACACACACACACACACACACTTATAAGGACATGGTTGCATAACCAAATTAAACATCCAATTACATAGGTGGCTACTACAACCATGGCATTTGCACACACCAAAGTAAACTATTACATGCATAATTTTGTAGGTGGCTACTACACACATGACACTTCCACACACCAATAAAGTAAACTATATATTACATGCATGATTAACTAGCATAAACGATCATCTAATCATCATCTACTGCTTGTGATGCTTGCTTTGCTTGTGGATCGATCCGGGCTCGTCGATTTGGGTAACGAGGCACTTCCTCATGTCAACGATCCTCCTGTGCATCTCGTAGCATGTGTACACGCTCTTGGCCGCCAACCTGAGGTGAGGTTCATCCAGTCGCCGCATCCAGGCCCTGTGCCAGGATACGAGACTTGTTCTCGGGGCATCCTGCTTCTTCTTTTTGTAGTAGGGGTCGATGATGGCCGAGGCGAGTTCGACCAAGGAGTCCTTCTTCGTGCTGCCCCAGACCCTGTAGTGGTCATGGATTTCGACAAGGTTCTTGCAGGCCAAGCCCCTAACACTGAGTGCTTTTACATCATCGGTGGTTTCCACCGTGGCGAACTTGTAGTCAGTGCTGTTGACAAACCTGTTGAAACGGTCAGAAAGCTCTATGGCCATGCAGTAGTGGTAGATGAGGACATGATGGTGCATGCACAACTAGGCGACGGCAACCTTCTGGTCTATGCCAAGATGACCGGCGGTGTACTGGAGGTCGATGCCGACCACCTTGTACTTGTCTCTAGCAAGCAACTGCTCAATGGTGTTGATGTAGTCGTCCACCACGGCTGGGTCGATGGTGTACACCATCGAGAGATCTGTATCCCTCGCTTGGGTCTCCACTTCATGCTCACCAAACTCCATTGGAGCGCAGCTAGACATGCCCTCTCTATGTGTCGTCGTGGGTGTGCTTGTGGGGCACGTTTGAAAGGTTGAAGAGACTAAGGTTATAATGGCCGCGGGAATTAAAGGGGAAGCCGGACGGCCTGGAATATCGATCGTCATGCCCTGATGGCAATTCTAATTCGTAGCGCGTAACTCCATCATGCCACACGTAACTGCATCGTGTGGCAATGCGCGCGGTGCAACCGCATGCATATGGGGCCCCAACGTGATCGTGCGCAGGCCCAACCGCTGGCAGAGCGCGCACGGAGGGATGCGAGCAGAGCACTCCGTGGTCGCCTCAATGGCGAGCAATCATATATATGCATATAGCAGTTTAACACGCAAGGAAAAGCTGTCCACAACCCGAGCGCGCTGACGGACGCGAGCAGAGCACATCGCGGCACCTAGCGGCGAGCACAACACACTACGGCGCCTAACGGCGAGCAGAGCTTGCCGAGGGAAAATGATAATGCTGGTATATAACCTCAAATTTAACGAACAAAATGATAATGCATGTTACAAAAATTATATAACTGGAAACTATGTTAAAATACGAATCTGACAATATAATCTTTGGCGACATGCATTCGTATTTTATTAATTAAATCCTACTTATAAACCGGGACGGGCGTATAGTTAATTAAATCGCAAACATTTTTTTATTAAATGTATGTGTACGTGTCCTTTCGTCCTTCTCTCGCACGTCTTGTCACCCCGCTGCCGCAGACGGTTCCAGTGCAAGCTTGAGCAGCGCGCGGGGGTGTTCTTTTAGCCAAACGGTGCTGAGCCCGTTCCCGCGCAACCGCGCAGGTTCCCGCGCAAGCTTCCCGCCCGACTCGATCAAATCCCCCAAAATCCCAATGGTTATCAGCCTACTATATAAATCCTCACGGGCGGCGAGTCCTGCGTCGCATTTTCCCCTCCATCCCTGTAGCTTATCGTGTCTGCTTCTCCCAAAATCGGCAATGGCACCGGACCGTCGTCGTCGCTCAGCCACTCCACCGTCATCAGAGCATAGCTCTAGCTGGGAGGCTACACTGCGGCGGCGACGCAGTCCCCGGCGTAGTGTAGTGCGTGCGGCGTCCCAGCTGGGTGTGTGCGGAACACACACCACACACTCGGCCGCCGGTGCCTTTCGGTAGCTATTGCCAGCCACCATTGTCTCCATAGCTCCGTCGAAAACCAGGGCCATCACCCGCTCCGCCGCCGTGGCCATCACCCGCTCCGCCGTTGTGGCCATCACCCCACTGCCAGCCACCGTGGCCATCACCCGCTCCGCCACCGCGGCCCGAAGGCAGGAGGTGGTGGTCGTGGCCGCCACCCCATCATCATCCGTCGTGGCCGCTAGCCCATCACCAACCGCCAGGATCATCACCCGCTCCGCCACCACCGCCCGCAGGAGGGAGGCGGAGGTGGAGGCATGCACGTGCGGCAGTGACCTTGCGCGCTACATCGAGTTCTTGCGGGAGGAGGAGGAGCGCCTCGTCGAGCACGCAAAGAGCCTTACCACCGCCGTGGCCGCAGCAGACGCCGACGCAGAGGCAAGGAATCAGGAGATCTACAAGCAGTCCGGCCACTTCGAGAGGGGTCGTCTTGAGCGGCAGATGGCGTTCAAGGTGAGCATCGCTGAAGGTGCAACAATGGCAGGCACCATATTGCAGTTGTCTAGCTCGTCGTTAAGCTCCTCCTCCTCTTCCTCTTACTGAGCGCGCTCGGCAGAGGAGAGACTGCTGAAAGTTGTACAAAGCCCCTCCGTAGTAGTATTTAGGGGCTATTTTGTTCAGTTCAACTGACTATAGATGCGTTCAAACTATACAACGTACTTAAAACTAGCTAGTATATATAGTTGAACTAGCTATTTTAGTATGTGGTTGGCAACAATTGGGGAAAAGTTTGGTCGGTTCAGCTGTAAAGTTGAACTATTTGTATAAATTAAGCACGACTGCTTAATCTATGAATGAAATCTATGCTTAATTATTGAATTTTAGTTGCAAAAATTAGATAGTGCTAGTGATTTTTAGCTGCATATTTTGACAAATCGCAGTGTTACAAGGATTGACAAATGGCAATGCTACTAGATCAACAAATATCAATCTTTCTAGTTTGACAAATGGCAATATACCCAATATGATAGATGCAAATCTTACCAAATTGTTTGTATGTGGTTGCACATGGGTCATCCGAAAAAACCGTTTGCGTCGAACGGAGGTAGAAATCTTGCTTGCCAAATTTTCTCTTGGCTTAGCGCCGAAGTATTGCTTTGATACCTTATTCAATCTGAAGCGTTTGCATTAAAGAGATGCACAAATCCTGCACAGCAAATTTTCCCTTGGCTTATTGCATAAGACCATAGCTCTCACTTTGCATACAGGTGTTCTATCTAAAACGTTTGCGATGAAGAGCTGCACAAATCCTGCTCGGCACATTTTCCCTTGGCTTACTCGGGAAGCTGTCAATGTACATACGGGTGTTCTGTCTAAAACGTTTGCAATGTTAGAGTGGCAGCTAGTTGTTTGAAAATGCCTTTGTTGACTATTATTCGAGTGCGCCTTCTCTCAAAATGGACACGAAAATTACCACAGCATGCCGGGTGCCATTCCATGATAGCATGCCAAGTTTCATGAATTTCAGACGAGTTTTGGATTTACTAGAATATAAAAACAAAGTATCTCAACGTTTTGCTGGCAGTCAATAGTGCGCTGGTGTTTGAAATTCATTCCCATTTCTTGCATGGAACCTAAGCATGCACCCAAGGACATAAATTTGTTTTTTCAACTAATTTATATGCACTGGAGCATGTGCATGTAGTTCAAATTTGAATTATGCACATAAAATGCCTAGAAAACCCAGTTAATATATAAAAATGTCCAAACGAACCCTGGAAAATTCCATAATTTAACACAACACTCCTGTTGTTCTATGTAGACACTAGAATTTTTTTGAAAGCAATAACAGGCAACGAGTATCGTTTCGTCCCCAAAGGTGGCACGTTCCCTATCGATACCATCAAGCTTGTTGTGAGAAGCTCTGGTTTGTGAGAAGCTTATACCCAAACCTGCCCCAAATGGGACAAAAATTTTACCACAGCATGTCGGGTGCCATTCCATGATAGCATGCCAGGTTTCATGAATTTCAGACAAGTTTTGGATTTACTAGAATATAAAAACCAGGTATCTCAATGTTTGTGGCCGAGTGACGGTGGCAGGGTGTTTGACATTCATTCCCATTTCTTGCATGGGACCTAAGCATGCAACCAAGGACACATATTTGAATTTTCAACCAATTTATATGCATTAGAGCATGTGCATGTAGTTCAAATTTGAATTGTGAACATAAATGCATTGAAAACTCAATTAATGCATAAGAAATGTGCTAACGAACCCCAAAAATTCCAAAATTTAACACAACACTCATGTTGTTCTATGTTGACACTAGAGAAAAAAATTGAAATCAGGAGGAGGCAATGGCTATCATTTCGTCCAGAAAGGTGAAACGTTCCCTACCGAAACCATCAGGCTTGTTGTGAGAAGCTTTGGTTCGTGAGAAGCTTATATCCAAACCTGCCCCAAATGGGCACAATTTTTTAATGACGACATGTTGATGCCGCTCCATGATAGCATGCCATGTTTCATGAATTACAGACGAGTTTTGGATTTACTAGAATTTAAAAATCAGGTATCTCAATGTTTGTGGCTGAGTGATGGTTGCAGGGTGTTTGACATTCATTCCCATTTCTTCCATAGGACCTAAGCATGCAATCAAGGAGACAGATTTGAATTTTCAACCAATTTATATGCATTAGAGCATGTGCACGTAGTTCAAATTTTAATTATGCACATAAATGCATTGAAATGTCAATTAATGCATAAAAATGTCCAAACGAACACCGAAAAATTCAAAAATTTAACACAACACTCCTGTTGTTCTATGTTGACACTAGAGCAAAAATTGAAATCAAGAAGAGGCAACGGATATCGTTTTGTCCAGAAAGGTGAAACATTCCCTACCATAACCATGAGGCTTGTTGCGAGAAGCTCTGGTTTGTGAGAAGCTTATACCCCAACCTGCCCCAAATGGGACAATATTTTTACCACTGCATGTTGCTTCCGTTCCATGATAAAATGTCAAGTTTCATGAATTTCAGACGAGTTTTCGATTTACTAGAATTTTAAAACCATGTATCTCAATGTTAGCGGCCGAGCGACGGTGGCAAAGGTGTTTTACATTCATTCCCATTTCTTGCATGGGACCTAAGGTTGCAACCAAGGACACACATTTGATTTTTCAGCCCATTTATATGCACTGGAGCATGTGCATGTAGTTCAAATTTGAATTATGCACATGAATGCATAGAAAACTCAGTTAATGTATGAAAATGTCCACGCGAACCCCGAAATATCCCAAAAAGTTGCAAACACTCATGTTATTCTATGTTGACAAGTGAAAATTTTGGAAAGGAAGAATATGCAACAAATATCGTTTCGTCCCCCAAGGTGGCACGTTCCCTACCGAAACGATCATGCTTGTTGTGAGAGAAGCTCTGGTTTGCGAGAAGCTTATACCATAACCTGGCCCAAATGGGACAATATGTTTTTACCCCAGCATCATGATGCCGTTCCATGATAGCATGCCAAGGTTCATGAATTTCAGATGAGTTTTGTATTTACTAGAATTACAAAAGCAAGCACCTGAACGTTTGCCGGAGAGCCACGGTGCCGTGGTGTTTGAAATTCATCCCCATTTCTTGAATGTGACGTAAGCATCAACCCATGGACACATATATCATTTTACAACCCATTTTGGTGCACAGGAGCATGTGCATGTGGTTTAATTTTGAATTGTGCACCTGAAATGCCTAGAAAACCAAGTTACCGTATAAAAATGTCCAAACAAACCCTGAATAATTCCAGATTTTTTTACGACGCACCTATAGTTGCATGTTCACTACAGATAGAAGTTCTAGCAATTCAAACACCATCCTTTGCAGCTGTGACCCCATTACATAATTCAAATCAAGATGAAAAATCAAGTAGATCCCACACAGTTTATTATCACCAACCGTGTGAGATGTAAAACAAAATATCCTGGAGCACCGTCGGTGTATAGTATGCCTATGGCTTACGCGAGAAGGTTTGTCGGGTACAGTCCATAGACGGCATGTCAAGCACACTAGCTCGCTCCCCAAATATCATTTCACTATTCAATCATCACCGATGAAAGATGGGGACATGGAACCGCGTCCCGAGGGCAACTTCGGCGGCCCACTCCGGCGAGAGCGCGACCGCAGCCGCCAGGCGCGTGCTAACAAGCTTCGTGAGGGCGACCAGAATCTGCAACCGTGTAGCCAAGGCAGCCCAAACGGCCACTGTTGCTTCTCAGGCGGCGGCAGCAACATTTGCCTCGGGGATAGAAACTAGCGAGAGCGGCACATTAGCTATCCATTCCGCAGCGGCGGCCTTAGACCTAATGGAGGCCGCCCATGACCATGTCAAGGCCGCCCACGCCCAGCTTGTGGCGGTTACCAAAGCCCAGATGGCGGCCGCCCATGACCAGCTTGTGGCGGCCTTTTCCAAAGAGATGGCAGACGCAGATGGCAAGATGCTTGCCGAGTATGGTGCGATGGATGCCATGGAGCCCCTTCCCCAGTCGACCGTCAGGCACGAGCTGGACATGGAGGAGGCGGCAGAGATCAATGAGCACCAGCCATAGTAGTACTCTTTGTTTTGTTTAATTAAGAGCGCCGCTCTTTAATTTGTTAGAGTAATGTTTAGTCCAGCTAGCTCTATTTAATTGCTGAACTTGCTCGATTAAGAAGTGTTGGTGTGTTGTAGTCTCCTTTGTGTACCGAAATAATGCAATGACGTGGATGAGCACTGTAACCAGGGAAATTAGAACCAAAAATTTGACATTCAAACTCACCGCACACGGGTTAAGCTATCTGAATCATATTTGATGTTCACATATCATACACAGTTCGGAGTAAGGGACCGTGTCTGATGACACTTTGCGCGCTAGTTTTTTCACTGAAGCGATTCCAAATTTTCAGCTTCCGTAGAAATATCTACCTCCCCGCCCCCCTCCCTTACCAAAAGCCACATTCCCCTGTTTCTGCCTTCCTTTCCAAGTTGAAACCTTCACTCCTTGCTTGCAGCGCCGCCTCCTCACCGGCGACCCTCCTTCATGCTGCTCGGCCTCGCCTGTCTAGGCAGGTAATCCACACCCGACCCCCATCCTCCTCCTCCTTCCACATCCCACATGCTCCGACCGCCGGCGCGAGCACGACACCTTCCACCCAAATCACCGACCCCTCCACCAAATAAGCGCTGCCCTAAGCCATGGTGCACGCAGTATAGCCAGGATCTCAAGGAGCATTTGGCAGCGGAGAAGCAAATCGCGGCCGCACGCGCGGATGAGGTCGCAATGGCTGCCATTTGTGCTAACCCCCAGATCTTGGAGGAGCACCTTGCCATTTGCTAGCTAGCCAGTTAAGCACGCTTGGTTTACCTGTTGCGTGTGCTGCTCCTGCCTTTCCTTAACAAATTCTAGTGAATTGTGCTATCTTCTTTTACCATGCAATCTGTTGCTCTGGTGTATATGTTCTATATGTCATGCAATGTGGTGCTCAGTTATTAACTGTTTGGTTAATTAGTTGTCGTGTTCAGTTAACTGTTTGGTTCAATTATGCAAATGTGATGTTCAATTCTTCAGGGCGCAATTTTGTATTATCTTCCATGTGAGAAATAAATCGAATTTTTCATTACAAGTGTCACATCCCTAGTTCTGGTATGACCTAGACTAGCTAGTCATGTGTGCACCATGTTTAAATTCAAATGAATTTGAATTGGGGATTTGTGAAACCCTCAGAAATCATTTGTGGAAATGACCTAGATAAAAATTGCTCCAAAAAGGTTCAAGAAAATGTTCATGTTTCTCTCTGGAAATATTGGTCAGAGGTAAAATTCAAACCAATATTTTTAGGAGCTCATAAATATTTATTTTTGGCATCCGGAATTAATGCAATAACTATTTGCATTAGATATATATATGTTATGTATTTCATATATGTCCAAAAATTATGAATTTTGGTGAGAGGCTTTGGATTAATCCCTTAGGTCCCTGCAAAAATTGTCAGAAGAAAAGAAAATGATTTAGTGCCTAAAACTAAATCAAACAAATGTCAGAAAAGAAAAAACAGAAAACAAAAATAGAGAAGAAACTTACCTAGTAGCCTAGCACTGTGCAGCCCAGTGGCCCAGCAGGCCGGCCAGCCGACTGGCAGTGCCAGTCGTCCCCTTCCTCGCGCCAGGAGGACAGGGGCACGCGCCCGGCGTGCGCGGCCACGCGTCCGGCCACGCCACCTGCCTGCCCCTCCCCTCTCGCTCTGGACGCCCCGGTCGACGCCACGCGACCCCCCCAGGCCCCTCTCACTTTCTCAGATCCTCCTCCCTGCCTCTTTCACCCTCTCCTGCGATAGCCGAGCGCTGCCGTCACTGCCGCTCGCCATTGCCACAGCCACCGCCTCCCCCTCGCTCTCGCTTCGTGTTCGAGAGCTCCACGCCGTTGCCCTGCGTTGTCTCCTTCAGCCCCGCAAGCCGGAGCACCCCGAGGCGCCGCCATCGCTGTCGTCTTCACCTCCGGCCACCGAAGATCGCCATCGCCGCCCCGTCGACCTCAACGCGTCCCCGAGCTCGCCGTCAAGCCCATTGTGCTCACTGTGAGCTCCTGCTCCGTTTCCCCGCTCTCCGTTTTGCCGTCCCGTACCGTAGCTGAGTTAATCGCCATGGCCATAGCTTCTCGCTGCCATCCACGTTGCCGCCATCACGCCAGCCACTGCAGCTCGTGCCCGCGCACGCCATCGTGCTTAGCAGCCCCCTCGCAGGCCAACACCACCAACCGCAGCCCCTGTCGTGCACTACAGCGTTGCGTGTGCACCTGGACATGCTCCATCCGCCACCCCGAGCTCGTTTCCGGCGAGCTCAGGCCACTCCTACCCCTCCCGCTTGCTCCAAACGACGTGGACGAGCCCCAGCTCCACGCCCGTGGTCTCCACCAAGCGTTTGGTCGCCGGAGGGCGTTTTCTGAGCCCCTCTACCGCGTTCGGCCTCGCCAGAGGGTTGACCGGGTTTGACCCCCTATTGACCGTTTTGACCACTAATTGACTCATCTGGATTCACTGACATGTGGGCCCTGCCCCAGCTAATTTGTAGTTAGGGTTAATGTTAGTGTTAATTAACTTTGTTAATTAACTGTGACACTAACATGTGCACCCCACACGTCAGGTTTGACCTGGTCGGCGCTGTTGACTGCTGATGTAAGCATGATACAGTGTTGATGCAATTAATCTTTTTCTGGTTTTAAAGTAAATCAGGAAAATCTAGAAAGTGCTATAAACTTCAAAAAATCATATAAATTCAACCGTAGCTCAGATTGAATAGTTTATATATGAAAAATTATTAGAAAAATTCAATCTATCCATCTGTAATAGTTTCATGCATGACAAACCAACTTATACCAATTATATAAGTGAAAACACATAAATGGCATTTATAAAAGGTTATTTTTGAGTTGGATTTGAACCCTTGATTCAAATGGACTTCATGCAAATGAATACTAGTTGCATTAGCTCAAAGAACATCACATCTACATGCCATGATCATGTATCATATTGTTGCATATGCTTGTGTATTGATTGTCGACACCGTTCCTTCTCGATAGGTCCTGCTCCGGAGAGTGCTCCAGAGTATCTATGTGTGGAGCAGTGTCTGGGGGAGTCTTGGACTAAGGGGTCCTCGGACAGCTGGACTATATGCGTGGGCCGGACTGTTGGGCTACGAAGATACAAGATAGAAGACTTCTTCCCGTGTCCGGATGGGACTCTGCTTTGCGTGGAAGGCAAGCTTTGCGATTCAGATATGTAGATTCCTTTTCTCTGTAACCGACTTTGTGTAACCCTAGCCCCCTCCAGTGTCTATATAAACCGGAGGGTTTAGTCCGTAGAGACAAGAACAATCATAATCTCATAGGCTAGGCTTATAAGGTTTAGCCATTACAATGTCATGGTAGATCAACTCTTGCAATACTCATATTCATCAAGATCAATCAAGCAGGAAGTAGGGTATTACCTCCATAGAGAGGGCCCGAACCTGGGTAAACATTGTGTCCCCCGCCTCCTGTTACCATTAGCCCTAGATGCACAGTTCGGGACCCCCTACCTGAGATCCGCCGGTTTTGACACTGAATTGGTGCTTTCATTGAGAGTTCCGTTGTGTCATCATCAGAAGGCTTGATGCATCCATCAATCATCTACAACAACGCAGTCCAAAGGGAGATCTTCCTCCCCGGACAGATCTCCGTATTCGGCGGCTTCGCACTGCGGGCCAACTCGCGTAGCCACCTAGAGCAGATCGATAGCTACGCCCCTGGACATCAGGTCAGATTTAGAAGCCTGAATTTTGTGTCCGACATCCGTGGAGACTTGATCTTCGACGGATTCGAGCCCCTGACGGCTGTCCCCTGCCACCACGTTGAACATGACCTAAATCTGTCATCTGGCGGTGCCCAGGAGATAGCGCATGTGACCGCTCTGCCCTAGATCCGGAGCAGACCGCATCGTCCGAACATGGGAAGTTTAACCCCGCCATGGAAGCCACAGACTCAGCGGCGCTCGAGCCGCACACAGACCCAACATCGAGTTGGGCTTGTGTCACCGGAGCCTCGGACTCGTCTCCAGCCATAGGTCTCGGACCGCGTGCATCCGCGTTCATCGAACCTAATTGGGCGCCGATCTGGGAGTTCAGCTCCACGGACATCTTCCAACACTCACCTCTAGGCGATGTGTTAAACTCATTGAGATCCCTCTCCTTGTCGGGGGACTCTCGGCCGAACTATGTCCGGCTCGAATGGGGAGCAGAAAATGAAGAACTTCGCTTCCCACCCACCACCCACTTTATAGCCACTGTCGATGACTTAACCGACATGCTTGACTACAACTCCGAAGACATCGACGGTATGGACGAAGATGCCGGAGAGGAGCAAGATGTTGGGTAACATAGTAATTTCAAAAAATTTCCTACGCACACGCAAGATCATGGTGATGGCATAGCAATGAGAGGGGAGAGTGTAGTCCACGTACCCTCGTAGACCGTAAGCGGAAGCGTTATGACAACGCGGTTGATGTAGTCGTACGCCTTCACGATTCGACCGATCCAAGCACCGAACGTACGGCACCTCCGAGTTCAGCACACGTTCAGCTCGATGACGATCCCCGGGCTCCGATCCAGCAAAGCTTCGGGGATGAGTTCTGTCAGCACGACGGCGTGGTGACAATGATGATGCTCTACCGGCACAGGGCTTCGCCTAAACTCCGCGACGATATGACCGATGTGGAATATGGTGGAGGGGGGCACCGCACACGGCTAAGGAACAATCCGTAGATCAACTTGTGTGTCTATGGGGTGCCCCCTGCCCCCGTATATAAAGGAGCAAGGGGGGATGCCGGTCGGCCCCTTGGGCGCGCCAAGGGAGGAGGAATCCTCCTCCTAGTAGGAGTAGGACTCCTCCTTTCCTACTCCTACTAGGAGGGGGAAGGAAGGGGGAGAGGGGGAAGGAAAGGGGGGGCGCCGCCCCCCCTCCTAGTCCAATTCGGACCAGAGGGGGGAGGGGGCGCGCGGCCCATGCTGGCCGCCCCTCTCTCCTTTCCCCTAAGGCCCACAAGACCCAATACTCTCCCGGGGGGTTCCGGTAACCCCCCCGGCACTCCGGTTTTCTCTGAAATCACCCGGAATACTTCCGGTGTCCGAATATAGTCGTCCAATATATCAATATTTATGTCTCGACCATTTCCGGACTCCTCGTCATGCCCCTGATCTCATCCGGAACTCCAAACTCCTTCGTTACATCAAAACTCATAAACTCATAATATAACTGTCATCGAAACCTTAAGCGTGCGGACCCTACGGGTTTGAGAACTATGTAGACATGACCGAGACACGTCTCCAGTCAATAACGAATAGCAGAACCTGGATGCTCATATTGGCTCCTACATATTCTACGAAGATCTTTATCGGTCAAACCGCATAACAACATACGTTGTTCCCTTTGTCATCGGTATGTTACTTGCCCGAGATTCGATCGTCGGTATCCAATACCTAGTTCAATCTCGTTACCGGCAAGTCTCTTTACTCGTTACGTAATACATCATCTCGCAACTAACTCATTAGTTGCAATGCTTGCAAGGCTTAAGTGATGTGCATTACCGAGAGGGCCCAGAGATACCTCTCCGACAATCGGTGTGACAAATCCTAATCTCGAAATACGCCAACCCAACATGTACCTTTGGAGACACCTGTAGTACTCCTTTATAATCACCCAGTTACGTTGTGACGTTTGGTAGCACCCAAAGTGTTCCTCCGGTAAACGGGAGTTGCATAATCTCATAGTTACAGGAACATGTATAAGTCATGAAGAAAGCAACAGCAACATACTAAACGATCAAGTGCTAAGCTAACGGAATGGGTCATGTCAATCACATCATTCTCCTAATGATGTGATCCCGTTAATCAAATGACAACTCTTTTGTCCATGGTTAGGAAACATAACCATCTTTGATAAACGAGCTAGTCAAGTAGAGGCATACTAGTGACACTATATTTTCTATGTATTCACACATGTATTATGTTTCCGGTTAATACAATTCTAGCATGAATAATAAACATTTATCATGATATAAGGAAATAAATAATAACTTTGTTATTGCCTCTAGGGCATATTTCCTTCAGTCTCCCACTTGCACTAGAGTCAATAATCTAGTTCACATCATCATGTGATTCAACACCAATATTCACATCTGTATGTGATTAACACCCATAGTTCACATCGTCATGTGACCAACACCCAAAGGGTTTACTAGAGTCAATAATCTAGTTCACATAGCTATGTGGCTAACACCCAAAGAGTACTAAGGTGTGATCATGTTTTGCTCGTGAGAGAAGCTTAGTCAACGGGTCTGTCACATTCAGAGCCGTATGTATTTTGCAAATATTCTATGTCTACAATGCTCTGCACGGAGCTACTCTAGCTAATTGCTCCCACTTTCAATATGTATCCAGATTGAGACTTAGAGTCATCTGGATCAGTGTAAAAGTTTGCACCGATGTAACTTCTACGACGAACTCTTTTATCACCTCCATAATCGAGAAACATCTCCTTAGTCCTCACTAAGGATATTCTTGACCGCTGTCCAGTGATCTACTATTAGATCAAAATTGTATTCCTTTGCCAAACACAGAGCAAGGTATACAATAGGTCTGGTTCACAGCATATCATACTTTATAGAACCTATGACTGAGGCATAGGGAATGACTTTTCATTCTCTTTCTATTTTCTGCCATAGTCGGGTTTTGAGTCTTACTCAACTTCACACCTTGCAACACAGGCAAGAGCTCTTTCTTTGACTGTTCCATTTTGAACTACTTCAAAAAATTTATCAAGGTATGTACTTATTGAAAAACTTATCAAGCATTTTGATCTATCTATATAGATCTTGATGCTCAATGTGTAAGCAGCTTCACCGAGGTCTTTCTTTGAAAAACTTCTTTTAAACACTCCTTTATGCTTTCCAGAAAATTCTACATCATTTCCAATTAATAATATGTCATTCACATATACTTATCAGAAATGCTGTAGTGCTCCCACTCACTTTCTTGTAAATACAGGCCTTTCCAAAAGTCTGTATAAAACCATATGCTTTGATCAACTCATCAAAGCGTATATTCCAACTCTGAGATGCTTGCACCAGTCCATTGATGGATCGCTGGAGCTTGCACATTTTTGTTAGTACCTTTAGGATTGACAAAACCTCCTGGTTGCATCATATACAACTCTTCTTTAAAGAATCCATTGAGGAATGCAGTTTTGACATCCATTTGCCAGATTTCATAAAATGTGGCAATTGCTAACATGATTCAGATAGACTTAAGCATTGATACGAGTGAGAAAATCTCATTGTATTCAACACCTTTAACTTATCGAAAACCTTTCGCAACAAGTCGAGCTTAGTAGATAGTAACACTACTATCAGTGTCCTTCTTCCTCTTGAAGATCCATTATTTAACATGGCTTGCTGATCATCGAGCAAGTCAATCAAAGTCCATACTTTGTTCTCATACATGGATCCCATCTCAGATTTTATGGCCTCAAGCCATTTCGTGGAATCTAGGCTCATCATCGGTTCCTCATAGTTCGTAGGTTCATGATGGTCTAGTAACATGACTTCCAGAACATGATTACCGTACCACTCTGGTGCGGATCTTACTCTGGAAGACCTACGAGGTTTGGTAGCAACTTGATCTGAAGTTTCATGATCGTCATCATTAACTTCCTCACTAATTGGTGTAGGAATCACTGGAACTGATTTCTGTGATGAACTACTTTCCAATTTGGGAGAAGGTACAATTACCTCATCAAGTTCTACTTTCCTCCCACTCACTTCTTTCGAGAGAAACTCCTTCTCTAGAAAGGATCCATCTTAGCAACGAATAACTTGCCTTCGGATCTGTGATAGAAGGAGAAGGTGTACCCAATAGTTTCCTTTGGGTATTCTATGAAGACGCACTTCTCCGATTTGGGTTCGAGCTTATCAGGTTGAAAAACCTTTTCATATAAGCATCGCAACTCCAAACTTTAAGAAACGACATCTTAGGTTTACTGCTAAACCATAGTTCATACGGTGTCGTCTCAACGGATTTAGATGGTGCCCTATTAAACGTGAATGCAGCTGTCTCTAATGCATAACCCCAAAACGATAGTGGTAAACCGATAAGAGACATCATAGATCGCACCATATCTAGTAAAGTACGATTACGACGTTCAGACACACCATTACATTGTGGTGTTCCAGGTGACGTGAGTTGCGAAACTATTTCACATTGTTTCAAATGAAGACCAAACTTGTAACTCAAATATTCGTCTCCACGATTAGATCATAGAAACTTTATTTTCTTGTTATGATGATTTTTCCACTTTACTCTGAAATTCTTTGAACTTTTCAACTATTTCAGACTTATCTTTCATCAAGTAGATATACCCATATCTGCTCAAATCATCTGTGAAGGTCAGAAAATAATGATACACGCCACGAGCCTTAATACTCATCGGATCGCATACATCGGTATGTATTATTTCCAATAAGTCAGTAGCTCGTTCCATTGTTCTGGAGAACAGAGTTTTAGTCATCTTGCCCAAAAGGCACGGTTCGCAAGCATCAAATGATTCATAACCAAGTGATTCCGAAAATCCATCTTTATGGAGTTTCTTCATGCGCTTTACACCGATATGACCCAAACGACAGTGCCACAAATAAGTTGCACTATCATTATTAACTTTGCATCTTTTGGCATCAATATTATGAATATGTGTATCACTATGATCGAGATCCAACAAACTATTTTCATTGGGTGTATGACCATTTGAAGGTTTTATTCATGTAAAGAGAACAACAATTATTCTCCGATTTTAAATGAATAACCGTATTGCAATAAACATGATCAAATCATATTCACGCTCAATGCAAATGCCAAATAACATTTATTTAGGTTTAACACTAATCCCGAAAGTATAGGGAGTGTGCGATGATGATCATATCAATCTTGGAACTACTTCCAACACTCATCGTCACTTCACCCTCAACTAGTCTCTGTTTATTCTGTAACTCCTGTTTCGAGTCACTAATTTTTAGCAACCGAACAAGTATCAAATACTCAGGGGCTACTATAAACACTAGTAAGGTATACATCAATAATCTGTATATCAAATATACCCTTGTTCACTCTGCCATCCTTCTTATCCACAAAATATTCAGGGTATTTCCGTTTACAGTGACCATTTCCTTTGCAGTGTAAGCACTCAGTTTCAGGCTTTGGTTCAGCTTTGGGCTTCTTCGTGGGAGTGACAACTTGCTTGTCATTCTACTTGAAGTTCCCTTTCTTTCCCTTTGCCCTTTACTTGAAACCAGTGATCTTGTCAACCATCAACGCTTGATGCTCTTTCTTGATTTCTACCTTTGTCGATTTCAACATCACGAAGAGCTCGGGAATTGTTTTCGTCATCCCTTGCATACTATAGTTCATCACAAAGTTCTACTAACTTGGTGATGGTGACTAGAGAACTCTGTCAATCACTATCTTATCTGGAAGATTAACTCCCACTTGATTCAAGTGATTTTAGTACCCAGACAATCTGAGCACATGCTCACTAGTTGAGCGATTCTCCTCCATCTTTTAGCCATAGAACTTGTTGGAGACTTCATATCTCTCAACTCGGGTATTTGCTTGAAATATTAACTTCAACTCCTGGAACATCTCATATGGTCCATGACGTTCAAAACGTCTTTGAAGTCCCGATTCTAAGCCGTTAAGCATGGTGCACTAAACTATCAAGTAGTCATCATATTGAGCTAGCCAAACGTTCATAACGTCTGCATCTGCTCCTGCAATAGGTTTGTCACCTAGCGGTGCATCAAGGACATAATTCTTATGTGCAGCAATGAGGATAAACCTCAGATCACAGACCCAATCCGCATCATTGCTACTAACATCTTTCAACACAGTTTTCTCTAGGAACATATCAAAATAAACATATGAAAGCAACAACGCAAGCTATTGATCTACAACATAATTTGCAAAATACTACTAGGACTAAGTTCATGATAAATTAAAGTTCAATTAATTATATTACTAAAGAACTCCCACTTAGATAGACATCCCTCTAATCCTCTAAGTGATTACGTGATCCATATCAACTACACCATGTCCGATATTCACGTGAGATGGAGTAGTTTCAACGGTGAACATCAATATGTTGATCATATCTACTATATGATTCACGCTCGACCTTTCGGTCTCCGTGTTCCGAGGCCATATCTGTATATGCTAGGCTCGTCAAGTTTAACCTGAGTATTCTGCGTGTGCAAAACTGGCTTGCACCCGTTGTAGATGGACGTAGAGCTTATCACACCCGATCATCACATGGTGTCTGGGCACAACGAACTTTGGCAACGGTGCATACTCTGGGAGAACACTTCTTAATAATTTTTAGTGAGAGATCATCTTAAAATGCTACCGTCAATCAAAGCAAGATAACATGCATAAAGGATAAACATCACATGCAATCAATATAAGTGATATGATATGGCCATCATCATCTTGTGCTTGTGATCTCCATCTCCGAAGCACCGTCGTGATCACCATCGTCACTGGCGCGGCACCTTGATCTCCATCGTAGCATCGTTGTCGTTACGCCATCTATTGCTTCTACGACTATCGCTACCGCTTAGTGATAAAGTAAAGCAATTACAGGGTGTTTGCATTTCATACAATAAAGCGACAACCATATGGCTCCTGCCAGTTGCCGATAACTTCGGTTACAAAACATGATCATCTCATACAATAAAATATAGCATCACGTCTCGACCATATCACATCACAACATGCCCTGCAAAAACAAGTTAGACGTCCTCTACTTTGTTGTTGCAAATTTTACGTGGCTGCTACGGGCTTAGCAAGAACCGTTCTTACCTACGCATCAAAAACCACAACAATAGTTTGTCAAGTTGGTGCTGTTTTAACCTTCGCAAGGACCGGGCGTAGCCACACTCGATTAAGCTAAAATAAGAGAGACAGACACCCGCCAGCCACCTTTAAGCACGAGTGCTCGTAACGGTGAAACCAGTCTCGCGTAAGCGTACGCGTAATGTCGGTCCGGGCCGCTTCATCTCACAATACCGCTGAACCAAAGTATGACATGCTGGTAAGCAGTATGACTTGTATCGCCCACAACTCACTTGTGTTCTACTCGTGCATATAACATCAACGCATAAAACCTAGGCTCGGATGCCACTGTTGGGTAACATAGTAATTTCAAAAAATTTCCTACGCACACACAAGATCATGGTGATGGCATAGCAACGAGAGGGGAGAGTGTAGTCCACGTACCCTCGTAGACCGTAAGTGGAAGCTTTATGACAACGCGGTTGATGTAGTCGTACGTCTTCACGATTCGACCGATCCAAGCACCGAACGTACGGCACCTCCGAGTTCAGCACACGTTCAGCTCGATGACGATCCCTGGGCTCCGATCCAGCAAAGCTTCGGGGATGAGTTCCGTCAGCACGACGGCGTGGTGACGATGATGATGCTCTACTGGCGCAGGGCTTCGCCTAAACTCCGCGACGATATGACCGAGGTGGAATATGGTGGAGGGGGGCACTGCACACAGCTAAGGAACGATCCGTAGATCAACTTGTGTGTCTATGGGGTGCCCCCCTACCCCCGTATATAAAGGAGCAAGGGGGGGATGCCGGTCGGCCCCTTGGGCGCGCCAAGGGAGGAGGAATCCTCCTCCTAGTAGGAGTAGGACTCCTCCTTTCCTACTCCTACTAGGAGGGGGAAGGAAGGGGGAGAGGGGGAAGGAAAGGGGAGGGGGGGGCGCCGCCCCCCTCCTAGTCCAATTCGGACCAGAGGGGGGAGGGGGCGCGCGGCCCATGCTGGCCGCCCCTCTCTCCTTTCCCCTAAGGCCCATAAGACCCAATACTCTCCCGGGGGGTTCCGGTAACCCCCCCGGCACTCCGGTTTTCTCCGAAATCACCCGGAACACTTCCGGTGTCCGAATATAGTCGTCCAATATATCAATCTTTATGTCTCGACCATTTCGAGACTCCTCGTCATGTCCCCGATCTCATCCGGGACTCCGAACTCCTTCGGTACATCAAAACTCATAAACTTATAATATAACTGTCATCGAAACCTTAAGCGTGCGGACCCTACGGGTTCGAGAACTATGTAGACATGACCGAGACACGTCTACAGTCAATAACCAATAGCGGAACCTGGATGCTCATATTGGCTCCTACATATTCTACGAAGATCTTTATCGGTCAAAGCACATAACAACGTACGTTGTTCCCTTTGTCATCGGTATGTTACTTGCCCGAGATTCGATCGTCGGTATCCAATACCTAGTTCAATCTCGTTACCGGCAAGTCTCTTTACTCGTTACGTAATACATCATCTCGCAACTAACTCATTAGTTGCAATGCTTGCAAGGCTTAAGTGATGTGCATTACCGAGAGGGCCCAGAGATACCTCTCCGACAATCGAAGTGACAAATCCTAATCTCGAAATACGCCAACCCAACATGTACCTTTGGAGACACCTGTAGTACTCCTTTATAATCACCCAGTTACGTTGTGACGTTTGGTAGCACCCAAAGTGTTCCTCCGATAAACGGGAGTTGCATAATCTCATAGTTACAGGAACATGTATAAGTCATGAAGAAAGCAACAACAACATACTAAACGATCAAGTGCTAAGCTAACGGAATGGGTGATGTCAATCACATCATTCTCCTAATGATGTGATCCCGTTAATCAAATGACAACTCTTTTGTCCATGGTTACGAAACATAACCATCTTTGATAAACGAGCTAGTCAAGTAGAGGCATACTAGTGACACTATATTTGTCTATGTATTCACACATGTATTATGTTTCCGGTTAATACAATTCTAGCATGAATAATAAACATTTATCATGATATAAGGAAATAAATAATAACTTTATTATTGCCTCTAGGGCATATTTCCTTCACAAGAATCACCGCCTACAGGGTGTTGGACAGCCACCTCCTCGTATGACATATACGTGGTGGATACACCCAAAGAAAACAACGACGACAATGAAAATCCAGTCAAGGATAAACCTCCTGAGATACAGCCAAAGCGCCAACGTCAGCGGCGGCGTCTAAGCCACGTCGTAGTAAAAACAATAACACCGTCAAGGTGCCTGTTCTAATTTGGCAAGGTTTTATTGATTGCGCGTATCTTGCATATGTTATCTTGCATTTCTTCTACTTTGTTGCACCACCATCTGCTTAGTTTACTCATCATATATGTCGAGATGCCATGCCCATCCATTATCAATACATATTCCATCTGTCATCATACCATGTTTTTCTACTCAAATGTTGTTCTTGTGCATCAGACATCAAAAAGGAAGAGGGTGATTGCCGAACCTGAAGGAGCACCAACAAAGTCCTTGAAAAATGTGGTGGTTCCGGAGAAATCAGACAGCATCTCACTTATATTGGTTGTACAACCAATGACACAAAACGTAGGACCGACTCCAGCAGACTGTACCCATACTTCACTGGCCACACCACTAGCCCCACCACACAGGAACTGTACTCCAGCAAAAGGTATGCCGATTTCAGTTGCCATAGCACCAGCCGTACCATAGAAAAATCCCACTCCAGCAAAAAGTACAGCAAGTCCACCGACCGAAGACCTATCCTAACCGCAGAGACGGCCAATTACTGTAGATTGGAACCCCATTCCAGTTATTCCCAGCTTAAAAGATAATGTTTTCAATGTTGTTAAGGACTATGTGCATATATTCCCATCATGGGAAGATTATAGTGAAGACAAACATCATTTTCACATCTTCCTGTCCAACTTACGTGTAAGTGCTATTATTCATGGTTATTATTTTCCTGTTTTCTACTGATTGAACACATCAATGATTTACATTACATTGTTGTAAGTAGGCGAGGGTCAATATGGATAGTCATGGTGAGCAAAGCTTGCTTGTGCTTTTCAAGGAAGCATTGCAGTAGTATCGGTGTTACCTGAGGAAATCACACTTTGATGGCAAGTCTATAAACAAATTTCCAGTGAAGTCTCCTATGCTAAATTTAGAAGACATTGAATGGAAAAACCTTGTTATGCACTCGTTTCGTTCCCAGGATGAGGTACTGTCTATGAAGTCACATGACAATTTGAACTTCTACTTTTCCGCATGTGCCTTACGGATCTTTTTTGCAGGAAATCTGCTCGAAGAAGAATTCTGGTTTGAAAAGAACGACAGGATATCGCAAATATGCTGCCCACTACTTTGCTCTTGTTAGTACCTGTTGTCCTGTATCACTATACTTGCATACATACCTGGTTCATTATGTGACAATAGTATGCATGATAGCTTGCTTATCAATTGTTCGCTCCAAATTATCTGATCTGTATGAATGGTTACATTAGTGTAGAGTATATCCAATTCCAATGAAATTTTTTAGCTCTGCATTGTTCTTGTAAGTACTTGCTGTCCTTTATGAGTGTACTTATATTGATAGGTAGTTGTTCATGTACCATCACTCTGCAGCTTATTTTCCTTTGCCCTCCATTTTCTACACATCAGATCTATATTTACTCTTACCATCAGGTTGGATAACACCGATGGTAATGAAGAAGTTTAGCTATGCATTGCTCTTGGTTGTACCTTTTGCTTGTATCGTCGTACTTACATTTATAGCTACTTGGTTATTTAGCATCATTCTTCATCTTATCTTAAATAGTCTACATTTTTCTTATATTATCACATTTATATTTACTCTTAACAAAATGTAGAATAAAGGCAATGCTTATGAAGAAGATTCCGTGGTAAACTTCTTGAATTGCCACCCCCCATCAGCATGGTCAAGGGCTTTATAGAGCCTGTCTTCACCAATAATGTAAGTTTGTCCTTCTCAAGTCTTCAAACTTTGTTGTGTATATTTGGTTAGGCATGACTGCAACAGCTGTTTATTTTTGGTGTTTGCATCAAATTTCATGTTTAAAGTTTATTATGTAGTTCATAAACAAAAGTTTGTCCTTCTCAATTTAAGTTTTCAGTTTTACAACCAAGTTCCTTCTTCATACCATGTAAATTAAACTATACAGAGCAAGTGATCTTTTGCACTGCATGTATGCTTCTGTTCTTGATCCGTAATCTAGTGGTGTGGTGAACCTACCCACTACAACACAATGTCATATTATGCAATGTCTTAACTATGAACAATGTCATATCATTCTACTATTATTTAAACCGTCTCTTTATTTGCCAATCTGAAATGGGATAAATTGACAGCACACTAATAATTGATACTTATGAGTTCTTGATATGTAATCCAGTGGTGTCATGAAGCTGCCAACTCCTTCACAATGTCATTTACTGCCATGTCTTGACCTGAACAATATCATATTGTGTTAATGGAATTTTAAACTGTGTAACTTTATTCGTCAGTAAGAAATGTGATGAATTATCAGTACTGATACTTTTATGTGCAAAACCTGTCATCTATCTGCTTGTTTATCTTTCAGAGTGAGGAGGATATAAGTGTTAAACAAGCGCAGTCTCATCAGCTTGCTCGGCTGCTTGCGCTGCAGCTCGCCAGCAGAGCTAACCTTTCTTGAACTCTATTGAAGTGCTATCGGTTTTGTATATTATTTTGTCGGCGTGTTTATTTTCACTGGTGGCGATCTTTGATGCCCAGTGTATGTAATCTGATGTCTGCTTGTGCTTTATTATCATAGTGGCGAACTTTGATGCCCAGTGGATGTAATATGCCGTAATTTCTTTATTGTATAGTCTAGGTTTTTTCTTATTCACGATGCTGCAGTTATTTTACTATATATATACATATATATATATATACACATATACATACATACATACATACATACATATATATATACATATATCCTGTCTTCGCAGTAAACCGGCCAAACCATAAAAATACGGTACATAATCGGGCTGTCATGCAATCACGATGTATGATCCGCATCATGGGCCTCGTCATCTTGGTCCGTTAAAAGGCCTAAATGCAAACTGGCCCACTAGTAGATTCGGGCCTTTAATAGGCCGAGTAAACCGCCGGCCCTCTTTTCGCAAGAAAACTCAATGGGCTTTTAGGAAGCTGAGAAGTAGGTTGGGCCTGAAACATGCCGAACAGCTCACGGGTCGGCAGCAACCCAAAATGGACCCCGGCCCATGATTGTGCCAATCAAATCACGGGCTTTTAACATGCCAAAGTTTTCTCGGTCCTTGTTTGGCCCAATCAGATTATCGGCTGCGAGCAGGCCAGATGCAAACCGGGCCATAGTTAGGCCCAACTATATGATGGGCTTTTAACAGGCCGAAATTAATATAGGGCCGAAATGTTAAACATAAACGGGCCCTTAACAGGCCAAAACTAATATCAGTATGAATTACTAGGTGGGCCTTTAGCAAGTGGGCCCAAAAGCATAGCGTCTACTTGACGAGCCGAATCTGATACGAGCCATAATTTAGCCCAAAGTCTCTTAAAGGGACAGACCTAATCTCGGCCGTAATTTGGCCCAGAACATGGTAGGCTTTTAACGGGCCAGATCTCATATGGGCCATTATTAGGCCCGGAACGTGGCAGGCCATTAATGGACCAGACCAAATATGGGCCGACATTTGGCCCAAAACATGGCAGCCAGTTAATTGGTCGGCCTACTAGGGTCCTCAAAATCTTGTGGGCCTACAGCTGGGCCAGCCCATTAATGTCAGCGAAATCTCGTGGGCCTTAACTGGGCCAGCCCATTATGGTCCGCAAAAATCTTGTGGGCCTTTACCAGGGCCGGCCCATTATGGCCCACAAAAATCTTGTGGGCCTTTACCTGGGCCGGCCCATTATGGCCCGCAAAATCTTGTGGGCCTTTACCTGGGCCAGCCCATTATGGTCCGCAAAATCTCACGGGCCTTTAGTTGGGCCGGCCCATTATGGTCCGCAAAATCTTGTGGGTCTTTAGTTGGGCCGGCCCATTTAAACTTTATGGGCCACTTTTGGGCCGGTCCACGTGTCAACATATCATAGGCTCATCTCTCCCATTGGATGAGGCACACCTATGCCAACGTGGAGCTGACACGTGTTTCCTCTAGCCAATGACCATTTTACACGTGGAAAATCCCCATTGGTCCGGGCTGTTAACGGGTTATCGGATTCAAAACCGGACTCGATAGCTTAACGGCATTCTGTTACGGTGCATGCCATGTGTTGATCACCCTTGACGAAAGCACTTATGTGACTCGCGATTTATCGTCATGGAAGTGGGCACTTCCGTGATGAGAATTTTGGTAATGTCATGGAACACTTCTACGACAGCACATGTATGACTATCTTGATTCTGTCATAAAATCGTCATGGATGTACATGCATGACAGAAAATGCGACCTACTTTGACAAACACGTATCATCTCAGAAGTGTATTTTTTTGTAGTGTGGTGGGAAAACAATTACTATTGGTCAATTGATAGAACTTCAAATAATCATGACGATATCCAGGCAATGATCATTATATAGGCATCACATCCAAGATTAGTAGACCGACTCCTGCCTGCATCTACTATAATTACTCCACACATTGACTGCTATCCAACATGCATCTAGTGTATTAAGTTCATGGAAAAACGGAGTAATGCAATAAGAAGGATGACAAGATGTAGATAAGATCTATTTATTTAGAAGTAGACCCCATCTTGTTATCCTTAATAGCAACGATACATACATGTCGTTTCCCCTTCTTTCACTGGGATCAAGCACCGTAAGATCGAATCCATCACAAAGCACCTCTTCCCATTGCAAGTTAAATAGATCAAGTTAGCCAAAAAACCCAAATATCGAAGAAGAAATACGAGGCTATAATCAATCCTACATATAAGAGATCAAAGAAGACTCAAATAACTTTCATGGATAAAAACATAGATCTGATCATAAACTCAAAGTTCATCGGATCCCAGCAAACACACCGCAAAAAGATTTACATCATATGGATCTCCAAGAGACCATTGTATTGAGAATCAAGATAGATAGATAGATAGAGAGAGAGAGAGGAAGCCATCTAGCTACTAACTACGGACCCGTAGGTCCACAAAGAACTACTCACGCATCATCTGAGAGGCACCAATGGACATGATGAACCCCTCTATGATGGTTCCTAGATTGGATCTGGTGTTTCTGGAACTTGTGGTGGCTGGAATTGATTTTTGTCGACTCCCCTAGGGTTTCTAGAATATTGGGGTATTTACAGAGCAAAGAGGCGGTGCGGGAGGCCACCGAGGAGGGCACGACCCACCTGGGGGCCCAGGCGCGCCCTGGCGTCTTGTGCCCCCCTCGGGCTCCCTCTCCGGGACTTCTTTGGCCCACTAGATGTCTTCTGGTCCAAAAAAATCCACAAAAAAGTTTTGCTGTGTTTGGAGTCCATTGGATATTGATTTCCTGTGATGTAAAAAACATGCAGAAAATAGCAACTGGCACTAGGCACTATGTCAACAGGTTAGTACCAGAAAATGATATAAAATGACTATAAAATGATTGTAAAACATCCAAGAATAATAATATAACAACATGGAACAATCACAAATTATAGATACGTTGGAGACGTATCAGGCTCCATCTGGGCGACATGAACCGCCCAGCGCTCGACATGAGCATGACGAGTGTTGGCCATGGAGGAGGTGGAGCTGAAACCGGGGTGAAGCAGAAGAATATAGGCACACCCCTACCTAGCGCACCAAATGTTGGAAATCGGGCTGCGGGGACCCAAGAAAGGTTCAAACTCTGGGGTGTGCTCACAGTTCCTCGCTACGCCCGGCCTCACTGCTCAATATCTCACAGTGATGCTCCTATATGCTCGAACGATAAGGGAGAAGAACACGAACATGACAGTTTACAAAGGTTTGGTCCACCTTGCGGTGTAAGACCCTACTCCTGCTTTGTGGATGGATTGTCTCGGGAGGGAGGATGAGTATGAGAGTACAAAGGTGGATTCTTGCTTGCTCCCCCCTCTCTCTCTAGGTAGCGACTAGCCCATACTTATACTGGCCTCGGTCCTCTCTCCCCAAAACACTAGGCGGGAATGGTTGCCACAACAACCAATTTCGAAAGGCGATAAGAGTACAACTTATCCTGACTAAAGGCGGTCTCCGCCTGCTAAAGCTTCCTACCATGACACACCGGTGGACTCGGCGATGACCTTCGTCCTGGCGAGCCCGCCGTCCTAGTCTTCACGCACCAAAGTGGCAACCTTTGGGGATTGCTTTGGGAACCGTTGATATGTCCTTCTCCCTTAGCACAAAAGAGGAAAGCCTCACCATCCGCGCCTGCTGGGATGGCTCCTGGCACAACTCGTCGTGGCTTGTGTCACCCACATGTAGTGCGAGGTGGGGCTTGGTGAGCCTAGACATATCCGCCCCACGAGGGGCCTTAGGAGGCAGCTCTGGGAGGCTGCCCTGCGTGAGGCCCTCGGGGAGCTCTTGACTACGCTTGCTAACATACGCCTTGCAAGATGAGGGCCCTCGCGAGACGAGGGCCCTCGCGAGGGTCTTGCCCTTGAAGTCTTGAAGATGGGCCGCATTGGGCCCATGGCATGGGCCGTGCCTTGGGCCGCACAGGGCCCATAGCATGCGTCGTGCCTTGGGCCGCAGGCAGACAGGCTGGGGTACCCCCAGTCCCATGGGCCCTACACGTCTGCATGTGGCCCAGGACATGGCACATGTCGAAGGTCCTAGGGGTTGGCCCACTACTGCACTTCACGAACAAGACCCTCACGAGGTGCACGTTAGCAAGCATCATCAGAGGCCTCACGGTGCAATCTCCCGAGGCTACTTCTCGAGGCCCCTCACAGAGGTGAATGAGTCAAGAGTGGCTCGGTGGGTCGCACGGTCCTCCGTCTTCACGTGGGTGACACACTCAACAACGAGCGGCGCCAGAGGCCATACCAGCAGGCACATATGCGGAGACTCTCCTTTTTGTGATAAGGGAGCAAGGCCAGCATGCTGGTTTCCAAGGCAATCCTCAAAGGTTGCCTAATCGGTGCAAGAGGACCAAGACAACGGGTGCGTAGGGCGAAGGTCATCACCGAGCCCACCGACGCGTCACGGCATGAGGCTTTTGCAGGCGAAGACCACCTTTGGTTAGGATAAGCTACAACCTTGTCCCCCCTCAAACTGGCCATTGTGGCTACCCTTCACACCATGTATTTTTGGGGGAAGAGGACCAGAGGCAGTATAAGAAGGGGGCGAGGAGGAATGGTAGAGGGGGCGGGTTTTCTAGCAACTAAAACCAGCGCTTGTACACTCTTGAGCCAAGCAATCTAGACAAGCAGGAGTAGTGTTTTACACCGCGAGGTGTCCCAAACCTGGGTAACTGTCGTTTCCACCATGAGGTTGTGAGGTAGAGTAGGGAGACAAGAACAAGCGCACCTTAGAGTTCGAACCTCTTGGGTCCCCAGAGCCCGGTTTCCGACACCGTCCTTAAGAACTGAGTTAACCTCTCACTTATTAATCGCCTCGATCTCTATCCAGGAGTGGCAACTAGTTTCTGGTGTTTAGTAAGAAGGTGTTGTGACTTTAAGTGTAGTACCATCAGGTGAGGTGGCCTTGGGTCATAGCACGTGGCACTGTCGGTGTTCTGGATACGGGGGTACCCAGACTTGCCTGCCTGCGGCCCATTGCGTGGCTCCATCGACGGCTTGGTACAACCCAGCTTCAGCATCAAAAATCTCAAGACCCTCGCGAGGGGCCAAGACTCGCGAGGTGGGCGACGCCAAGACCTCCAAGGGGATCGGCCTCGTCAGGCTGGCTCCCGAGGAGCGGAGACTTCTATGCAAGGTGCACCTCACGAGGCTCAGCTGATGTGAGCCATGACGACCAAGGCCAGGCAGGCAGCAGCGGGCGCAGAGTACCAGTTTCCTCTTGGGTGCAAAGGAGGCAAGCAGCAGGAACGGAGTCCCGAGGAATCAGCCACAGGCTTCCATTCTGGTGTAGCAAGACCAAGACCGCCAGGACGGCAGGACGGAGGTCATCACCGAGCCCACCGCAGCATCACGGCTAGAGGCTTTTGCAGGCGAAGACCACTTTAGTCAGGATAAGGTTTACTTCTTGTCCCCCTTCGAATCTGGCCGTTGTGGGATCCCTTCCCGCCAACATTTGGGAAGAGGACCAAGTCCACTATAAATAGGACTTAGCCACCACCATAGAGGGGGACGAACCAGATCGGATCCATTCCCAATTGACCACCTCACCAGCTCTCTCGAGCTCAAGAACACCTCACCTCCTGAGGCTATTCATCCACTGTACTAGTTCATCCTCAGCCTCGAGGCAATCCACCACAAAGCTAGAGTAGGGTATTACACCGCAAGGTGGCACAAACTAGGATAAACTGTTGTGTCTCTCTGTCTCTTTGAGTTCGACGCACTAGGCTTTGAGGATCGCAAGTAGGCAGGCTGGGTAGGTTGAGATTTCTGCATGCACCCTAGAATTCGAACCTCTCAAGGGTTTGCGGAACCTGAAATCCGACATTTGGCATGCCAGGTAGGGGTGCATTGGATTTTCTCTTCCGTCGATCGATCCACCACTACTCCAAGGCTTCCATGGCTGATGCACGTCGGGCTCGCGCTGAGCGCCGGGCCGCGGTTGCTGCCCGCGTCGCTCACATGGCACCGGCAGGTGACGGCTGTCCTTGTCTTCCTCCATCACCAGTGGCCAACGCCGCCATGGGCCATGCTGGCCACGAGCAAATGGCTTCATTGCTGCACCCCTCAATGTGCCATGACGGTCGCACCGCCACTCTGTCGCTGACTCCGATCGTTTCTTCCTCCCATGCGTGTCGCGGCCCGGCCAACGCACAGGCTGCTCTGCTCATGGCGCAGGATCTCCTTCGCTACCGCCCCGTCGACGACTTCTATGACGAGTGGCTCGAACGCATTGCCGAGCTCGTCAGCGCCGCCGGAGACTTCGTTGCGCCGGCCTGCTCACTGCCTTAGCAGCCGCCTGCTACGGGCGACGTGGCTCACGGGGCGCTTCCACCACCTCTAGTCCAGGGCGCCATCGTCGAGCCGAGGCGGGCGGCACTACGGCGTGACCCACAATGCTAGGCACTTGCATGCAAAGAAGCGAGCTGTCAAGTGGTGCAGCGACCCTAGGAAGAGCACGTGCACTTCCCGTGCCTCCATCTCACGACCGTGCACCGCCTGTGATGTTGGCGGCACGCGACCACCAACACTAGGCTCCACCACCCCGGCGGGATCCCGTGACCACCGCATGGTGCCGCGCGTTCACCCCGGAGCTGCACAACGTCGTCTGGCCAGGCAAGTTCAAGCCTGACCTGCCCCCACGCTACGACGGCACCGCCGAGTTCCTGCAGCTCTATGAACTGAGCATCAAGGCGGCCAGCACCAACGAGAAGATCATGGCAAACTGGTTCCCCATGGACCTCAAGGATGGCGCATGCTCCTGGCTCCTGAATCTCCTCGGGGGTCCGTCTCCTCGTGGGACGAGATGTGCGACCGCTTCATCGCCAACTTCCAAGGCACTCGCGACCGCCCGCCGGTCGTGGGTGACCTACGACACATCAAGCAGCAGCCAGGAGAGACCCGGCAGAAATACGTCCAGCGCTTCAACAACGTTCACCTCAAGATCCCTGTCGGTGTCAAAACCGGCAGATCTCAGGTAGGTGGTCCCGAACTGTGCATCTAGGCGGATGGTAACAGGAGACAAGGGACACGATGTTTTTACCCAGGTTCGAGCCCTCTCGACGGAGGTAAAACCCTACTCCTGCTTGATTGATATTGATGATATGGGTAGTACAAGAGTAGATCTACCATGAGATCAGAGAGGCTAAACCCTAGAAGCTAGCCTATGGTATGATTGTTGCTCGTCCTACGGACTAAAACCCTCCGGTTTATATAGGCACCGAAGAGGGTTATGGTTACACAGAGTCGGTTACAATGGTAGGAGATCTACATATCCGTATCGCCAAGCTTGCCTTCCACGCCAAGGAAAGTCCCATCCGGACACGGGACGAAGTCTTTAATCTTGTATCTTCATAGTCCAGGAGTCCGGCCGAAGATGATAGTTCGGCTACCCGGACACCCCCTAGTCCGGGACTCCCTCAGTAGCCCCTGAACCATGCTTCAATGACGACGAGTCCGGCACGCATATTGTCTTCGGCATTGCAAGGCGGGTTCCTCCTCCGAATACTTCATAGAAGATTGTGAACACAAGGATAGTGTCCGGCTCTGCAAAATAAGTTCCACATACCACCATAGAGAGAATAATATTTACACAAGTTTAATCTGCTGACGTATTTCGTGGCGTGAGATCACACCACGGCCAAGCCTTTATTCGAATCGTTTTTACAGTTCCACCTCAGCGTGTTTAGCGAGGCGGTTTCCTTGGCACGTCTTGTCAAAGCAGAGATCGTGTCCCCTTATTCCGGGATTCTCATCAATATGGGCGTGGGTAACCCAACCGCGCCATTGATTACGACGCTTGGGAGATAAGCGAGTTTTACTAGGCCGGTGGGGACGCATAGTTTCGTTCGTCCATATAAGGGAATAAGGATCCACTTTTTCACACACGCCTTCTTCCTCCTTTAGTCCGCACATCTTGCCTCAACCTTCCCCAGCCATGTCCGGAGCGGGAGGCAAGTGGATGGCCTCTTCCGTCATGGAGGGGCACATCAAAAAGTTGAGGAAAGCCGGATACCTACACAACGACATTGCGCACCGGCTTCCAGATGAGGGACAACTCGTCCCCACCCCCAGGCCCCATGAGAGGGTGGTGTTCCTCCCCCATTTCCTCCATGGACTGGGCTTCCCACTCCACCCATTTGTCCGGGGGCTCATGTTCTACTACGGCCTGGACTTCCATGATCTGGCCCCGAACTTCATCCTCAACATCTCGGCGTTTATCGTTGTGTGCGAGGCCTTCCTCCGCATCAAGCCCCACTTCAGCTTCTGGCTGAAGACCTTCAATGTCAAGCCGAAGGTAGTGGGCGGCCAGCAGGCGGAGTGCAGAGGCGCCATGGTGGGAAAGATGCCCAACATTATATGGCTCGAGGGCTCCTTCGTGGAAACCATTAAAGGGTGGCAATCGGGGTGGTTCTACATCACCGAGCCGTGTGACCCTGAATGGGCAGTGGCCCCCGAATTCCGATCTGGTATCCCCACACGGCTCACCTCCTGGAAAGATAAGGGCCTGACATGGGGTAATTTGGAAGAGCTGACTGGACTCCAAACCTGCGTTCAAAACCTTGTGAACAAGAAGATCAAGCTCGTCAACCTAGTCCAGGTCATGCTCATCCGCCGGATCCTCCCGTGCCAACAACGGGCCTTCAACTTGTGGGAGTTTGATCCGGCACAGCACCAAACCTTGAGCAGGCTCTTCGACACTACGTACGAAGATGCCTGGAAGGTGCTGTTCAAGGGCGCCGAGGCTCCTGCATCCGCTACTGACAATCGCAGATTCAGCTCGCAGCATCAAGCCGGCGAGGTAAGCTATTTTACCCTTTACATGACACTTGTTTTTCATATTTTGACTCTATGCGGGATCTAAACTCCCTTACCTTTGACAGGCCTGGCAGAAGAAGTCCGGGCAGGTTAACTGCCTGGCTCCCTTACCGGAAGACCCAGCGGACGCCCGATTGACGGGGCTGCTGGTTCCGGCACCTCACGTGGTGCCGGAGAAGAAGGCCAAGAAGAAGGCCACGGGAACTCGAAAGAGTTCCCGGCGTCAGGTGTTATCGGACTCATCGTCTGATGACTCCGAGGCGGACTCCTCCCGCGAAGATGAGGAGGAGAAAAAAGAGGCCTCTCCCCCAGCGGGGGGAGAGAAGAAAAGGAAGGCCTCCCCAACTGGGGAGGCCGGAGGGTCCAAGAAGGGAAGGACCCTTCATCCGGACTACTCCACTAACGCCGACGATGGCGAAGAGGAGTGGCCACCGTGGGCTAAGCCACTGGCGACATCGTAAGTGTCCGGATACCACTATAACTCATGGCATTTTGTTTATCGCATAGAATCTCCTAACGCCGAATACAACCCTGCAGCCCGCCCAAGGACAGGCTCGACACTTCAACGAGCGGCTCCCTGGCTCCGTCGGACATGAATAGCACTTCACTTGCGGCCGCCTCCTCTCCTCGCGCTGCGGATGACGCCGAGGGGGGGGGGTCCCAAAAGGGGCCCAACCAGGAGGAGGAGGTCCTGGAGGTGCCGCAAGGCAACCTTCCGGACTTCGGGCACAAGGGGGATCAAACCCCGAAGGGTTCTGAGTCCGGCCCTGAGCCGGACTCCGCACGGAACCTTTAGTGGTTCCGGAGTCCTGCAGGCGGCCCCTTCATAAGAAGGGCGAGACTGCGACACCGGTGACCTCCGTCCAACCGGAGGCACCGGATAATTTGCTGGAGGCGCTTAACGGCGCCTCCATCGACAAGGAGCACCGCACTATTATGAGTGTGGTGATCCAGAAAGTTCAGTCCACCAAGAGCGGGTTGACTGAAGCCTGTGCCAGCCTTCTAACAGGCTTTGAGGTATGTATTTAAGATATGTAAAAATGTTACCGCATAGAAAGTAGCCCCTGATGCTCAGTTTGGTGTTCGGAAAGAAAAGCCGAACTGAGGATCTAAAAAGATATACGCAGGAGTCTAACATAAACATGTCAATATGGGAATGCAGGCTGCGCTGCTGACCTCTGCCGCACTGACTGCGAAGGTCAATGCATTGAAGCAGAGCCTCGAGCGGTCCAAGAACTAGCTCCGCCTTGCCAAGAAGCAGCTCGAGGACAAGGAAGGTAAGTAATACCTTATGGAAGTATATAAAAGATGCGATTGCAAAAAATAACAGGAATAACGTGAGAATTGCAGGGGCCACGAATGAGGTGGTAACCCTGAAAGAAGCGGTGTCCAAGGCCGAAAGCAATGCGGCCGCGAAACACACCGAGCGAGAGAAGCAGGAGGCGCGGGTGGCGGAGGTGCGGCAAGAGCTCCAGGCTCTCATGGAAAAACATGAGAGTTTGGAGCGTGACTCAAAGACTCGAGAGTCCGAGCTCGCCTCGGCTCTTGAGAGCGCCAAAACTGCTAAGGCCAAAGCCCAAAAAGCCCTCCAGGAAATTGAGGCAATAAAGAAGATAGCAGCGGGTAAGGCATTCTTCATGCAAAGCAAGCACGTGAAAGTGAATTACTTGTTACATACCCGAATCCGGAGCTCTCCAGGAGCATTCGCAGATCTGCCCCATAGTGTGTCCGACACTGCCGAATTCTACCTGGCCGAGGAGGGGAGCTCGATGGAGAAGGTGTTCTGGTCTCAGTATGCTGAGGCCGGACACCTGGTGCCCTTGAGCGACCAGCTGAAGCAGCTGGTCGAGCTCCATAAGGTGGCCGAACAGGCCATGAAGGGCCTCATAGTTCGGTTGTTGCCTAAAGAAGCCATGCCTGGGAGCTACTTCGGGCTGGTGAGGCGGCTGGTGGACGCCTGTCCATGGATTGAAGTCGTCAAGTGCTCCGTCTGCATCGAAGGTGCCCATAGGGCCCTTGCCCGTGCTAAAGTGCACTGGGGCAAGATGGACGCTGAGAAGCTTGTGACGGACGCTCCACCGCCGGGCAGGGAGTATCGCACGCCCGAGATGTATTATGCGGGCATCCTGAAGGGTGCCCGCCTTATAGTGGGCGAATGCTCCAAAGATGTAATTTTTGAGTAAACTCGCATTTGTTATCCTGTACGCTTGAAAACTTGTTCATATGCACTAAGCAACGCTTGTGAATTTAAAATATTACCTTCTGTGCGGCCGTTTATTAAATTTGAGAGATGGCGAGTCGTCGGCTTCTGCCCCCATGCCACGAGTGCTGGGGTGTTCAGGATAAACTTGAGCGCTCTTTTTCCCATTCTTGGGTCCTTCGAGGGAGGCGCTCAACGCAATGAACAAGGCAACCGGACTATAATGCTTGAACACTCTCACTTAGCCATAGAATTCTATAATTTTAAATTTCAGCGAAGCCCCTAGTATTCAGAAGACCGAATTCGGGGCGCTATCCACGCCTGGGTCGGACAAAAGCCGACTCCTCTCTCTAAGCGGCATAAGTCTTTAGGGACTCGAAAAACCTCTCGAACAGCGAGCGGCTCTCGCCCTATCATGACGGTCAGTTTTAGCTTTCTCCACTGAGGTGCTCAACCCAACTCAACCGGGGCACAATTGCAGTGGTTCTCCCAGTGCTACCTTGGCTGATATAACGGAACGTAAGGTACCAAAACATGGGAGCCGGGCAAACCCAACTATTGACCCAAGGCATGATTCGGAGCCGATGCATATAATGCTATAAGTTCGGGGTGCCGCACTTGTGAAAGTGTTCGGACATATCACACCATAGTTTGGGGTACTTAAGCCCCTGGTGTATTTGGCCGTACCAAAGCGTACGGATGCAACATGTCATAAGTGAACATATATAAATAGAAAAAGGAATGCAATAATAGGCAGAAGCTATGCATTGTTTATTCAAAAAAGCTGCGGTGAAAGCAGAACGATACAAATAGTGTGATAAGCAAGGGACGGGACTATTTGACATGTCTCCCTCCAGGCGCGAGCTGCGGGATGATATGTAAAACAAGTATACTGCTCGTTATAGAGACCACCTGTACACTCGACGTAGCTTTCTGCTTCCCTGGCTGTTGCATCGTGTGTTCGGTGGTTCTACTGCCGGACAGGGCTTCTTGATAAAGGAGTCCTGAAAGTAAGAAAAAGGAATTACACAATCGGGAGCCCCTGGTGCGGTTGAGCCGCCCTCTGGGTCTGCCGTGGTCGTGCCCCTCCCCCAATGCCCATGGTATTTCCAGAGCGTAGTTATGTACGCGTAGTACTAGTTTCGCAGTTTCGCGAGGGCTGGGGTTGGGGCCGCATTGCTACGCGTGCTTGGAATGTGCCAGGCGGTCTTGTTATAGGTTACTCCGGGCACGCTTGACAGTGTCCGAACATTTAATAGCCGGACTCGAGAATTTCCTTAAGAGGCTGCTTTGTACTTCTGCCGCGAGGGCCGCCGTATGCTCCTCCGTTCGGAGGGAGCGTTCGGTGTTTCCGTTGACCGTAATGACTCCTCGAGGGCCTGGCATCTTGAGCTTGAGGTATGCATAGTGCGGCACCGCATTGAACTTTGCAAATGCGGTTCGTTCGAGCAGTGCGTGATAGCCGCTGCGGAACGGGACTATGTCAAAGATTAATTCCTCGCTTCGGAAGTTATCCGGTGATCCGAAGACCACTTCAAGTGTAACTGAGCCTGTACAGTTGGCCTCTACACCTGGTATGACGCCTTTGAAGGTCGTCCTTGTGGGTTTAATCCTTGAAGGGCCTATGCCCATTTTGCACACTGTATCCTGATAAAGCAGGTTCAGGCTGCTGCCGCCGTCCATCAGGACTCTAGTGAGGTGAAATCCGTCAACGATTGGGTCTAGAACCAATGCGGCGAATCCGCCATGGCGGATACTAGTGGGGTGGTCCCTTCGATCTAAAGTGATCGGGCAGGAGGACCACAGATTGAACTTTGGGGCGACAGGCTCCATCGCATATACGTCCCTTAGTGCACGCTTCCGCTCCCTTTTGGGTATGTGGGTTGCGTATATCATGTTCACCGTCCGCACTTGTGGGGGGAAGCCCTTCTGTCCTCTATTGTTCGGCGGCCGGGGCTCCTCCTCGTCGTCGCTATGCATCCCCTTGTCATTGTTTTTGGCATTTAGCTTGCCTGCCTGCTTGAACACCCAACAATCCCTGTTGGTGTGATTGGCTGGCTTTTCGGGGGTGCCGTGTATCTGGCACGAGCGATCGAGTATTCGGTCCAAATTGGACGGGCCCGGAGTATTTCTTTTGAATGGATTTTTCCGCTGACCGGGTTTAGAGCCTCTGAATCCGTCATTGACTGCCGTATCTTCATCTTTATCGCCATTAATGCGGCGCTTGTGCTTGTTGCAACGCAACCTGCCATTGCTGTCCTTGGTATCCGAACTACCAGGGCTCTTGGTCATGTTGTTACTACGAGCTAGCCAGCGGGTCATGAGTGTTGTGAGGGCTGCCATGGATTTCGGCTTTTCCTGTCCTAGGTGCCGGGCAAGCCACTCGTCGTGGATTTTATGTTTGAAGGCTGCAAGGGCCTCTGCATCCGGACAATCGACAATTTGATTTTTCTTGGTTAGGAACCGTGTCCTGAATTGTGTGGCCGATTCTTCTGGCTGCTGAATTATGTGGCTTAGGTCATCGGCGTCTAGTGGTCGCACATAAGTGCCCTGGAAATTGTCGAGGAATGCGGCTTCCAGGTCTTCCCAACAACCAATTGACTCTGCTGGCAAGCTGTTAAGCCAATGCCGAGCTGGCCCTTTAAGCTTGAGTGGGAGGTATTTGATGGCATGTAGATCATCACCGCGGGCCATGTGGATATGAAGGAGGTAGTCCTCGATCCAGACCGCAGGATCTGTAGTGCCATCATATGATTCAATGTTTACGGGTTTGAAACCCTCGGGGATTTGATGATCCATCACTTCATCTGTGAAGCATAGTGGGTGTGCGGCGCCTCTGTATTGGGCTATATCACGACGCAACTCAAATGAGCTTTGTTTATTGTGTTTGGCCCGTCCGGAATTGCCATGTCCGGCGTGATGGTTATCATCACGTATCATGCGGCACCCGCATGATCCGTAGATCGATCTTGTTTGCCTTGCCTTGTCCTCCAATATATCCCGCAGGTCTGGCGCATTTCCCCATGCCTTGGTATTTTTTGAGCGGCGCCGGGGTGCGGCTTGAGTGGAGGGCCGAGAGGCCTCTCTGTCACGGCCACGAGGTGGCCGGTCGGCCGTATCATGCGCTGGTGATGTAGGTTTAGGTGTTTCCTCCTCTAATCGGGATAGCAGCCTGTGTTTTGGGTAGTTCTTGGAGGGGCGTTCGAGTTCATACTCTTCGGCTGCGAGGACTTCAGTCCATCTGTCGGCTAACAAGTCTTGGTCAGATCTAAGTTGTTGCTGCTTTTTCTTGAGACTGCTTGCCGTGGCTATAAGCCTGCATTTGAAACGCTCTTGTTCGACGGGATCCTCAGGCACGACAAATTCGTCGTCGTCGAGGCTTGCCTCGTCTTTGGAGGGAGGCATGTAATTATCGTCTTCTACCTCTCTGCCTGCCGCTCTCTCATGAGGGCTGGCTTTTCCATCCTCCCGCACTGAATCCTGCTGGAGGGAGTTGTCTTCGGCACTGTCCGGGGTGTTATTGTCTCCCGTGCCGGAATCACCGTTTTTGCTGTGGCGGGATTTAGAGCGGCGCCGCTGACGCCGGCGCTTAGGCTGTTTCTTGGAGGGGTCATCCTCCGTTGTTCCATCGCCATTCCCATCTTTTGGGATGTCCACCATGTAAATGTTGTATGACGAGGTGGCCTTCCAGTGCCCTGTAGGCGCTGGTTCTTGGTCGTCTCCTGCATCGTCGTCCACACCATCGATGTCTTCGGAGTCAAAGTCGAGCATGTCGGTTAAGTCATCGACAGTGGCTATGAAGTGGGTGGTGGGTGGGCTTTGAATTTCTTCGTCGTCCGCATCCCAAATGTCCTGATCATAATCCGGCCAGGGCTCTCCTGATAAAGAGAGAAACTTTAGCAAATTCATGATGTCGCCAAAGGGCGAGTGCTGAAAGATGTACGCAGCAGTGAACTCCATGATCGGTGCCCAATCGGATTCGATTGGCAAGGGCGCGGAAGGTTCGGAGTCCAGAGAGGAGTCTGGCACCTTGGAGTCACGAGCTTCGCAAAGGACAGGGTTGGTGTTCGGCTCAATCGCCGTAGGGATAGCAGCCCCCGAGGCGGTGTCCAGCCACCCATCCTCGATCGGCGCAGTCGGCTCCGAGCTAAGGGTCGGAGCGGACACTTGTGCGGCCTCCAGGGCACTGTCCGGCAGCAGAGCTAGATCATGCCCATCGTGAGAGTGCGGCGCGCTTGGCTATGGCTCGAACCCGTCGAAGATCAAGTCTCCGCGGACGTCAGCCGTATAGTTCAAACTTCCAAATCTAACCTGATGGCCAGGGGCATAGCTTTCAATCTGCTCCAGATGGCCAAGCGAATTGGCCCGCAGTGCAAAGCCGCCGAATACGAAGATCTGTCCGGGGAGAAAAGTCTCGCCCTGGACCGCATCGTTGTTGATGATCGGAGGAGCCATCGGGCCTAAAGATGATGACACATAGGAACTCTCAATGAAAGCACCAATGTCGGTGTCAAAACCGGCAGATCTCGGGTAGGGGGTCCCGAACTGTGCGTCTAGGCGGATGGTAACAGGAGACAAGGGACACGATGTTTTTACCCAGGTTCGGGCCCTCTCGACGGAGGTAAAACCCTACTCCTGCTTGATTGATATTGATGATATGGGTAGTACAAGAGTAGATCTACCACGAGGTCAGAGAGGCTAAACCCTAGAAGCTAGCCTATGGTATGATTGTTGCTCGTCCTACGGACAAAAACTCTCCGGTTTATATAGGCACCGAAGAGGGTTAGGGTTACACAGAGTCGGTTACAATGGTAGGAGATCTACATATCCGTATCACCAAGCTTGCCTTCCACGCCAAGGGAAGTCCCATCCGGACACGGGACGAAGTCTTCAATCTTGTATCTTCATAGTCCAGAAGTCTAGCCGAAGATGATAGTTCGGCTATCCGGACACCCCCTAGTCCAGAACTCCCTCAATCCCCAAGGTGTCGGACGAGGCCATCATCTCAGCGTTCACAGATGGCATCCACGACATCAAGATGAAGGAGGAGCTCACCATACAGGAGGACCTCTGCATAGCCCTGGAGATGTTCAACATGGCGAACAAGTGCGCGAGGGCTGAAGAGGGACGCCTCTCCCTCCTCGATCTCCTAGATGCTGACCCAGAAGACAAGAAGACCAAGGTCAAGGACGTGAAGCGCAAGGGGCCGGCTGGCCTTGTAGCCGAGCCAAAGAAGAAGCAAGGCTGCGATCACCCAGAGTCATCCAAGAGCAGCTGACCGTTCTACATCTTCCACAACGTGCATCGCCATAACACCAAAGCGACTGCCAGGAGCTCAGAGCGCTCCACGACGGGCACCTCGGTCGACGCCCCGAGTGCAACGATCGAGGCTACTGTCGTGGAGGTGGGCAAGGTGGAGGACACTGGGACAGCCACTTCCATCGCCAGGAGTGGCGCGACCAGCCTCGGGAGGGCCACTAGCAGGGCCAGCCTTGCGAGGGCGCCTGGAGGGACCAACCTCGCAAGGATCGGCCTCAAGGCAACGTCGGTCTTCCTCCACTATCTCCACCGCCAAGAAGGAACAAAGATCAACACCAGGATGAGGGGGCTGGGGGCTTCCAGGAGCCTCGAGCCATCGCCTGCATCTTGGGCGGCTCCTAGGCCCCAGCCTCTCACCGCGTCTTCAAGCAGTTCGCGCGCAAGGTGAACGCAGCGCTCCCCAAGCTCGAGGCAACATGCCCGCTCAGGTGGTCCAAGTGCACCATCACCTTCAACTCCTTCGACCAGCTCAAGTGCGCAGCCACTGCCGGCACGCTCCCAATGCTCTGCTCGCCCATCATCAGCAACGTGGCCGTCATCAAGACCCTCATTTATGGCGGAGCAGGGCTCAATGTTCTCTCTGTACAGACGTTTAACAGGCTCCAAGTGCCATACCACCATCTTCAGCCTACCAAGCCCTTCTCAAGAGTGACCAACGGCTCTACGCATCCGATAGGGCAAGTCCACGTCCCTGTCACCTTAGGCAAGCACGACAACTACCACACTGAGCTCATTGACTTCGACGTCGCCGACATTCGCCTGTCGTACAACGCCATCCCTCGGTTACCCAACGCTGGCCAAGTTCATGGCGGCAACACACCACGGCTACAATGTCCTCAAGATGCCAGGGAGCGGTGGCATCATCACGGTTGCCTGCGAGGAAAAGGACGCGGTGTGCTCTCTTGAGCGAGCCTACCAAGCTGCGGCACTCGAGAACCCTGAAGACGAGGGCGATGTCCTCCCTCCTGGGGACGCCCCAAGACAAAGAAGCTACAGCTCGGCCAGGGACCTCATGAGGAGGCATCACCCGACAGTGCTGCGCTGAGCCTCGCATCCCTGGACGGGGCTCCCTCACCTGACGCGTAGGAAGGCACACCCATCGCCCCTCTCAGGCTGGGCTCGGGGGCTCTCCTCTGGAGGGCCTCAGACCTAGCCAGCGTCATGAGGGAGGCACTCGGGGCACCATGTGGAGGCATGCTTCCCAGGAGAAGGCACAGGGCATGGGGAACTCGGTGCTCAGGAATTCATCAGCAAGACAGTTAAGGAAATTCAGGAGGCAAGGGCTCTGTAGGGCGATCGCTGCTCACCGCTGGGCGCGACACCTTGCCCTAGAGAGGGTGAGGAGTTCCGCGTTTGCATCGACATCCCAGGGCTCAACAGGGCCACGTCTCGGCAGCTCTTTTGGCCGTCCTGTGTTGGTCGATGCCAGGGTCCCCCTCACAGCTATGTTCGCATGCCCTTCGGCCTACCGAACACGGCTGTTGCATTTCAGCACCGCATGCGGGACGTCCTAGCGGCTCGGGAGGCTAGGCACCAGGCGATCCTGGCGGAGGTGGAGATGGATCCTTAGGAGCCTCCCAGGCCCCCGGGGCCTCCCGAGGCTCAGGGCTAGGATGGCTCATGAGGCACGACTTCAGCAGCACGCATCTTTAGCTGCCCCAACATCTTTTCAGCAGTGGTGTCAGGTGACATCTTTTAGTTCATTCACTTAGGGGCACCCCTCGGGCTGCATTATCTCCAAGTAGCATGGGTCCGTCCCTGCGACATGTATCCCTTTTGCGTCTATCAGAACTAGTTTACCTTACTTTATGAGTTGCCTTGAAATTATCAATTGCCTGACCGGCGCTTCGTCACCAAGAAAGTCTCGCGCCCTTGCGAGCCTTCCCACGACCGCCTCATGATTAAGGACTGGCATGGCATCTGTGCTCGGGTCCGTCCCTGCAGTGTCGCTAAACCCAAGAGTCTGAGCTCTGGCTCACGGGCTACCTCCCGTGTATGTCACCTCCCATGGCCCTTGGTGCCTTGTTCTTGCATGAGCTAATCGCGGGCGGATGAGTGAGGGCCTGCGACCTGGTGCCTCGCCACCATGGTAGTCGCGCGCCGGTTGTTTTCTTCAGGACCTTTGCATGAGAAGACTGGGTACGGCGCCTGTGCTCGGGTCCGTCCCTGCAGCGTCGATAAACCCAACGGCCGAGCTCTGTCTGGCGGGTCGGCCCCGTTCATGTCACCTCCTGGGGTTGTTGGTGTCTGGCCTTCTCATGTAATAACCTCAGGAGACTCAGTCGGCGCAGGTTGCCTAACCATCTTGCAGGACTGACACAAGTGTTCCCGATCAAATTCAGGTGCAACCCGCTTGTGGTAGGGCCTCGTGAGTCCCGCGTTGGCTCACGTGTGCCCATACACACCTCCTCCAGCCCTGCCTTGCAAGCCATGTGTCAGGGCGGGGTTGTACACGCCCCCGGGGCTCTCCTCAAAGGAAGCCCCCTCCCACGCACCAATGTAAGCACCATGCTCTGTGCTGGCAGTCGACAATGCCAAGGAGCGGCTATACCCGTGCAAGAGCGGAAGTGCCATGCTCTGCGCTGGTGATAAACAACTGAGGGTAGCCTCACAGCTGCAGCAACCTTAGGGAGTCTCTGGGCTCAATGCTTAGCCTCACTGCGCTGCTCTCCCTCAGGAGGGTAGCGCGAGGGGGCTAGGTATGGGGGCTACGCTCAGGTCACACCACCCTGCCAGGTACCACGGACCTGGTCTTCGCGCGCCCCTCCCGAGTGAGAGCTCGGCGAGGAAAGGTATGATGGTCCATTCGTATGGCAAGGGGGACTCCTGAGCATCGTGTCTAAGGAGCCTAAATGGCAGCGTAGCCCCTCACCCCTTTGTCTCGTCCTGGCAATCCGGACGACCAAACGGTGGCTGTGGTATGCGTGTGGCCGGGCCTTGCCGATGCAGAACACCAATGCCTAACTCTCATCCCTCCCTTCCCAAGCCGTTCGTACGTCAAGGGGGACTCTTAAGCATCGCGTCTCAGGAGCCTAACTGGCCGCGTAGCCCCTCACCCCTTGGTCTCATCCTAGCAATTCGGACGACCCAACGGTGGCTGAGGTATGAGCGGGGCCGGACCCTGCCGACGCAGAACGCCAAGGCTTGCCCTAACACCTCCTTTCCCAAGCTGTTTGCACGTCAAAGGGGACTCCTGAGCATCGTGTCTCAGGAGCCTAACTGGCCATGTAACCCCTCACCCCTGGCCTCGTCCTGGCAATCTGGACGACCCAGCAGCGGCTGAGGTACGCGCGGGGTTGGGCCCTGCCGACGCAGAACAATAAAGCAAACGGAAAAAGAAGTCACAAAATCATAAGCAAATTATTACAAAACACATTGTTCCAAGCATCAGTTTTAACGCCTCCACGAGGCATGGTACATGTTGTAGACTAAAAATAGGAAGGAGCACCACCGCCGCGTCACCTCTTCAGCCTTGGCCATCGCTGTCGCCCGCCTGTGGAGTACCGTCGTCGACAATGTCGCCGTCGCCCTTGCTCTCGGCCCCAGCCGTAGGACCAACAGCGAGGAACTTGATCAGCGGGGCCTCCAGCGGACCCTTCACGGTGTCAGCAGCACCGCAGGAGTCGGGGTCCACGGGCTCGAGCAAGGCGGCGAAGTCGAAGCTGGCATCCCGGAGATAGAGATGGCTGAAGGCGCGCGTCAGGGCCGAGGAAGAGAGTATGTGAGTCTCACCTTCCACCATGGAGCCAAACCCGGCGACGACATCTTCGAGCGCCTCAACGAGCTCGGGGAGCAAAGCGGCAGGGCTTTCCTTCGGGCTCACCACTGTCCCTTGGGGCTCGCTCCCAAAGAGTTCCTGCCGTGCCTTGCGGAACCTCGCCTTGAGGGAGACAAAGTCACCGCGCTCCATGGCGGCCGTCTTGTCGGCCTTGGCAAGGGACGCCTGGGACGCTTCCGCCTGCTCCTTCAGCTTATTTAGGCGGTCACGTTCCATGGCCTGTTCCTGGGCTGCCTGCTTCAGCTCAGCATCGCGATCAACGACGGCAGCCTCCTGGGCCTTCAGCTTCTCCTCTCACTCCTGGAGCTGACTGGCCTGGGTGACCTGCTCATCTCGGAGGGCCTTCAGCTCAGCCTCCGCTGTATAGCACCGCTCCTGGGCGTCCTTGGCTTCTTTCAGCGCCACATCACACTCGACAGCAGCTACGCCGGCCTCCTTCCGGGACACCTCCATGGACACCGCAGCTTGGCTCCAGGCCGCCCGGACAGACGCTCGGCCAAGAGCCACCCTGAAACCAGCTTTAGGCGCCCCAATGCCGCGCGCTGTTCCGGACCTTGAAGATCACCCTGTAGCTGGTCAGCGTGGATCGGGCCTCTTCCAGGGCCCCAGAGGAAGCAGAAGCACCACGGCCCAACGGCGTGGTGGGTGGAAGAAGAGGCGCTCCCGGCACCGAGATTAGCAGAGCTGCGGTAGGAGGAAGGACAGGGGGCTCCGGAGGCCTTGTGTCCTCGGCAGTCGCGTAGGGGACAGGTGCCGCCAGGGTCAGCCCTGCCGTGGAAGCCGACTCCTCCCGAGGCTGGGCCTCAGAGCTCCGGGAGGACGGAGCTACCGCTGGAGCCACAGGAGCCGCTGCGCCCCTTTGTACCGAAGCCGCGCCAGCCACCACAACGTGCTCGACCATGGCGGCCTCAGCACCCTCCTTCTTCTTCTTCGCCGACGACTGCGGCCTAACATCAAGCAAAGATACTAAGCATCGCATCGAGATTCAGGACCACGGACAAGAAAGAGCACTTACTGGTCCGAGGCGATGTAGCTCCTCTTCAGGCTCATCAACGCGGGCTTCGCGGGCGCGGCAGGAGCTGCGCTCTTGGTAGCAGGAAAGCACGCGGTCGGCGCCACACGGGATGGCGACAGCAAAGGAGGAGTGCTGCCTGGGGGAACCAGCGCCGACCTGCCCTTCTTCACGGCCGCTCACTTTAGCTTCTTCGAGGAGGCCATCCTGGATCTCGTGATGACCCCGGCGGGGCGAGCCAGCTCCATGACCGATGCATGTCCTCGTCGTCGTCGTCGTCGGAGAAGTCGCGGAGAAGGTCTCTCTGCCTCGGGGCAGAGGATTCCCCCCTCCCCCTCCTCGGTGGCTTTGGAGAAAGGTCCGCCAGAGGACAGGTCAACCAAGGAGGCGGCCGGCGGGGAGGCCCCATTGACATGGACCCACGCTCGTTGAAGACAGGCATGGCGGCGGCGATCTTATGCCCATCTTTTTGGCGGTACAATGGGAGGCAATCATCTGGAGGGCCACTTGGGTCCTTCCCTATCAAGGAAAGCAGGACCTTGCTCAACTCCTTGTTAGGCAGGCTATCCTCGCGCAGCCGGATCTTGTCTTCGGCACCCCAAGCTTCCACAAGGGGCCGGAGCACTCTTGGAGTGGCGCTAGGCGCTGCGTCAGCAACTCCTTGATAATCATGGCCCCCGTCAGCTTCTTAGCCTTTAGGTCAGCCTCCATCTTCTTCATCAGCGGCCTCAACTGGGGGTCAGTGATCTTCTCGGAGGACCACCCCTTCTCAGAGGTCGGGAGCTCGGTCGGCAGCTGTAGCAGGTCGTGGGAGCACTTGGCATTCATGAGGACCCATTTGTTTCGGATGTCCTCCACCTTCTTCCCGCCACGGGAAATCGCGTTGCTGCCATGGGACGCAATGAAGCCGGCGCACCCTATGGGCTGGTGGCCATTCACGCGGAGGTAGAAGAAGTGGCGGAGCATGGCGATGGAGGGCATCACTCCCATGAATGCCTCGCAGTAGAAGGCGAAGATGGAAAAAGGAGGACAGAGTTGGGATGAATGTGGAGCTTGTGGAGGCCTTAATGGTGTATGACGGCATAAGCAGCGAGAGAAGGGGGGAATCGGCCCCGAGCAGACGCTGTGCAGGAAGAAGGGATAAAAGGTATTGTTCGCAGGCTCCGGCTCGACGGAGGCGACCTGGAGTGCCGTCTTTCCCCATTCTCTATCCTCGCTCGCCGTCAGGAGAAGCGCAGTCTGAAGCTTCTCCTCGGCGACGGAGGGTGTGATCAGCGCTGGCTCGAACCAGGCGCGGCTGGCAGCCGGGGCTGGAGATTTAGTTTTCTCAACGACCATTGGGCGAGATCTTGGTGGGGAGGATCAGCAGATCTGGAGAATTTTTTCGGTGAAGCCAGAAGGGGATCTGGAGCAAGACGAAGGGAACGCAATGAAGGCTCAGCGACATGTGTTGGCCCTTTTGTTAGCCAGAAACGGTTGCCGAGGCAGCATGGGGAAGTGGAGACGCCCACGTCCCATCAATCGCCACTCGTCGTTCAAGGCCGCAGGTGGTTAGGGCCCGCGGCGCTCCATACTTGCCCCTTGGCTTCGCCCAGAAGCCAAGTCCGAGCGCTCCTTGGGCCCGGGGGCTACTGTCGGCGTTCTGGGTACGGAGGCACCCACACTTTCCTGTCTGCGTCCCACTGCGTGGCTCCATCGACGGCCTGGTATGGCCCAGCTTCAGCATCAACAACTCAAGACCCTCACGAGGGGCCAAACCTCGCGAGGCGGGCGACTCCAAGACCTCCAAGGGGATCGGCCTCGTCGGGCTGGCTCCCGAGGAGTGGAGACTTCTATGCAAGGTGCACCTCACGAGGCTCAGCTGACGTGAGCCATGACGACCAAGGCCAGGCGGGCGCCAGCGGGCGCAGAGTACCAGTTTCATCTTTGGTGCAAAGGAGGCAAGTAGCAGGTGCGGAGTCCCGAGGAATCAGCCAAAGGTTTCTATTCTGGTGCAACAAGACCAAGACCGCCAGGACGGTAGGACGGAAGTCATCGCTGAGCCCACCGCAGCGTCATGGCCAGAGGATTTTGCAGGCGAAGACCACTTTAGTCAGGATAAGGTGTACTTCTTGTCCCCCTTCAAATCTGGCAGTTGTGGAATCCCTTCCCGCCAACATTTGTGAAGAGGACCAAGGCCACTATAAATAGGACTTAGCCACCACCATAGAGGGGGGACGAACCAGATCGGATCCATTCCCATTTTACCACCTCACCAGCTCTCTCGAGCTCAAGAGCACCTCACCTCCTGAGGCTGTTCATCCACTGTACTGGTTCATCCTCAGCCCCTCGAGGCAATCCACCACAAGGCTGGAGTAGGGTATTACACTGCAAGGTGGCCCAAACAAGGATAAACTGTTGTGTCCTCTGTCTCTTTGAGTTCGACGCGCTAGGCTGTGAGGATCGCGAGTAGGCAGGCTGGGTAGGTTGAGATTTCCGCACGCACCCCAAAGTTCGAACCTCTCAAGGGTTTGCGGAACCCGAAATCCGACAGGCACAGTGTACCAAGCGTAGTACCATCCGGCGAGGTGAGCTTGGGAACCCTATAAACATCGTTTGAGGTTGTGATGGAAACTTCGCTGGACTATCATTACGGTTCGGTTCTCAGACATGCGATAAACCTGGACTAGAGTCTTGCATGGTTAGTCAGGTTGTGTCTGCCACCCTCGCCAGGCTTCCGCTTGAAGGTTGTCGACATACATGACCTGTATATGGTGGTAAGTGTTGACAGCATGTGTGAAGAAGTACACTCCTGCAGGGTAATATGATCTATTCGAATAGCCGTGTCCGCGGATATGAACTACTTGGAGACTTATATGGTTCATAGATAACTTGAAATGGATACTCTAAAATGCGCATGATAAGTGTGAATGCTATGGATGGCCTTCTCGTAGGGAGACAGGAGCGGATCCATAGTGGTGTATTAATGTGGTGACTACGTGCACTCGTGAGTGCTTTCTCTCCTCAAAGAAAATACTGGTAGTCATAGTACATGATAGCCACCGAGTCAAAGCTGGCTTGCTGCAGTTAAACTCCACAACCCCCTTGTTGATAGCGATGCATAAGTAGATAGTTCTGATGTAATTCTTGTTGAGTACCGTTGTACGCAAGGTTGCTTAATTTATATTTTTGCAGAGGAGACGTTAGTCTCACTAGTGCTTTCAATGAAAAGTTCGATGTTGACTGATTACCTTGAGAATCCCAGACAGAGGTGTGGTTCCTGTGGAGGGTCTTGTAGATACACAGGCTTACTAGCCTTCTTTCTTTTCAGTTGTCTGTACTCAGACAAGTTTATGCTTTCGTTGCTTGTATGACTTTGTATGCTGAGTCATGAGACCCATGTTTGTAATATCATGCTATGTAAGGCTCCTTGAAGCCTCTTTAATAAATACTTTGAGTTATAGAGTTATGTTGTGATGCCATGTTGTATCTACACATATGGTGCATATTGTATGTATGTTTTGAAATGCATTGGTATGTGTGGGATTCGACACCTAGTTATTTGCCTTCGGTAGCCTTTCCCACAGGGTCCGGAACACTTGGATTGACCGACATGTATCCTTCTTTGCTCCCGTGTCTGTCCCTACAGGAAAATGTCACACGTTGTTCCTTTAAGTCCTTGTAGCTTGCTATGACTTGGGTTCATACGTTGATGACCGACACGTGTGTTGTTGGGTTACGTATGCCTGTCCCTGTACTTTTGTGCCACCTTGGTTTATGACTACTCATGTCAACTCGGGTTCTCTATCATATGGATGCTAGCATCGCAATCATATACATGAGCCAAAAGACGCAAATGGTCCCAGCCAAGGTAAAGGCGACAGTCTTGGGTTACTATGCACAAGGCTGCAAAGTGATATGATGTGTCTTGTGCAGATCGGTGTGACTTTGGATCGGGGTCCGACATTTCTATTGCCATACTACGACAAGTAAGCCGTTAACATTCACTGAATTTATTTTGAAACATATAAACGACCTTGTGGTTTGATCTCATCAATGCTAATTTCTTTATAAAAAATTGCGCAGCGACTTACATTGGTTGTCGACACAGGGCTTGACTTATTTCTTCGATTCGAAGAGACACCTTGAAAAGCAATAGACCAGATGGAAGAAGGTTCTAAATGATGCTCTCGCCAGGTGTAAGAACTTCACAGAGACGATAACAGAAATTCAGTACTCAAATTCTTCACTAGCGCTTGTTGTTATCAAGAACCAAATGTCAAAACTTCTCATAGGTCTAGCTACTGTGCCATGGCTATCATGGACGACTTTTTGAAGAAAAGCAAATATTTGCGCAATCATAGCCAGATCATGAAGTGGTCCAAAGAGATGGAAAGGAACATGGACATAGGGGAACTATTAACACAACATGGGCGCCTCCAAAAGGTGTTGGCCAGAATCATCAACAAAATAGGTTGTAAATGAGGATGGGAAGTTCCACTGCCTGCCAGAGCGAGATGAAGAATGACTTCATCGAGTCGAAGACATATTGCGCTAATTGATTGCGATCGATACTCTGCTTCAAAACATCTTGATTCGTTTCTTATTTGTTGTCCTACACTTCTTATACTATATGTTTGCTTCAGTAACTCTTAATTATTGTATCACCGTTGTAATATGGTTGTTTGAATGTGGATGATTGTTTGAATGCTAAGACAATAAAATGTGATGATTGAGTGCAAAGTACTGCTACATCGCCATTAAGATGTTGCCACGACAGCAAAATAACGCTGCCGCGGCAGCAATTTCTCTACATGGTGACATCACCACGAGTGGCAGGCGGCAAAGGTGTTTTCCACTGCTATTACGAACAACAATTGCGGGCACAGACAAATACATCACTCGGTAGCTATAATAGTTGTGGCGGGCGATAACACATGCCCGCCACTGCTACACTGCCATCAGTGGCGGACGCCCGCCCGCCACTGATGCCATAATAACAGTGGCGGGAGGTCAGTGGCGGGCGCCTTGAGAGTCTGACCCGCTACTACTAGGCTTTTTGCACCCGTCACCGCTAAACAT
>NC_041381.1:208520423-208528258 GCF_002162155.2 Triticum dicoccoides | reverse complement strand
GGGGGGGAGTCATGCCTAACAAAAAAAAACCACAGAATGACTACACCTTAACTATGCATGATTCAAATGCAGCAGCCGGAATGTGTGGCTACAGAACGCGCCAAATTGTTTGGCTATATCAAAAACTGACGACGCCGTATCAAGGAGCGATTCTGGGACTCTTAGGGGCCTAAAAGATTGACGTCCTACTCCTATGTCTTAACGAAACACACCTGTTTTGCTATATACAACTGATAATGTTCAATAATTACTCGGAAAATCGGATGTCCTAAACACTCACAATATTTTTTTTGAGGCGTCTAAACACTCACAATTGATAGTCAGGCGTCGCGCTTAACGGACGGGCGTTTCTGACCCGTACCATATGCGCAGAAGTCAAACACGCCCGTGGTAAAGGCGAGGTGGTATACCTTTTGTTTTACACATGATGAATGTTAGGCGTTGATAGGAGGGACCAGATTGCGAAATAACCTTTCGAGGGAGTCCGTGAGCGGATCAAGTTCATTTAGTACTACAAATAATACTGTGCAAAGCTAGCCGCCCCACTCCCTTGCTTGCATAGTTGCAGGTGCAGGCGTCTGTACATTTCACATGAAGTTTACTGTTGGATGTAAACGTGCGCGCGCGTGGCAAGTTTTTCTTCTCCCTTTCCATTCTTCTCGTTTCGGCGTCTCTCCCCGGAGTCGTATTCTCCTAGTTACCCAATTAGTTGAGGCATCAAGCAGGTACAACAATAATTCAACGTTGCCCCAACCGAGTGGGCACACCGATCCCTGTCAACCCGGAAGTGATTGGTCATAGCATATTCGTGCCGTGTAGAACTAGGAACTCTGGGGTTCAATAATTACGTATCATTTTCCGACGAACTAGTTCGACGACTTCGGTCGCCCTTCCACTCTTCTCACGAATATATACAAAATGGTCATTTTATTTTGTTCCCAGTTCACAGGCAAACAAGCATGGACGGAAAATGGAAAATTTAATGATACGTCCTGTCATTGTACGAACACGTGTACTGTTCTAGGTTAATTAGATTTATTACTTCCTTCGATCCATATTAGTTATCCTAGCCGAAAGAAAAATTAGTAAAAAGTAGTAAAATTTAGGAGACAACGTCTGTATGAATATCCTTTTTTTGCGGGGTAATGTCTATGAATATTGAGGTTGGGGGATCAATGCCCTCAGCAAGCAATAAACTCTCTCTCTTTCTCTCTCTTACCCGCAAAAAACTCTCTCTCTCTCTTAAAAGAAAAAGAAAAAAAACTGAGCAAGCCCACCTGTAATCTGAAAGACAGAACGGTCTGATTAATGTGTGACCACCAACGACACTGTCCGGGTACTGCACCACTACCATGACACCTAAGAGCATCTATAGCGGGGTGCCTCAAATCGGTATCAAACAACGCGGCAGACGGTCCGGTCACTGACCAGCCAAAAAACCAACCCACTTGGGTGTTTTAAGCCGGCCTCAAACGCCCGGGCTGACCGCCACCCCTCATATCCAGGCCATATTTGAGGCGGATATGAAGGGGCTCGGTCCCGTCCGCCACATCGGATTAAGGACCAGGTCCCACACGAAATCGCCCTGAAACTGAACGGTCTAACGGAAATCTCCTCCGATGGGGGTGTGAACGTCGCGTGGCGCCGTTCCGGCTCGCTGCCTGAGTGCGAAAGTTTGGTCATTTAAGCCGGACGACGTCCCCGACCCTAGCACCTGATTCCTCCCTCTTCACACTGGCAGCCTGAGCCCATCCATGTTTCTCCTTCTCCATTTCCCTCTTCCCTCGACGTCCGCCTCCGCCATGACCCGGTAGAGGGAGATCATGTATGCTATGCTAACACCGGAGCGACGCTTCCAGATGCTCCAGGGGATCCGGGCTAGGCGCGCCGCCCGAATCGCAGCTAGCCTGCCTCCAGACTCGCCGGAGCCGGAGGAGGAGGAGGGGGAGCAGCAGCTGGAGCCCATGGAGGGGTGGATTTGGAGAAGCAGGACGTGGTGGAGTGAGAGCCGTTTGCGGGCTTCACCATGGAGGACACTGTCGGTGTTAAAACCGGCAGATCTCGGGTGGGGGGCCCAAGTTGTGTGTTTGAGGGTCAATGGTAACAATGATCAAAGGGACACAGTGTTTACCCAGGTTCGGGCCCTCTTAATGGAGGTAAAACCCTACTCCTGCTTGATTATATTCGATGGGTATAGGGGTTACAAGAGTTGATCTACCTCGAGATCGTAATGGCTAAACCCTAGCTTGGCTAGCCTATCAATGTTATGGTCCTGCCTCCGGTCTAAACCCTCCGGTTTATATAGATACCGGAGGGGTCTAGGGTTTTACAAAGTCGGTTAAACAAAAAGGAAATAGTATATCCGGATACCTAAACTTGCCGTTCACGCATACGGGAGTCCCAACTAGAAACGAGAGGTGGTCTTCTTCCTTGTATCTTGACAGCCCATCAGTCCGGCGCATATCGAATAGACCATACGCCCGAGGACCAAGTCCAGGACTCCCTCAGTAGCCCCTGAACCAGTCTTCAATGACGCCGTGTTTGGCCCGCAGATTGTCTTCGGCATTGCGAGGCGGGTTCCTCTCCTTGAACAATATACATCAACTTTCCTTCACAAAAGAACTGTATTCGGCTTTCCACAATTAACACAACCCTTAGCCACGAAGGCAGGATATATAAAATAGGAATATTGTCTTTACTGACAACTTTTTCCGGCAAAACGTCAGACTTGACCCTTCAGTGTTTTCAACCATTTTCACACTCCTTGTTCCGTGTTTCGAGGCCGAGCCCCCTTGGCCCGTCTTGTCAATACAAAGATAGTGCCCACTTATTACAGGATTGCTCATCAATAAGATTTGGATAACCCAACCGTTTACGGCGCACGCTCACATCGGGAACAAGTGAGTTTCAAGGCTTAAGTGGGGTGACGGTTGGCATTTTTACCGCCTATAAGAGGGCAACAGATTCCTCCTTTCTTCCCCACATCTTCTTCCAGCCTATGCCTTCTAATCTCCCAAGCTCGAGCGCCCGAAAAAAGCTTTCTTCCTCACCACCACCACCTCCTCCAGCCATGGCCGGATCCGGTTCCAAGGGCAAGTGGGAGGCCTCCTCCGTCACGGAGGAGGTGAAGAATCTCTGGAGCGCGGGGTACCTGGCTGCAGACATTGCGCACAGGCTCCCCGACAAGGGGCAAATCATCCCTACCCCGGCGCCCGGCGAGAGGGTTGTCTTCCTTCCCCATTTTCTTAGAGAGCTAGGATTTCCACTCCACCCCTTCGTCTGGGGACTCATGTTCTATTACGGGCTAGATTTCCATGATCTAGCCCCGAACTCTTTCCTCCACATCCTGGCGTTCATCGTCGTGTGTGAGGCTTTACTCCGCATCCCACCACACTTTGGCCTATGTCTAAAAATCTTCAATGTGAAGCCGAAGGTGGTCGACGGGTAGCATGCGGATTGCAGCGGGGCCATGATAAGCAAGCTGCCCAACGCCACATGGACCAAGGGGGCCTTCATCGAGACTATCAAGGTCTGATAGCAGGAGTGGTTCTACATCACCAAGCTGCGCCGCGCCAACTGGGCGGCAATTCCGGAGTTTAGATCCGGACCCCCCCACGAGGCTCACTTCGTGGACTGCTAAGGGCCTCGACTGAGGGCCCTAGACGGAGGTGCAGACGTGCATCACCAACACACTGGGCAAAAATGTTGGTCTCACCATTGTGGTGCAGATCATGCTCTTCCGCCGGATCCTCCCCTGCCAACGCCGGGCCTCCCCCATGTGGGAGTTCAATCTGGAGGAGCTGCGGACCTTGGAGTGCTTCTTCGGCACAACGCACGAAGGAATATGGAAGCTGCTCTTCAAGGCCGAGAAGAGCTGGCCTATGGGGACCGAAGACGTCGGTCTCGACGTCGAGAATCCGGCCACTCTGGTAAGTATTAACCTTCCGAAGATATGTCCAGTCTGTATTTTGATCAGTATGAATCTTATCAGCCCACTTCTTTTAGGGTTGGACAAAGAAAGCGGAGTGGATCAAGACTTCGGCTCTGTTGCCCAAAGACACAACCACTCCCCAGCTAACGGAGATGCTGGTCCCGACGCCCTACCAGGCGCCGGAGAAGAAGGTCAAGAAGAAGGGCAAGGAGCCCAAGGGCGAGCCCCGCCATAGAGGTCCTTCGGACGCTATGTCCGGCGGGACCGAGGTCGTCTCCTCTCATGAGGAAGACGAGTACGAAGAGGATGAGGAGGAGGTGGTGGAGAGCGACTCCCCTTGCAAGTTGAGGAGGAAGAAAAGGACGGCCTCCGAGAACCCGGAGGAGGCGGTGCCGAAGAGGAAGAAGATTACCCTCTCGGTCAGTTCGGACTCAGAGTCCGAACACAGTCGAAGGAGAACCTCCAGGGTGAAGCCCCTAGTCGAATAGTAAGTATCAAAAACTTACTTGTTCAGCTTCCGCTTACCCGCCTCTATCATATAAATTATATCTTTGCTTGTTTTCAGCCCTCCACGCGATATCCCGAACACCTAGTCTTCGTCGGGGAACTCTCTGGCACCTGAAGAGGCAGAGAGCGACAGACCATCGCGAGCCCCCTCCCCCACTGCTATGGAGCACACCGAGGTGTTGACCCAAAGGACCTCTCCTAGCCGAGGAGGGGCGGACGAGGCCATCTATAAGGCGCCTAAGGTCAATGCCTTGGATGCCGCCGACTGGGGGGCCACGACCCCCACGACCACCGAGGGTGGAGGGTCTCAACAGTTCGGGCCCCCACCGAACACCGTCCCGGAGACCAATGTGGCTCCGGGTTCGGATCAGCAACCCCCTTCAATAGAGGGGGGAGGAGCAGCAGCTCCATCGGCTGCCTCCATTAATCCGGAGGCCGCTCATGCTCTGAAGGAAGCGCTGCAATGCGCTTCCATCATGGAGGAGCACCACACCTTGATGGGTGCGGTTATGGAAAAGGTTCAGTCTATGAAAAGCAGACTGAACGAAGCCTTCAACAGCTTACTGGCGGGCTTTGAGGTATGCATGTAATTCTCATACAAGTTTTTCATATGAAAGGTTGAACCCATGTATAGACAGTAGCCCCTGAGACTCTGTCCGTATTTGAACAATCCGGACAGAGGATCCCAAGAAAAAATATTAACATACTATGCTAATGTGTGAGACATGCATCCATGTTGGCGGCTACTGCCCAGGCTGCACAGGTTTCCGAGCTCAATCGAAAGCTTCAATTGGCCGATGAGGAGCTTGACCGTGTCAACAAGCGGTTTGACGAGACGCAAGGTATGCGGCACTTACATACCAGAAGTGATATGTGTACTAATTCTTTTAACTTATTGAATTTTATTATTATATTCATAGTTGGCGTAGCTCAGGTCGAGTCCCTCAAGAGCGCTCTTGGCCAAGCCAAAAAAGAGGCGGAGGTGAACAGGGCGGCAGCTGACAAAGCGGCGAAGGAGTTGGAGGCGAAGCAAACTGCCCACCAAAAACATGAGGCCCGGGTGGGCGAAGTCGAGCAAGAGCTCAAGGACGCCATTACTAAGTGCGAGTCCTTGGAGCAGAAGACTTCGGACCAAGAGTCCAAACTCACCAAGGCTCTCCAGGATATCAAGGAAGCCCAGGTTGAGTCCTAGGGTGCCCGCCAGGAGATCCAGTAGGCGAGGCAGATAGCAGCTGGTAAGGCTTTTCTTCTATAGAGAAAATTTGTAAGTAGGAGATACATCTTGCTGACCCGAGTTTGGAGTTCTCCAGGCACGTTTGCGGAGCTGCCGAGGAGTGTTGTTGACGCCACGGAGTTCTTCCGAGCTGAAGAGGGGAGCTCGACGGAAAAGCTGTTCTGGTCGCAGTATCTTGCGCCAGACCATCCGATGCCCCTCAGCGACCAGCTGAAGCAGCTGACCGAGCTGCATAGGATGGCTGGGTTGGCCATGAAGGATTTAATAGTCCAACTTTGGCCAGCCGAGCCCATGCCCAGCAGCTTCTTCGGACTTGTGAAGCAGCTCATTGACGCGCGTCCTCGGATTGACTCCATAAAGCGGTCGGCCTGCATAGAAGGTGCCCAGATGGCCTTCGCCCGCATCAAGATGCAATGGGCGAAGATAAAGGCTGCCGAAATTGCAACCGCAGGGCCGCCCGAAGGCAAGGATCACCGGAGGCCGGAGAGGTACTTCAGTGAGGTCCTCGAGGGTGCCCGAATTGTAGAGGGCCAATGTTCAAAGGACATCATATTTGAGTAGTGGAGTTTGGTGTGTAAAGACCATGTAATGAACTCATGATGTGAAATATTTATGCTTGTGCCTTATGATTTTGTTAGTTTATCCTCCTGTGCGGCCGTTATATTTCTGTAGATTGCCATTCGTCAGCTTCCGCCCCCATGAAAGTATTTCCGGGTGTTCACAAATGCGTAACCGCTCTTTATCCAATGTCTTGGTCCATGGAGGAGGCGTCTGATACGTCCATTTTGCATCATGCTTTTATATCAATATTTATTGCATTATGGGCTGTTATTACACATTATATCTCAATACTTATGGCTATTCTCTCTTATTTTACAAGGTTTACCATGAAGAGGGGGAATGCCAGCAGCTGGAATTCTGGCTGGAAAAGGAGCAAACGTTGGAAACCTATTCTGCACATCTCCAAAAGTCCTGAGACTCCACGAAACAACTTTTTAGATTCCGGACGCCTAAACTTACCGTTCACGCATACGGGAGTCCCAACTAGACAAGAGAGGTGGTCTTCTTCCTTGTATCTTGATAGCCCATCAGTCCGGCCCATATCGAATAGACTGTACGCCCAAGGACCCCTTAGTCCAGGACTCCCTTGGACGCTATGGTGGATTTCAAGGTTACCCAAGCAGCGGAGATGGCGGATGAAAGATCATGGATGCCGCCTGGAGGGGGGGTGGTGAATAGGCGCTTTAAAATAATTATGGTTTAGGCTTGAACAAATGCGAAATAAAACTACATTTAATTTGTTAACCACAAAGCATAAAACAACTAAGCTCACATATGTGCACCAATAACTTATGCTAATCAAGATAAACAACTAAGTGATAGCAAGATATATAACCTGAAACACTATGGCTATCAGAAAATAAAGTGCATAAGTAAAGTGCACACGGAGACGATGATGTATCCCAAAGTTCACACCCTTGCGGGTGTTAATCTCCATTTGGAGCAGTGTGGAGACATAGCTCCCCAAAATGCAACTAGGGCCACCGTAATTTCCTCACGCCCGCGCACAATGCAAGATGCCTTGATTCCACTAAGGGACCCTTGAGGGCGGTCACCGAGCCCATACAAATGGAAACCCTTGGGGGCGGTCACCGGACCCATACAGTTTGGCGAGACTTGGGGGCAGTCACCAGAACCCGTACAAATTGCTCGAGGCAATCTCCCCAACTTAATTGGAGACCCTGACGCTTGTCTTGGAGCTTTCCACCACAATGATTGAGCTCAGCGACACCACCAACCGTCTAGGGCGCCCAAGCACCCAAGAGGCACAAGCTCTAGGGTGCCCAAACATCCAAGATTAATAACCTTCTCAACTTTCACTTCCACGTATCACCGTGGAGAACTCAAACCGATGCAACTAATGCAATGACAAGAACACACGAAGTGGTCAAGTCCCTCACTCCCAAATCCACCATAAAAACAAAAGCTATGGAGGAATATGAGAGGAACAAGGAGAACACCAAGAACTCCAAGATCTAGATCTAAGGGGTTCCCCTCACATATAGGAGAAAGTGATTGGTGGAATGTGGATCTAGATCTCCTCTCTGTTTTCCCTCAAAAACTAGCAAGAATAATTGGAGGGATTGAAAGATAGCAAGCTCG